>NC_067400.1:481707823-482040323 GCF_016432865.1 Antechinus flavipes
TAAAAGATAATCAGTGAGAAGTCAAAGCTGGAGAGTGTCAGAGGGCAGAGGAAGGTTTGGAGACTTAAAATAAGCCTCACCCCCACCTTCTATCTATCTTGAAAGATTTGGTAAGACCCCAGTAATAGAGATAAGAACACTTAGATTCTGTTTCATTGCTAAACCACTGACTTAATCTATTGATATTGACTTCAGAAGTTGAGATTGAGATGCAAAAATTAAAGATGGTCTTTGAGTCTTAATTTATTTGTGGGAATCTTTTGAAATGTAGACACTCTTCATACTAAGAGGTCTCATATATCAGTGGTACTTTTTCCTTTCATTTTTCATATTCTAATTTTTTTTGGTCATTCTCTACTGTTTTTTCTCCTTTCAGTATTGACTTTTCAGATCTTGATATTAATTTTGAAATCTTTTCCTTCAGCTCTATTTTATTCTTTGAGCTCTAATTATTTATTAAAGCTACTCTAAAGAGCATAAAATAATCTAAATTTTTTGGGGAAAATGCTAGATTATTCCATGGATATATACAGAGACTAAAAGAGCAGTTACAAGGGCATGTTGGCATATTAATAATATAACAAAGCATTCTTTGCTAGTAACAGAGAATAAGGCCTCTCTAGCCTTGTGGTGGCCCCGAGGGGAAATATGCATAGTAAATACTATTGAAAAAGTTAGCAAGAGCATTAAACCTTTTGATGACAATAATAATAGCTAGCACTTAAATAGACCTTTAAGGTTTGCAGATTGCTTTATAATTTTTATTTTTAGGAAAGAAATCAGTTCTGGTAGTTTTCAAGTGCTAGTATTCTATAGTTCTTAGCCCTCAGTTTTTAGCAGAGGAAACTAATCTAGACCAAAAGGGAGATGGTACTTATTGCCTAGAGAGTGACTCAGTGCTTTTGGTATCCAGGTTTGTACTAATCCCTTTTAGGTAACAGATTTAAAATTTTAAAGGGAAATTTTATGTAGCTTTATATTAATGAGGAATAAGGTTCCTGTATTATATCAACTCTTTAGATAGATTGGAAAATTACAAACTACAAAGAGAATATAGACAAAAAAGTTATCAAAATAACACTATAGATTGTCCTTTAGGCTAAGTAGTAGTCAAACTATATTGTTTTGTTTGTCCATTTGAAATTGGGTTAGCCCAATAAACCTTTTCAAAATATGTTTAAAGCTTAGTTTGGTATCAGGAAGTACATTCTCAATAAGACTTTTTGGATTTTATTGGCACATTTGAACACTTGTCACTCATTTATTTTGTAAAGTAGGAAGGAATTAATGTACTTGCTCCTCTATTAAGCAAAATACATGAGAAATTTATCATCTTCCCCAGCTCCCATCTTCCCACTATGAAGTTTTTTTCCTGCTTTCTCTATTTCTTGCTTCTGTTTTGTGTCTACATTCAAAAAGTCATCTTAAGTCATATTTTTCTTTTATAAAATCTTCCTTTCTTTTCAACAAATACTTGCCTTACCTATTGTAATCTTTAGTTCAATTAGCTATTTCTTGTTTGTGATAATATTATAAAATCATCTTACTGCTTTTAAAATTCATTTCTCTTCAATCTCATCATTAGGTTCCCATATGAAATTCATACTTCTTGACTTCATCCCTTCATAGGGTCTTAGGCACTTTCTTATCTGATGTATTTTTTTTTTTTTATTTTCTTATTTCCCACTTTACTTTTCTTAGGTTTGGATTCTTTTATTTAAGTACATAGAAGCAAAAATGGTACTTATACTCATTGTTAGAAAACATGATTTTGTACAGAAGTGGAATTACTGCTAACTCATGAAGGAAAATAGTACTTTCCTTAATGCTTTAATTGCAGCTCACTGTTTATACAAAATGGCATAGACTAGATCTGCTTTTATCTATATAGTTACATTCTTAATAGCAGTCTATGCCAAAAGGATCCCATTTTGGACCAGACTAGATTCCTATTAATAAGGGAGAAACATACATTTTATGCCTGAATTTTTCCTCCTATTCTACTTTTTATAGTTAGGCTGAGTTGGCTCTGCATGACATGGAAATAAGACTTAGCTCAGAGGGTTAATTTTTAACTTTTGTTTAACCTGTTCTCATGCAAAGTGAGCAACATTCTAGGCAGTGACAGACCTGAAAACCAGGTTCAACTTGTTCTTAACAGCCTTTGGAGTTTTTTTTTCCCTTCTTTTTTCAAAAGAAATAAAGAATCAAGAAGATTCTCAGCTCCTCCTTCCACCACACCCCCGGCCAGTCCTACGAGGTAAAATTTCTGCTATTACCTACCTCCCTTTACATTTAGATGAAGAAAATGGCAGATTGTAGCTCATCTTGTTGTTAGGGTGAGGTGGAATTTTTATATTTGGTGTTATTTATAACACTGAGTGAGATACATATAAATGGAAACATGTTTAAATGTCCATCTGTTGTCTCATAAGTCAGAGAGGGTCTTAGGAGTTGAATCTTCCCAGTTAGTTTTTTTTTAAAATGTGTATTTCTGCTGTTAGTCCTGAAAATCTCTTTGATAGCTATCTCAGCAATTTCCTTATCTTCATTTTATAGATTTGGGGTCTAGAAGGGCTGATGATATTAAGTTGTTATTTTAAAAAGAATTCAGGAATTATCTAGTTATTTACAGTTGAACCTTCTTGCTTATGCCACAATAGGAAGTAAAATAATTTCTAGATTTTAAATGCCATTAACCAAACATAAATCTTTTTCTTTAATTCATCTCTTTGTCTCTCTGTCTGTCTCTCTGTCTCTGTCTCTGACACACACACACACACACACACACACACACACACACACACCCTCACCCTAAACTCCCCACGTGGACCCCATGCCTAGATTCTCCATGGAAATCGATTCTTGATGTTTCCTCATTAATTCAAGAATGTGGTATAAAGGTTACAAAATGAACACAGGAGAGCAGCTGCTTTGATGGTGAACAGGGTCCCATCCCTAGAGATATACTGGTGCTTTCTTGCTGCTGCAGTGGCGTTAATGACTTCAAATACCTTGGTATTCATTTACATCCGCATTTAAATACTTGGTAGAAAAATAATTATACTGAGGTGTTTGATGAGATGAAATCTGATCTCAGCAGATGGAGTAGGCTTCCTCTTTCATCAGCAGGGAAACTAAGTGTCATTTAAATGAAAATCTTCCTGAAATCTCTTTATTCCCAAGTTTGCTGCCAATATCCCTGAGGAAATGCTTCTATCAAATGGGCCTAGTGATGCTGGAATGGGATCCCAAATCCTAGAGTGATTGTCGTTGTGTGTATTAAGAATTACCTTATCCTTATTAACACTTTACTTTCTGTAGATTTAGAATTTTGGTATGAATCATAATTCACACAAAGATAAGTTTGGAGAGAGAAGCTTCCCTGACTGTGTCTTTGGATCTAGTGCTGTATCCTGGCTGAAATGAAGGAAAACACTAACCTTCTTGTGTGGACTCTGCATACCCCCTTGTGCTGACAAGTGGCTTAAATGATAAGTAACATGCTCTCCTATCCTGCTTCCCAAACTGACATCTCATTTCAATGTAGCACCCAAGCTCCTAGTCACTGCGGAAGCTAGTGTGGGTGGTAGAGAAGAGGGGAAAAATGAGAGAGACCTTATTCAGTGTTTCCATGGAAGCAGCATAAGATACTTTTTGCTTTTGGTATAAGACTCAGTTTTCAGGGAGGTGATTTTCACAGGTACTTGCAGCTGAAAAAACAGTCTCCCTGCCAGAAGCAGTTTTAAAATGCCTTCTTCATCTTTTTCTTACTATCTAATGTTTAATACCAGGCAAGATCCTGAATAGGCAAATCTGGATTTATTGTGAGAAGCTTTCTTCTTTCCACATTCAGTTATTGTTTGTGTACCAGTGAGGCCAGATGCTGCTCAGCGACCCTCTTACAATCCAGGACTGAATAGTTTGGGCAGAGGCTCCCATTGTGACTTCAGTAGCCATTTTATTCGTATCTGGCTGTCGATTGTAGCTGTCTTGGTGGCAAGTCAGGAGGCAATTCAGAGGGCAACACATTTTGATGAAATACGCTGTGGGGGCGCCCTGGCTGCTCTATTGTTTCTGGTGTGCTGTGGGCAAGGGGGCCAGCTGTACTCTCTCTGCAGTGGGCGGGAGGAAGGAGAGCCAGCTGCACCCTCTTGGTGGCTGTTAGCCAATGGAAAACATCCCAACCTTTGGTACACTCTAAAACAGCAACCTTACCTCAGCTGGATCCCTTCATCCCTAAGGCGAATGATAAACATGTTTCCTGATACATCTTTTAGTCCTTTGTTTTTGAAGAAGCTGAGGGAATTCTGAGGGGGTTGGGTGGAAATGGAAAATTGGGGAGGAAGGGCTTATGAAGAAGCCATGTATGTAGAATGATTTTTTCCCCTTGAAATTCAAAACAATTCAGATCTCAATACAACAAACATTAAGTACCCTTGATGTTCCAATGAATTGTCAGGGTGTAGCAGAGCAGCATTTAGATGAATTCTTAGAAGAAAGATTAATGAATCAATTGAAAAACGAATAAATAAAAAATGAAAGTTTAATAAATAAATTATCTAGGAAAGCATGTAAGCATTTTAATCCAAACTATATCCTAGGCATCCATGTCTTACTAACTTTGATATTAATAATGTTTTATAATATTAACTTGTGTAATTAGAACATGATGCTCTCTAAGTGAGTCCTTTTATGTATGGTCTTACTTTTTTGGTATTTTGCACTAAACTCTGCATCCTTTTCCAAATCAGTGTTAGTTTTGCAATTTGACAAGATAGTAAGAATATATTTTAGTTTCCCACCAGACTAATATAAGATCCATACCTCTTCATATCTAGATTTTTAATGCTTCCGAGGAGGAGGCGAAGGCCTTTTCCTATCCATTTATCCGCATCTTTACAGTTGGTCTTGTCAAGGCAAAGGAGGAGCTAGAGGATCTTACTTCAATTGATTTGCCATGGTCTCTGCCTAGCCCTCGTAAGTAACTTCTGAGAGTACCTCTGTTTCTGCTACATTGATTTCATACCTGAAACAGTATTTCGCTTCCAAGTTGTGGTTTATCCTCATTGATCCCAGACATGGTCTCCATTCACTGTTCCCCAAAATGGTAGAGGCTTAAAGCTGAAACAGAACTGGGAGACTCCCACATACCCATACATTATGATGATAGTTTTTCTTTGTAATATAGATGAGTATGCTGGACTGCATTGGCATTTGAAGCATTGTGTTCCTTGTACAAATAATTCATCCAAATTCTAAATCTCTTCTCTAGATGTAATTTTTGGAAATAATTTTTTATTAAAGCTTTTTATCTTCAAAACATATGCATGGATAATTTTTGAACATTGATCTTTTCAAAATCTTTTGTTCCAAATTTTCCACTTTTCCCCCACCCTCTCCCCTAGTGGCAAGTAATCCAATATATGTTAAAAATATACATGTTAAATCCACTATACATATACATATTTATATAATTATTGTGCTGCACAAGAAAAATAATATCAGAAAGGAAAAAAATGAAAAAGAAAACAAAATGCAAGCAAACAATAATAAAAAAGACAGTTCCCATAGTCCTCTCTCTGGGTGTAGATGGCTCTCTTCATCACAAGATTATTGGAACTGGACTCAATCATCTTATTGTTAAAAAGAGCCATGTTCATCAGAATTGATCTTCATATGATCTTCTTGTTGCTGTGTACAATGATCTCCTGGTTCTGCTCAGGAAATAATTTTTTAAAAACAAACCATACTTACTTTCTGTTGAAAGTAGGGAGATAGTAGAACTAAATGGAAGTAAATTTGGGTGGCACAGGAGGACAAAAGAAGTGTGGGAGTGTTTAGAAGAAGGGCCTTTGGCTTTGCTTCTTTTCTATTGCAGGGGGACCTGAATTCTTGAATTTTGGTGAGCCTGTTGGAGATACAGAGAAAGCTTAAGAAAACTTATGGCTATAATTTTTTAGATTGTTTTCAAAACTGAATTAAGGGAGTGGGGCAGGAGGAAAGGAGAGTATGTCAAACTCAAAATTGTAAAAAAGGAATGTTAAAATTAAAAAAATATATAATTGGGAAATGTTTAACAAATAAATATTTTTTAAATGACTGAAGAATATTGATATTTAACAATATTCTGGATATATATATATATATATATATATATATAGTCTCTTTATGAGAATGTATATTTTCAATTAATAGAAATGTTAATGGAATCAAGTATTAAGGCAGTGTTTTCAACTTAGAATCCAGTGAATTGAATTCAAATTTCAGTAGGATTTTTGCTCTAAAAACTTAAGATTCTGGTACATTTTTTCTATTTCTTGAAGATTACTTCTTGGGAAAACTTGAAAGAAGAAATCATGTTTTTTACTGATAAATACAAGAAAGTGAATAAAAACTTATGGGTGAAGATTTTTGGAGGTAGGGTGAATGTCTATTACCTGTCCTTCCAACATTTTACCTTTCAATACTGGAAGCAGGACTTGTCTCCTTTGTATGATTCTTTTAACTCTTACCCAGACTTCTCATAGTTGATGAGGTTTTTCCTTTGTTTCTTTGGACAGAAAACCTGGGCCATGGGAATTTTACTTATTACTCAGCAGTATGCTGGCTGTTTGGGCGCTATCTGTCTGACATCCTGAAGTATCCTATTGGGCTGGTCTCCTCCAGTTGGGGTGGAACACCTATAGAAGCTTGGTCATCTTGGCGGTCACTGCAAGCCTGTGGAATCTCAAACAAAGCGAAACAGTAAGAAATAGCCTCAAATATAAAATCCTCTAATTGGTTTTTAAAGCTCTTTTATAATTTGGCTCCTCCTTGCCCTTTCCGTCTTCTTATAGTTGCCTCTACTTCATTGAGATAGTTATACTTGTCTTTTTGCTGTACCTTGAACAGGACACTACATATCCTTTGCACAGAATGTTTTCTTTCCTCATCTCTGCTTCCTAGCTTTTTTCAAGTCTTAGATCAAATTCCATCTTTTGCAAGAGCCCTTAACCTTCTCACTTAGCTAGTGCTTTCCCTCTGAAATTATCAATTATTGTACATAGTTGTTTGCATATTATCTTCCATATTAGAATGTGAGCCTTTCAATGATAGGTATGATGTTTTTGTCTTTGTGTTCCTAGAGCTTAGCAACAGTGCCTGGCATAAGCACTTAATAAATATTTGTTGACTTGACTTGAAGACATCAGAATACTGACCCCAAAAAACATTCAAAGACCTAGGAAAGAATGTTACCAATAGTCATATAGGGAAGAAGATCACAGTTTTCCTTAGAAAGTCTATCCTATTGTGGGAATCAATATAAACATATATAAATATGAATGTACATTGGGGAGACAGGTAGATCAGACATTGTTTTAATAGATAGTGGAAATGGATCAGAAAATTTGGGAAAAATGGAGAATAGACAGACCTTGGATTGCTTAATGGAAAAAAAGATGTATGATTAATAGGGTTTGGGGAGATTATTTAATATATTTAAAACTTTTTTTCTAAGACTTGAATGTGAGAGAATAAAGATTGTTAATTTGGCTGGAATAGATATTTTGGTTGGAGTATGGTGTATGGTAGGAGCATTAAAATTAGGGAATAGGGACTTACAAGTACTCTGCCAGGTTCTTATGTCTGGAGTGACCCAGAGCAAGATGTCATATTAACTAGAGATCTCAGTTCTTCAAATTTTATGACAATTGCTTACCACAATTTTACCACATTTTAAGGTCCTGGGGAAAATACTTTTCCCATATAGGACAGAGAATTTTCATTTTCCTTTTATATGAAAGTGGGGCTCAGTTTCCCTTTGTGGCAGAAGTCCCCAGAGGAGCTAATACTTTTTTTAGTAGGAAATAGCATCTAAATGAAAATTGGAGAGGCTGTCATCAAAAGTAATGTCTGGTGGTCCCACTGTATTTAATTTATTGCAGGTTTCCTTTCTTCAGTCTATATTCTGGCCCCACTGACCATTCTGTACTTTGGAATTCAATGATTCATCCATTACTCAACATGACATTAAAAGGAGTGATATGGTACCAGGGTAAGTATCTACGCTGCTATTGTTTAATTTCCAGTTCAATCCTTACAGAATTGTCCCTCATTCCTTATATTTATTATTGTTTTCAGGAGAGAATAATGCATACTATAACAATGATCTATACAATTGCACCTTTCCTGCTTTCATTGAAGACTGGCGCCAGGCTTTTCATTATGGCTCTCAAGGACAGACACAGCGGCTTTTCCCTTTTGGGTTTGTGCAAGTATGTGGTAGGAAGAAAAGGAGTTTATAGTGACATTTATGTGGTGATGCATTATGCTGATTAGTCTCTTAGAGCTCAACAGACTATTTTTCCTTTGTCTTTCTAATCAGCTGGTATAGGAAGCAAAGATCAATGTTTGGTTTTCTAATTCATACATGGGAAAATTGAGTATAGATTTAGAGTTAGGAGTGATCTTTCAGCTCATATAGTACAACTTTTTCTACCTATTATGAGAATTTTCTCTATAACATCCTAGCCAAATGCCCATCCATGTTTATGCTTGAACCCTTTCAGTGGCAAAGAAGTTTTCCATTTTATTTTGGGAGAAGGAAATAGCTTTATCCAAGTTTTATGTTCTTTTCTTTTCCAATTATTTTTCTATCTTCTAGAAGTATAGATAATAAGAGATAGAGAGATTCTTTGTTATTTGTTAATATTAGAAATACCTAGATAAAAAAACCTACCAATTCAGAAGATTGGCAGTTTCTTTCCAACTCTTACGTCTTAAAAAGTTGCTTAGATAACTGACAGATTAAATGACTTGTCTAGGATCACACAGCCAATATGTGTTAGGAATAGGAGCTGAATCAAATCTCTCTCTCTTTTTTTTTTTTTCAATTAGCAAGCATTAATTTTCTTTCTGTCCTAATTCCTCACCCAAATTGGTGAGACGAACAAACAAACCAAATCCTTATAATAAATATGCATAGTGGAGTAAAACAAATTCCCAGATTGGCATATGTATCTTTGTTTATTGTATCTATCACCCCTCTATTAGGAAGTAGGTAAATGAAGTCATTAAAGAAAAAGGGGTCCCATGGAATAATAATGAGACATGGTCATTTCATTGATCAAAGTTCTTAAGTCTTTTTCAAAGTTGTTTGTCTTTACAGTATTGTTTTCTCCATTATTACTGTAAATATTGTTTTCCTAGTTTCACTTACTACAGTTTGCATCTGTTAATGTGCAAGTTTTCTTGGCTTCAAGGCTATGCCATGGTTAGGAAAATTATAAATATTTATATATATGCCATTTTTAGTAGAACTGGATTTCCTTTGTATGGGATCTTCCCTCCTGTTTTTTTATTGAAAAGATGATTCTTGAAAGACACATAAATAGGTATTCTTAAAAATGATGAAATCTGTTTACTTTTTTCTCTCTATTCCTGTTGCTGATGTATTGTGTGTGCACATGTGCGTGTGCACATGTATGTATTCATCACCTTTTTAAAGGTAGATAGCAAATTTCATCATGATTCCTCTGGAATTATAGTTCGTTGCTGTGCTGATTGCAGTTCCTAAGTTTTTCCGAGTTGTTTGTCTTTATAATATTGCTGTTATTGTATAAATTTTTCTTTTAATTTTGCTCACCTCACTCCACATCAAGTGTTCCCAGGTTCCTCTGAAACCATTACCTTCATCACCATCATCTTACAGTTGAAAAGACTTGTCATTTTTTTTTTTTTTTAGAAATGTTCAACTCTTCATGACTTTATTTGGGATGTTCTTGGCAAGGATACTAGAATGATTTCCCATTTCCTTCTCCAACTCATTTTACAGATGAGATACTGAGGCAAACAGGGTTAAGTAACTTGTTGAGGATCATACAGATAGTAAGTGTCTAAGGCTGGACTTGAACTCATGAAGAGAAGTCTTTCTGACTCCAGGCTTGGAACTCTAGCCACTATGCCACCTCGCTGCCATTTCTTATACTTCAATAGAAGTCTACTGCATTCAATGTGTTCTTGTGTTCTAGCAATTAGATTATGTCAATGTAAAGCACTGAGCCTGGATTCAGGAAGATCTGAGTTCAAATTTGACCTCAGATACTTAATGGCTGTATGACCTAAGAAAGCCACTTAACTTCTATGTGACTCACTTTTCCAATCATAAGATGGGGATAATAATAACACCTACTTCTCTAAATTGTTATGAGGATCAAATGAGATATTTGTAAAGCTCCTTCACAGTTCCTGGCACATAGTAGAAAATAAATGCTGGTTCACTTAATTTCATTTCCCCAATTGACGGGCACCCCTTCAGTTGCCAATTCTTTGTCACTACAAAAAACCTTGCTTTGCATATTTTGTACATTTTCCTCTTTTTAAAATCCCTTTGGTATATAGTCTTAGTAGCAGTGTCACAGAGTCAAAAGATAAATTAATAGTTTTTAGGACAGTGTTCCAAATTACTTTCCAAAATTGTGAGCTTATGAGTTGAAATGGGCTGAAGCTGAGCAGATGCACTGAGGTTCGGTCGAGCACTTATGGCTAATTAGCAATTGGACAGTACTCTATTAATGCATGCTTGGAGAAAGAATGGCCCCGCCCATTCTCTGTGCAAGTTTGATGTGTTGTATAGGAGATTGGATAGAGGATTAGGTGGATGGAGTGTGAGAGCCAGAGGCACTGCTGGCTGGATTCCCGATTGCTCTCACTTCATATCACCATTCCCCTTCACTTCCACAAAGAATAAAGATCAAGGATTTTCACTTATCCTGACTCTGGCTGATTTTAAAATACCCTGGGTGCTAAATGCAGTCATCACAATGAGTAATTCACATCTCCACTGACAGTTTATTAAAGTACCTATTTTCCCATAGCCTCTTCAGCTTTTGTTATTTCCTTTTGTAGTTTTTGTTATTTTTCTTTTTTCGTCAACTTGATCAAGCTATGGATGTGAGATAATATTTCAGAGTTGACTTAATTTGTATTCTAATTATTAGTTACTCAAAGCTTTTTTTTTTTTTTTTTTTTTTTAATCTGGCTATTGATGGTTTGGATTTCTTTTTCTGAAAACTGCCCTTTCATATCCTTTTGATCATTTATCAATGGGAAATGACTCTTATTTCTTATAATTTGGAATTGGTTCTCTACATATCTTAGAGATAAGGCAGATAAACTTGGTGCAAAGATTGCTCCTTCCCCCTCAATTTCCTACTTTTCTAATTTTATCTGCCTTTGTTTGGCTTGTGCACAAACTTTTTAGTATTAGGAAATGAATGTTGTTCATTTTAGTTCTTATGAGATCTTTTCCTTTCCATAAATCTGAAAGAGAATTACTTCCATGGTACTATAATTTATGATGTTACTATATCTATTTACTATATTATTTATGATCTAAATATGTATATATACTACATATTTTTTGATCTATATTTAATTTCTGTTAGATGGCTTTCCAGTTGTCTCAACAGTTTTTCTGAGCATGGATCTCTGGATTTATTAAACACTGGATTACTGAGCTCATTTGCTTCTAGATATTGTGTAATTAATCTATTTCAACTGATCAACCTCTTTACTTCTTACCTGGTACCAAATTATTTTGATGGTTATGGCTTTGCTAGTAGAGAGTGAGATTCAATACTGGTAGGACTTTTTTTTCCTTTACAGGTTAATTTTTGTAATCATTTTACAGTAACTTTTATTGAAAATGGTAACAATAAGCCAAAATGACATGTCTTATACCTCCATTAGCTATCTTCATCTTTCTCATAAAGTTTTCTTTTTTCTTACTACTTCAGTTCCATTGATCACCTGCACATATTTCATTCAAATCCTTGTCTTTTTAAGCAGCCTTCACACACACACACACACACACACACACACACACACACACACACACACCATCTTAAACAGGAAGAAACTTGATTGCTAAATAATTTTAATTTTTCCCAAGAAAATTCTTGCTTTTGATTATCACAAAGTATTCCTTGATATTTTCATTTTCACTTTGTTCCCTTTCATTTAATTGAGTTGTTTCTTTTCCCTTCTAAAACAGGAAAAATAACTAGATTACTTCTTTTTTCCTCATGGTTTTTACATTTTTATTTTACTTAAAAAATTTTTACCATTACAAATTTGTGTAGTCATGCAAAATTAATCCCTATATTAGCCATATCCAATAAAAATGAAGGAAAAAAAAGAAAGAGAAGAACATATACTTCAGTTTGTAATATGAGCTCAATCTGGAGGTAGAATGCATGTTCACTTAGCCCTTTGAAATTGTGGGTAGTCATGTATTGATCTGAGTTCCTTAAAATTGATTATTTTTATAATTTATTGTATAAATTATTAGGCTGGTCCTGTTCATTTTGCATAGGCTCACATTGGTCTTCTGACAATTTTTTGAAACCATCTCCTTTATCATTTCTTATAACACAATGATATTCTGTCACATTTATATACCATAACATGTTCAGTCAGAAACTCCCCAGTTGACTGGCATTTTCTAAGTTTAAATTTTTTTGCCACTATAAAAAGAGCTGCTATAAATATTTTTGTATATATAAGTCCTTTTCCTATTTAGGGTTATGGACTTAGTAGCTACGTGCTGGGACAAAAGGTATGTATTGTTTAATAGCTTTTTAGGCATAGTTCCAAATTGTTTTCTAGAATGGTTAGACTAATTCACAACATACTACATTTAGTGTATCTGTTTTTCCATAGCCTTTCCAGGATTTGTAGTTTTTCTCTTTTGTCATCTTTGCCAATTGATGGATACAGAGTAGTACCTAAGATTTGCTTTAATTTGCATTTATTTAATTTATTAGTGATTTAGAACATGTTTTCACCTGGTTATTAAAAGGTTAATTTTCTCTGCAAGCTATTTATTTGTATACTTGACTTTTTGTTTAGGGAATGGTTCCTTTTCTTATAAACTTGACTCAGTACCTTATGTAACTTAGATTTTTTTTATCAGAAAGTTTTATCAGAAGCTTTATCAGAAAAACTTGCTACAAAGATTTTTTTCTTATTCTAATTTTAGTTGTGTGGTCTTTGTATAAAAACAATGTTATACAATCAAAATAACTCATTTTATTGCTATTGAACCTTTCTTTCTTTTGCTTGCTCATGGACTCTTTTCCTATCCATGGATCTGGTAGATAATTTCTTCAATGTTTCATTAATTTGCTTATATCACCTTTTATATCTAAATCATGTACCCATTTTGAACTTATGTTAGTAAATGGCATGAAATGTTGGTTTATTTTGGTCTAGATATTTGTCTTTTGGTCTAGTTTTCCAGTCTTTGTTGAATAGTTAATTAAGTTCTTACTGCAATGTCTGGAATCTACAGATTTTTCTAAAAACTACATTACTGTGCTCATTTGCTTCTGTATGTTATGCACTTAATCTGTTCCATTTTTCTACCTTTCCAAATTGTTTTGATTATTGCAACTTTGTACCATAGTTTGAGACCTGTTGCTTCTAGGACTAGATCTTAGATTCTATTTTTTCCCCTATTGATGCCTTCTCATTGATATTCTTGACCTTTTGTTCCTTCAGATGAACATTATTATTTTTTCTAGCCTAGAACGTAATTATTTGGTAGTTTGTTTAGTATTGCACTGAGTAAGTAAATTAAATAGTATTGCTATTTTTATTATTATTGACTCAGCTTATATGAGCAATTAGTATTTCTCCAATTGTTTAGAGATGGCTTTATTTGTAAGAAGAAAGTTCTGTAACTGTGGTTCATATAGTTTCTGTATATATATTGGCAGGTAGATACCTAAGTATTTTATACTATTCATAGTTATTTTAAATGGAATTTAAATTTCTTTTTCCATCTCTTTTTGCTGAGTTTTATTGGTGATATAAAGAAATACAGATGGTTTGTGTAAGTTTATTTTATATTCTGCAGTTTTACTGAAATTGTTAACTGTTTTGATTAGTTTTTTAGTTGACTAAGGTTCTCTAAGTAAAAACATATCATCTGCTAAAAGTGATAGTTTTGCTTATGCCTGTTCCTTCAATTTCTTTTCTTTTTCTTGTTTTATTCATATAGCTACCATTCCTAGTACAATATTGTATTGAATTGTAATGATTATAATAAGATATCCTTGCCCTCACCCCTAATCATATTGGAAAGACTTCTATCTTATCCTTATTATAGGTGATATTTGCGCTTTATTTTAGATAGATACTAATCATTTTAGGAAAACTCCATTTATTCCTCTTCTTTCTAGCATTTAAAAAAAACAGGAATAGGTGTTATATTTTTTCAAAATCTGTTTTCTACATATATCTCAGCTTTACTTTATATGTTCAGTGTTTCTTTATGTTTTTTCCCTACTCTTTTCGGCATTTTTTTTTTTTTTTTTTTGTGTGTGTGTGTGTAACTTAAACATCTTACTCAGTAATATATAAGGTTATACACCTGAGGGTTGTTGACTCTCTACTTAGGATAAAACATGTAGGGCCCTTAAATTTCCTTTCTTTCTACAGTGTGAATAACATTTGACAAAATGGAACTCCTTTGATTGTGGTGTTCAAGAGTAGATTCGGAGCTTGTAGCTGCTTGGGAAGTCTGTTTTGGGCTTGAATCATCTTCCTGTCCAGGGGACTCCTATTTGGTTTGATTTCTAATCCTAAAAAAGATTAGATTTGTTGAGAAGATTGTTTTAGAGGCAGACTCAATTTTGTTGAACATATTGCCCCTCTGAAAGAATTACAGGATCACTAGGACCATGACTGAAACTTCCTAGTTGTTCTCCAAGGTCAGTTTTACCCCATTTTGGGTCTTAATTGTCCAATAATTTTAGCATCTATCCTGAATATACTTAATACCCTGTAGTGTCCATTTTCTGTATGCTAGAATGTTCTTGAGCTTATTGAGGACATCTGATTGTTATACAAGCTTTTTTCATCACCTCCTTTTTATAGCCCTTTTCCAAGTTCAGATCCTTTTTATTTCCAAGGAATCTGAAACCTCCCACCTCAATTTTGAATGGGCCAGATGGAACCTGAACACTTTCCTTCACTTTCTTTTCAGCCTTTATCAAAGTTAAAACAGAAACATCAGTCAAAAAGTTTGATGTTCATCTTTCCTAGTCTTGTTGGCTGGGAAATATGCCTGCCAACTGTCTTATAACCTTATTAATCTTATTATTCTATAAAGATACTGAAAAAAAACCCCAAAGAAACCAAACATCTAATTGATGGTAACCAGACATAACATGTATAAAAAGACTGGAATTAATGTCTGAATTAGACTATTCCAATGGATCCCACAGTGTTATTTTTTTTCTCACCATCTTCCAATCTCTTTTTATTCTATTTCACAGCATCCTTTTTTAGGAGAATGATTTTATTTTAGATCCTCCTTCTACTTAAATTCCTGTATGTTCTTTTTCCATTCCTTCCTTACATTCATTTGACTTGGACCCCAGTTGTTCTGTTCACAGTTTTGAAAGTACTAGTCTAACTCTTGTCATCAGTTCTACATGGTGTAGTTTAGACTATTTTCTTGTTTTTGTGTCTGATTCTTTGTGACCCTTTTTGAGGATTTCTTGGCAAAGATCCTGAAGTGATTTGCCATTTTCTTTTGCAGCTCATTTTACAGATGAAGAAACTGAGGCAAACAGGGTTAAATTACTTGTCCAGGGTTACACAGATTTGAACTCTCAAAGATGAATTTTCCTGACACATGTATATGTATCCCCTGGGATTTAAATCAGGGTAATAGCAAGTAATTATTATCATAGTCTTTTGGAAAGAGTATTGGCCTGGGAGTTTAGGAGACTTGGTTGCTAGTCCTGGGCTCTGTCATGATAATACGGGTCTGTAGATAAGTCACTTAACCTTTTTATACTTCAGTTTCATTATTTAACAATTTGAATTTGAATATTATTGTAACATTACTGTGCAGTGAATAGGATATACAGAAAATTAACATGTTAGGGAGCTTATATTTTATTCAGGAATGTACGAAATGATTTTAAAAGTTAAATAATATGAACAAACGTGTGGAAGTAGAAATGAATAAGGCATATTTTGAATTCAAGGGAATAAACAAGCTTGGCTTGAAAATGAAGGGAGTGTACTGGAGAGAGAGCCAAGATGGCAAAGTAAAGGCAAAGATTCCCCTGAGCTCTTTCCCCATACCCCTCCAACTACCTTTAAATAATGACTCTATAAAGCATCAGAACCCACAAAAAGATTGTGTGAAACAATTTTCCAGTTCCAGATAACTTAGAAGGTCAGCAGAAAGATTTGCTTTACCATGGTGAGAGTGGAGCACACAATCCAGCACAGGCTATCATTGTAGACCACGTCCCAGCAAATTAGGTCTAAGCAAATGAAGAGAAGGCCATGGGGCCTCTGGATCAGTGGCAGCAATGGCAGTTTCCATCTAGACCTCTCACTCTTGACTCAACTCTTCTTAGACCTCTCAACCAACTGAGACAGGACTCTGTTGCTTTGTCCATATTAAAATCTGGCTCACAATTCTAGGTTGTAGTCTCAGGAGGAGTGCTAAAACATTGGATCTTGCAGCCACAATGAAGCAGGGATACTTATCACAGTTCCAGGATAAAAGAGTGCTTGTAGTTGCTCATAGACCAGAGCACAGGCTAGGAGAGTAGTAAACACACCTCTTCTTAGATCATACCACCTTGGATGAACTGAAAACTTACAGGTCCCTAGACTAATCTCTGAAAATAACTTCACAGAATTAGGACAATACATCTTCCCACCCAGTAGAGTCTTACTTTAAAAAAGAGTTAAGGTGGGAAAATGCACAAACAACAACAAAAAAGATAATGAAAAGATACTATAAAGTTACTATGGTAACAAGGAAGGATATACAGTCCACTCACAATACAACAGAATCAAATCTGTATCTAAAGCCTCCAAAAAAAAAAAAAAAAAAGAAAAGAAAAGAAAAAAGAATTGGTCTCAGACCATGAAAGAGCTCAAAAGAGATTTTGAAAATTAAATAAGAAAGGGAGAGGAAAAATTGGGAAGAGAAATGAGAGTGATGTAAAGAGAAATAACAAAAAGCCAGTGAGGAAAAGAATACCTTAAAAAGCAAAACAGCCAAATGGGGAAAAAAAGGTAAAAAAAAAATCTCACTGAAGAAAATAATTCCTTAAAAATTAGAATTGAGCAAATGGAAGCTAATGACTTTATGAGAAATCAAGAAACAATAAAACAAAATCAAAAGAATGAAAAAATAGAAAACAATGTAAACTATCTCACTGGAAAAATAACTAACCTGAAAAATAGATCTAGGAAAGATAAATTAATAATTTCATCTGCCTGAAAGTCATGATGAAAAAAGAGGCTAGATATCATCTTTCAAGAAATTATCAGAAAAAACTGCCTGATATTCTAGAGCCAGAGTGTAAAATAGAAATTGAAAGAATCGACCGATCATCTCCTGAAAGAGACCCCAAAATGAAAACTCCCAGGAATATTATAGCCAAATTCTAGAACTTTCCAGGTCAAGGAGAAAATATTCCAAGTATCCAGAAAAAACAATTCAAGTACAGTGGAACCATAGTCAGAATAACACAAAATTTAGCAACTTCTACATTAAAAAACTGAAGGAAAAAAAAATAAAGAACTGGAGGGCTTGGAATATGATATTCCAAAGAGCAATGGAGCTAGGACTACAGCCAAGAATCACCTACTTGTTAAAACTGAGGATAATCCTTTAGGGAAGAAGATATATATTCAGTGAAATAGAGGACTTTCAAGCAGATAAAAAGAGCAGAGCTGAATAGAAAATCTGACTTTCAAATACAAGACTCAAAAACATGAAAGAGAAAATCATAAAGGACTTAAGAAAGTTAAATCTGTTTACATTCCTACATGGGAAGATGTCACTTGTAAGTTATAAGAATTTTATCATTATTAGGGCAGTTAGGAGTATATAAAGAAAAGAGTACAGGTGTGAGTTGAATATGAAGGGATAATATTTAAAAAAATAAAATTAAGAAATGAGAGAGGAATGTACTGGGAAAAAAGAAAGGAAGATGTAGAATGGCATGTTTTCTGCCGTAAAAGAGGCCAGAAAAAGTTTTTAGAATGAAGTGGGAAGGGAATTAAGAGGAAGTCAATTAACCTTCCTTTCTTTAGAACTTCATTTCTTCAAAGAGGGAATAAAAATACATATTTAATTGGGTAAAGAAATCTATTTTACTATTTGGGAATCTATTTGCCAAGGGAAAGTCAGGAACTTGCCACACAAATAAAGTCAAATCTAAACAATCGGAAAAGTAGCAAGTGCTCTTGGATAGGTTGAGCAAATATAATAAAAATGACACTACTACCTAAATTAGTCAATTTATTTAGTGCTATGCCAATCAAACTCCCAAGAAATTATTTTACAGATCTAGAAAAAATAATAAAATTCATCAGGAAGAACAAAAAGTCAAGAATTTCAAGGAAATTAATGAAAAAAATTGCCAATGAAGGTGGCCCAGCTGTGACAGATCTAAAACTATAATTTAAAGCAGCAGTCATCAAAACCATTTGGTAGTGGCTAAGAAAAAGAGTAGTCAATCAGTGGAATAGGTTAGGTTCACAGGACAAAATAGTCAGTGACCATTGCAATCTGGTGTTTACAAACCCAAGGATTCCAGCTTTTGGGGAAAGAATTCACTATTTGACAAAAACTGCTGGGAAAACTGGAAACTAGGAAAATGGAAACTAGTATGGCAGAAACTAGGCACTGATCCACACCTAACATTGAATATCAGGAGAAGGTTGAAATGGATCTATGATCTAGACACATAAAGAATGATATTATAAACAAAAATGAAAAGCTTTAATAAAAAAAAAAAAACCTACAGGAAAGTAGGAGAGAAAGGGGATAAAAGGAGGGAGGAAGGTGATAAAATCGAGAGTCAGAAAAAAGCAAAACACTTTTGAGGAAAAACAGGATGAAAGAGAGAAGAGAATAAACCAGAGTAGGATGGAGGGAGGAAGGGAGATATAACTAAGTGAGAATAATTGTGAAAAGAATTTTGAATCAAGTTTCTCTAATACATGCCTCATTTCTCAAACATATTGGGAATTGAGCCAAATTTATAAAAATAAAAGCCATTCTCTGATAAATGATCAAAAGATAATTAGTTTTTGGATGAAGCAGTCAATGCTATTTATAGCCATATGAAAAACTCACTATTGATTGGAGAAATGCTAATTAAAATAGTTCTGAGATACTATCTCATGCCTATTAGATTAGCTAGTAGAACAGAAAAGGAAAATGACAAGTATTGGAGAGCATGTGGGAAAATTTACACTGTTGGTGGAATTGTGAACTGATCCAGCCATTTTGTAGAGTAATTTGGAACTGTGCCCAAAGGGCTATAAAACCATGCATACTCTTTGACCTAGCAGTACCACTGCTAGATGTATATCCCAAGATAGAAAAAACCCCCCCAAAAACCAAAAAGAAAAAGAACCTACATGTATAAAAATATTTATAGAAGCTTTTTTCTTAGGGCAAAGAATTGGAAATTGAGGGGATGCCCATCAATGGTTGAATGGTTGAATAAACTGTCATATGTGATTATGATGGAATACTATTGTGCTATAAGAAATGACGAGCAGGATGCTCTCAGAAAAACTGGAAAGACTTTCATGAACTCATGCACAGTGAAATGCACTAAGTACAAAGTAACAGCAATATTGTGAGACAATTATCCGTGAATGACCTGGCTATTAGCAATTCAATGATCCAAGGCAACTCTGAGGGACTTATGAAAAATCTACCCATCTGCAGAGAAGGAATTGTTTGTGAATATAGATGGAAGCATACTTTTTTTTTTTTTTTTTTTTGCTTTAAAAAAATGAAGGGGATATCAAGAAAGGTGTAAAGATTGAGGTCAAATTGTTGATGGCCTTGTAAAAAATTTTCACTTTGTCTTTTGGCCAATGGAATCATGATCAGAGACTTCTAAGGGATTTGCAGGGTAGATGATACATAAGTAATAAGTGACAGAGCTGGGATTTGCTTTCAAGACCCTGGATTCCACATTTAATATTCTTTCCATTACAGTTTTCACTTCATTTAAGTGGACTATTCTGCAGACCTCTATGTAAAGAGATTTTTATGTAATGCTAATTTGCCCACTTTATGGGGAGGCAGGAAAGAAGACACTTGGGGGCCTTACATAGGGATGGGGGAGCAAAGGTCTCCTTTATTAGTCCTGGAGATCTCAAGCTAAGACCCTGAGGAGGTAGTTTCTCCACATATGTAGTCTTTTCATTTACTTGGAGAGTGGTTAAGCCTTTTTTTTTTTTTTTTTTTTTTTTTTAATTTTGGTGGTGTGGGATAGTAGTGAGCTGAGGGACAGGAGAAGAGAGATTGAGAGAGAGCACAGTATTGCTTACTAAAGTTAACATGTGTTTTTTAGAATGTCCATTTTTTCAGCATTTTTTGTAAAGCTGAATTTGCACAATATCAATTTAGTCAAGCAAGAACCATCTATACTTTGGTTTGCTAATCTAGGGCATTAGTGAGGGCAGCACTAAAATGACTGTGCAGTTGCTCCTCTATAAAATGAGTTGTATTAGGTAGTAATATTAAAGTATTAAAATCCTATTATTCTATATTCTATATTTGGAATATTACATAAATATTTTTGATCCTTCAGATTCTGCATAGGTATCTTCATTCCTACCTGATGACAGGTGCTATAACTTTTTCATATATCAGTCCTCTTTCCTGCAGTAAATCTGTGACAGATCAGGAAAAACTGGAAACAAAATCAGTTCCTAGTTTTGCTTTACGACTAACTTGTGCTTATTTTTGATCTATTACAACTAATATTTTGTTCCATTCTCATCTTTCTCTTTAATAATTCACTTCCTGCTATTACATTTACATTACAGCTCTCATCCTCACATGAAACCAACTTGTTTCTTATATAATTCTTAAGATTTAGGGAAGTTTAAGGGCTTAATCTTTAGGAAATCTTATTTCTTAGGGAATTGGGGTGGCTTTTATACTGATAAAAGAGTTGTTATTATCTAGGTTCTCCCAAATGTGGCTGTTTGTGCACTTTGGTGGACCTCTATTATGGGCAGTTAACAATACCAAATGATCCTTATAGTATGGGCAAGAAAGACCTTTAATGTCTAGGTATGAGAAAATTTTCTTGTGGCAGGAGAGGTACTAGCGCCTCCTTGTGGCTAAATTATAGTAGTGTAGATAAGATATATTACTATGGAGAATCAAGGGTAGGAATTCATTGCAACATATCATCTTTAAGTAAAATTGTATGCTATAACTTACATGGCTAGGGACAAATAACTAGCAGGAATGTTTAGTGTATAGGTATGTGTGAGTAACAGTAAAGGTGGAATGTTTTTGGAATAATGAAACATTTCCTTAGTTTTAATTTATTAACTCTGGCCCTGACCTGAAGCAGTTAAATGTGCTTGGAGTAGCTCAGAGATACTAACAACATTGTTTGTCCAAATTAGGTTACAGGATGAAAAAGTCTGAGAGTGCTGTTTTTCTCTCTACTGTGGCTTACAAAATAGTTAAAGGACTTAGAGCTTGAATCCTTGCTGTGAATTTCCAATCCAGTGGGTAGTCCTGTACCCACTTCTTCACTCAAAGGACTTTCAGACTTGGATTTCCTGGTTTTCACACAGTTTACTTTTATAGCTTTTTAGTAGTAGGGGAAAAAACAAAAAGCAATAAATCAACACTTGTATACCATGACTTACCCTTGCCAACTTGTGACCAACCTAATTCATTTCTATAAGAAAGTTGGTAGTAGCTCTATTCCTATATAATATAAAGAGATCTTCAGTGATTTTCTTTGCTTTCGATTTTCTTCCTTACTGAGGTAGCAAATAACTCTTGATTATCTCATATTTGCAAGGATGGTTTCATATGATTATGGGCAGACTTAAGGGAAAAGAAGGGGGCCAATCAACTGGCTAATGCAGCCACTCAGGTGTGAGATGATGAGGGCTTACATGAGGGTATTGGGAGTGTCAGATGAGAGAAAGGGGTGTATGTGAGAGATAAAATCAACAGAACTTTCTAACAGCCTGGATATAGATAGAAGATGAGAATAAGGAGGGAAGACAACCAGTTTATAAGCCTAAATGACTGGGAGATGGTGATACCCATAACAATAATAAGGAAGAGAGGAGGATTTGGGGGAGAGGTGGGAGGGAGGAAAATAATGCTATGTTTTGAGCATGCTGAGTTTAAGATGTCTATGGGACATTTAGTTTGAAATATCTAAAAGGCAAGTGGGGAAGTGAGTCTGGAGGTCAGGAGATAAGTTATACCTGGAAAAGTTGATATGAGAATCATTAACATAGAGATGACAATTGAAGAAGGGAAGGAGAGCATTTCAAGAGGCTGATTAGTATGAACAAAGTTAGAGAATTGGAAATAATATGGGGGGGGAGGAATATATTGGTCATATGGACTGATTAAACTGAAGAATATGAGGATGTGTCAACAAGAATATTTAGTAGGAGGGATAGAGTTGAGGTGAGAAAAATTGTCTTTATTGAACTTAAGAAAAGCAGTGTGCTGAAGGTCAGTACAACAGCTACCAACATTTTGATTGGACAATAGATATGAACAAAATGAACTTTAGAAGAGAGGTTCCTGAGTGATAATGATGAGAGACTACCTGGAAGCGGCAATGGGGAGCAAGAAGTATACTCCAACTTTCCCATCTGCAATTATAGCCAGTGCTGGAAAATGGGAAGCCAAGGAGGCTGTGTAATCAGGATAGAGCCCAGGCATTAGTGACAGCAAGAGGTTGGAGTGGAAAAGGAAGATTTAAGATGAAACAAAATTTAAAACTGTGGAACATATATTCCAGAAAAACACACTAGAATGGATGAGTATCTTTAGAGTAAGAAGAGTGTGTGTGTGTGTGTGTGTGTGATGGTGTATGATAGGAGTAAGGGATTGGGCAATAGGGAATAGAAAATAGGGTTTGAATGATGGCTATGGGGGTTCACAAGTATATGACTATGTAGAGTTGTTAATAATTTTAATCAGGCTTTCATTATCCTTAGGGGTTTGGCCTTAGGATGGGGTCCTTTCAGGGCTTTAGAAAATTCAGGTGATCAGATTAGTGCAACAGCATTAGTCCTTTTTTCCTAAGGCAGGAGACAAGGCTGAAGATTTGATAGAATAACCTTTCTCATCTTCCTTAGAAGGAAGAAGTTTGGTGCTTGATGAAATGGTATTTTTTCTCTTCTCATGGGAGTCAGGAAAAGCCAGGATGTAATGGCATTTTCTTCTTCTTTTACCCCAAAGTCAGAAAGCTGGTGCTCAGTGGTCCTAGATAAATTCTACTTAGTAATTTTTGAGAGGGAAAAGTATTAACTGGAGGAATTATATAAAGCTTTGTGAAGTTGACTCTTAAGATGAGTCATCTATCTTTAGTATACAGTAAACTGAAGCTGTATCAGCAGTGTGACATGGCAGCCAAAATGGCACTGAACACTGAACTATCTCAAGAAAAAGGTGACAAGAGTTCCTTTATAATTTTCTTTGGTTAGACCACATTTTACATTTAGATCTGGGTGCCATTGTTTGGTGTTTGAGAGCATTCAGAGGATAAGCAGGATGGAGACAGGCTTTAAGTCCCTGCCATATAAAGATCTGTTGAAGGAACTAAGAATGCTTAATATGGAGGATAAAACAAAAATTTTATTTCAAAATACTTGAAGGGCTGTCATGTGAAAGAAAGATTTATACTTGATCTGTTTGGCTTGAAAGAACAAAACTAAGAACAATAAAGCTCTCTCTATATAATAAAACTATAAAAAGGCAAAGGCTTAAGATTAGGACAGACTTCTTAATAAGTCTTCTTTAATATTTGACAAATAATAGGTTTGTCAAAAAGTGGGCTTCTTGGTAGTTGGTAGTTTTCCTATCACAGGAAAGGCTAGATGATCAGAGATATCTTGTATTGTACGTATTTGGGAGAATTGAGGGTGTGAAGTGAGTGGAGAAAGGGGCACAAGATGGACTAAGATAGCCCCTCAAAACCTTCCAACTCTTAAAATTCTTTTATGATATCTTTTTTATCCACTCTTGTCTCAAGTGAGCTCTACTTTCTTTGAAATTCCTAGCACTGTCTATACCTTTCACTGGATATTTAATCATATCTTATACTTATTATTCCCCAAAATACCTAACTCAGTGATAACTGTTAAATGATAGGTCACACAAGAAAGAGGTCTTTTACTGGGAAAAGGATTATCAGTTTGGGAATTCTAAGATGTTATTCTGAACAATGTTTTTCTTCTTTAGTTATCTACAACTATGTCTAAAGATGAGGATTATGCATTCCCTAGAATTCGTTGGCACCAAACAGCTGATCTTGGCTATGTTCCCAATGTGAAGATGCCCAATACCTTCATGGCTGTGGCAATGGACCTGTGTGACAGAGATTCTCCTTTTGGAAGGTACAAGTTTAAGATCTGGCTTGAACAATATGTTAGCATTTTGTTCTGAGAAATGGCCACTAGTGTTCATTTTGAGGCAGGAAAAGAATGATGAATGGGCTCTGGGAAAGGGTTTGGGAAAGAAGTTGTGGGGGAAATGGAAAAAAAGGTAATGTGAGTCAGAAACCAGATGGTTTTAAGTAAGGGGTGGGGAACACCCAGGGGAGTAGGCGACCTAGATCAATTTGTTGAAACTAGGACCTCTAAGCTACATTGGTACGTGACCTGAAATGTACCTCTCCAAGAAGCAGTCATAATTCTTGGTGAGAGGGAGCTTGAGGCCTCTCCTAAGTTTATTATAAAATCTATCATCTCATCTTTTCAATTCAGTATCATCTGATACTGAAGAAAGGGCACCAAAGCCATATCTTTTGCCACTACTCATCATAATTCTGCTTAATAGCTTTGAATTACAGAACTCTACCCAACAGATCCAACCAACTTTGTCCTGTTTGGAAAATGTTGTAGATGTTTTATTCTTTTTTAGCTGAATAAACTCTTTAAATCCACATTCCTCTCTATGTTCTTATAGCATTCATCCTAGAGATAAACAGACTGTGGCCTACAGACTGCATTTGGGAGCCCGTGCCATAGCTTATGGAGAGATGCTTCCTTTTCAGGGACCACTGCCTGAAAAGATAGAACTTTTAGCTGACAAAGAACTTCTCAAAATTGAATACCACCAGAAAATCCAGGTGCAGAAGGAGGATGACAAGATTTATGAGGTGAGTGAGGCACAGCAAAACAAATGGAATATGACAAATTCACTCAGATCCCTAATCTCAGAGCCTTATATATTTATTGTAACATATTTGTGAATCAGCACTTTTTTCAAGAGATATATGCAACATATGTAATAAATTTTAGCAAGTTGAGCATGTAAGCAAATTGAAGGCAAATCTTATAGGAGGGAAACAGTTGAAAATGGGTCCCTATTTCACACTTTCTCTGGGATATTGTAATCGTTTGCTACCTTCTAGTTTACCTAAATGCACTAGTCTTTGGAATATTAATCTTGTGCTTTGACTGACTTCAATAGTGTTTACTTTGTGATAACGAGATCCTTTCTAATAACACAGGGTATCGTTGTGTAGGTTAAGCTTTGATAATTAGTTAGCTGTATCTTAGTGCAAAATTAATCACAGCATTTACAGTTGGAGAAAAATAGGATACCAGAGATGAAGTGATTTGTCTAAGACCAGATAGTAAATAAATAGCAATTGGGATGTGAACCTAGGTCTTCAGATTCTAAATCTATTATTCTCTGAACTACAATTTTTTTTTTTTCCTTAGCTATTCTATGTAATATGGGGGAAGGGAGGTTTGATGAAGAAAGTGTTCATTTTGGCATATAGGAGAAGAGCTCTTGGAGGAGGTAGTAGTGAAGATGAACATGTTAGATTTGGAGTTCAAAGGCCCTGCGTTCAAATTCCAACTCTTTAATTTACTATTTGATAATGGGCAAATAAATTAATATCTCTGGGCCTCAGTTTCTGCATCTAAAAAACGAGGGATTTGGATTATATGACCTCTTTCTTCTCTATGAGCCTAAAAAAAGTATCACCAGGAGAAATGGATGAAGAGAAAAGATGGAGGGTGAAAAATGCAATCTCTGTTGTCAACAAAATTTCTTTGCCCACCTTTGGATCCACAATCACTATTCCTTTTTGACCATTTACTCACATTTAACTTTCATCTATCTAGAGAGCCTCACCTGTGTTTAGGTTGTGTTCTGCACGCCAGTCCACACTTCAAGAAAGCCCTTTTTGAGGACCAGTGCTAT
The DNA here is from genome assembly GCF_016432865.1 of Antechinus flavipes. NCBI lineage: Eukaryota > Metazoa > Chordata > Mammalia > Dasyuromorphia > Dasyuridae > Antechinus > Antechinus flavipes. Next base: position 481,734,099 of record NC_067400.1, read on the forward strand.
CATTTTTGTCCTTGTCTCTCAAGTACCTAGCACAATGCCTAGTTAGTTTTCTTTCCTCTGCTATTGGACAATTAGCTCTAGTCTTTGGGGAATTTCTTGAAATCTGTAACCTCACCAAATCTGACTAATTGATTGGTTCTCTTTTTGTTTCAGATCTCATGCTGCAATGACCATCAGTGTAAGTGGATTCCAGCCCCAATGGGCAACTCCTCTTCCCAAACTCTAGCCCTTAAAGTTGATTCCTGTCATGGCATTGTGACTGCTCTCCGCTATGCCTGGAGTACATGGCCATGTGAATACAAACGGTGCCCCATTTATAATCCTAGCAGTACTTTGCCAGCCCCACCATTCATCACAGTCATTCCAAGTTAAGATTCCTAGTTGCAAAAATTTTGAGAAGGAATGAGAAAAAAAAATAACTGAATTAGGCTAAGATTTCATTTCAGTTTAGCTCTGATTAGATCCTGGATGAAATGCTCATGTCTTAAATTCTGGGCTGGTTTTCTATAACTAGTCATGGGTGGAACCTTTAAGAAGCTAGCTAGAGGGATAGCTAAGTGATATGGTGGACTGAGCACTGGCCTTGGATAAAGTTCAAATCTAGCCTCAGACACTTACTAGCTGTGTAAATTTAGGCAAATGACTTAATCCTGACTGCCTTAAAAAAAAAAAAGCCAGCCAGAACCGAGCAGATTTAATATTTTAGATAGAAAAATATCACTAGCTTTGATGCTTTCTTGTGGAAATTCTTTACATTCACACTGTGAGAAATAGTTTGGGATATATTGTTCTAAATTTAAAATTTAAATGCTGTAGGAAAGCCCAATATTTAAGAAGGACTTTTTACTTTAAAAACATTTAAAGTGAAATTATCATCTATTTTACCCATCTCCAAGTTTTGTTCTTTTGTACAATGTTTCCAACATTGTCCTTCCAAGGGAAGGCAAACATTTAAGATGATTAAGCAATATAAAAATAAAATTATTTTCATTACTCTAGTATTTTTTTTCTTATAACTGCCTATCATATTAGAAATCTATGCTTTAATATCCATTTATGTAGGCTTTTAAGATTTAAAAGTTTCCTTACAACCCTGTACTGCCCGTTTTATAGATTAAGAAACTGAGGTTGTTCACGGTCAGACAGCTAACAAGACGTGTAGGATTTGAACCCAGGTCTTCTGATTGCAAATATAATGCTCTTTCTACTATGCTGTTGAAACCATAGATTTAGATACTTATTTTGTTACAATTAATTTAAAATCTTATTAAGCCAGGTTTTATTAAATACTAAAAGCAGTCTGATGAATGCAGAATATCATTATTTATTCCTAACCTCTATTCTTAGCAGAAATTATATTGTTGAAATAGGAAAAGTGTACCATCTTACTTAGGTGATTTTCAGAATAAACAAGGTGAGTGGAATACATAGGGATCCTGGCCATCAGAACTGTTAAGAAGACAAATCTATAGGACTGCTGTAAGAAATCTGGAATAGGCAGTGGAGACTTGAGAGTACCTCATGCAGCAAGGCCAAGGAAACTATTCTTGTCAATACCTAGTGATGTCCTGAACAGAATGGTAGTCTAGGAACAAAAAATCTAGAGCTAGGAGTGATCTAAAACTAAATTTTAGGACTGTCTCTAGAATAGTGGCAGAAAAGATAAGGAAAATGCTGACTAAATCATGAGTCAGACTTCTCTAGCCTCTATGTATGTATGTATGTATGTAGCCTTCAATGAAGTCTAACTATAAAAATAAAAGTAGCATTTTGAGCCAAAGGATTGATTCAGATTAACTTGTAGAACTAGATGACAAACTGTTTGCTTTAAGTCAAAATCTTCTTTTTTTCTATAATGTAAGCTTCAGCAATATGAATCACATGAAGAGAGGGGAATTCACTTTAGCCTTAGGTAGAAACAGAAATAACAGCAGCAGCAAAGTGAGATCTTGATTACAACATTTTGAAAACAAAGCAGGAATGACAAGAAAAGTTTATTACAAAAGATAAAAACAGCCAGTCTTTACCAAGAGATCTTCTGTGATAAAATGATAAAGGATGTCAATGCTTCCATCACCGAGGCTGGTTTCTGCTACTTTCATATGTTCTAAGTTTTATCTTAAGTTAAAAATTTCACAATGATAACCACGGTGTATTCTCTGTTGCCTTGTTCAGTCTGAGGAGTGGGCTGGACTGCACTGGGCTGGAGACTTAATGTGCTGCAGGTGAGTGGCTGGCAGGGGCTCATGTGTCAGGAACATGGGCTGATGATAGGATGACACAAATGATGCAGACTGGAGCCCTGCGAGATCCAGAGAGCCTAGAAAAACAATATAAATTCTACTACTCCCTAATGCCAGGTCACAATTCTGATTTAAGTAAAGCAGGCCTATGCAATTAATTCTTTTACATCATTTACTTAATTTCATCAGGATTGTCTTTCCAATAAGCCTATATAGTAAGGATTGCTATTTTTTTATAAAGGAAGAAGTTGAAGGCCTGAGATGTGGACAGATGTTTAAGATTACAGTGAGATAATAGGCAAGAATTTAATTCAAATTTAGTCTTCTAGTTCCCTAGAAAAGGGCTCTAATGTAGATTATGCTGTTTGATCAGGCTCACTTATGTAGAGAAAGCATGGGCCTCCATTTGTGAGGAGACAATCCAAAAAGGGAGAACCAGAACCAATCCCACAATATCTTTAGTTTGCTCATTTGTTTCAGAGACCAAGCTTTTCAGTGCCCTTCCTTATCAGTATGTAGCAACAAAATTGACGGGGAATAGTTTTTCTTAGATCCTTAGGACTGAGGTGCTTATTCTAGTAACTCTGCCAAGAAAGCCAATCAAAGCAGTAAATTCTATGGCCCAAGACTTGAGTTTATTTCTAATCCATACCATATAAGGCCTTGGATTATGTGATATCAATCTATGGGCAGAAGGATAGGGTGGCAAAAATTTGATAATTTCAAGAAAAAAGTGAAGTTACCTGGTAGAATGGGATCATTGTGATCTTCTTCAAAGGCCTGTCTCTGAAAGGCCTCAAAGCTCATAGTTGCATCATTGTCTGGCAGCCCCTGGGGGACCTGACCATCCCCAGTTTTACAAACATCAAACTTCACCCACTGGTAACTGTAGAATCAGAGGGAGCATTTCTGTTAGCAATACAATCTATTTTCCCCTAACCATTTTAGTATATATTTGGGTACTATGTTTTTATGAACATCCTTCAACATCCAGATCCTTATCCCTTCAGTAAATTTAAGTTCTCCCTACCTCACTGTATTACCTATTATAGATAAAAGAAACAGACTGGCATAGTTAGAGTCTAGCCTTAGGTTCTCTGATCAAGTGTTTATTCTGGTTCTTGGGAAAGCAGATGTGGCCACACTCACTTGACACATTTCCGAGCTCCTGGACAACTCTGGATCAGGTTGTGAATGGTTGGATGAGAAAAGCCAAAGAAATCAGCTCCAGATGGAAGCACACTGGGAAGTAGCTTCCCCCTAAAGAGCAAGGGGAAAAACTGGAATATCCTTCTCAGAAGGACAAGGATCCAAGAGAAAGATAAGACCTCAGTCCAAAGCTGAGAGCAAGAAAAATATCTCACAACAACGTGTATCAATACGTGGCATTTTGTCCACCAGTGGGCTAACTCACCGAGCTGCACTGATGATCTTGAGCAGTTCAGCATGACAGACATTTGCAGAAGAGCCCACAATGACATTCTCAGGGTCATCCTCAGGCACAATCTCAAACTGGGGAAAGATGATGATGGAGTAGTTCAGACAGATCATCCCAATGAGGGTGAGAATACAAATCATGCTACTGTTATAATTACCTCACTGTGGAATCTGAAGCTACTCTGTCTCAAAATGGATATTAGGAGAATGCTTCTCTCAGAGGAAAGCCACAGAACAAGACAAGAACTCAAATAAAACTGGGAAGGTTTGATTGATTTGTGGGCCATTAATTTATCTAAATTGGTCAGGCAGGCTGGTATATTCCCAGCACTCTTCTTCAGCAAAGTTTAGAAACTCTTAGATCCTCTATTTTCACTCAATCTCATAGTTGTAATCTAAGTACAAACCAATGAAGTATGAATACAAATCCTGACAGGAAGTATTAATGATTAGGAAATTGGACAATACCATATCTATGCTTTAAGAAGAAAAATATGGAAAAAAGAGTTAGGAGTTTTGTATCCCATTTTAGTTTCTTTTATACTTAGTGTACACTAAGGTCCAAGTGAGTCATACTATTCCTGACTCTATAGGTGAACCTCATCTTCTTAAATTGGAAGGTCATACTGTGAACTCTTATAATAGCTTCAATATACACACACAGACACATAGACAGACACACACATTGCCTAGAACTAGTACCTGGGGCTGCATACCACCATCCTTGATTTGACAGGTGTACAAACACTTCTGGTCTGGGTACTTCATGCTGGCATATACTCGGGTACTGCAGAAACCCACAGGGTAGATAGCGCCCTCATCATGGAAGCCAGGCCGATCAGTGATGATCTATAGTGAAAAGGACCCCCCCACCCCCACAAGGTTTTTGGTCACAACTTGGGGTTACCTGGAACTGACAAATAGTGACTTATATCCCTGGAGTGTGTGTGTAGCAGAAAACTGACCTGATCTCCTGGGGACTATTTTAGGAATAGTGCAGACTGGCAAGGGGCTACTTGCTAATGGGAACAGACCAGAAATGTCTCATTGACATTTAATCCCATTCCCAAATTTAGCTGATCACCCTCTCTACCCACCACTGGTCTCACTCACCTCCCCTAGGCTATAAACTGTTAGACCCCCTAGTCCGATGGGAAACACAGGCCGTCCTGAGGGATCCAGGGCAATGGGCTGAACCAGCTTGCGAGCACCTCCCTCCATTTTCTTTTTCTTGGATGCTTTCTTCAGAACTGAAACGCAAACCTGGGGTCACCCACTTTAGGCTCCTTGTACTGAGTAAAGGGGCAGAATTTACATGTGGAAACTACAGTTAAGTGTTTTGGCTCTACATACTGCTTGGACCCTGGGATTTCTCCTCAGGCCCTTGGTGTACTTAACTATTACTAATTCACCCACCTTGTCATAACCAATTAGCCCTTTGTACCCCAGGGGGGTCTTCCCCCTCTGAGAGTTTCAATTTAATTGTCTAAAATTCTAAAAGCCAGGAGAGCTTTCCTAAAAGAGACCTATTCTCTATGGTATCTCTCTACCCAAAAAAAGATGGGAGCTCAGCTTTTTTTCTTTATATCTAATCTGAATCTCTTCCCACCAATGCTAAGGTGTTTTGGTAGCAATAGGCAGACACCAGTCACAGTGCTGGGTATCTGCTATGAATGTGAGAAAACTAGCAGACTGACACCCTTAGGCAAAGTACCTTCCACTTTGTTGTTTTCTTTTCCTTTTTCCTTTTTCTCCTTCTTAGCTTTCTTCCCAAATGGTTCTTCAACCACAGAGCTGGATACAGGAACAGATCCGGCTCCTTGAATGGGACCCACAGAGGTGGCCACACCATAACTCAAAGGCAGGTTAGAACTGTGGGTGGTTGTTACAGTCTGGGTGTCTCCTTCAGTAAGAGTTTGTAGCTGAAGTAGCTTTTTCAGGAGGTACCTTAGATGACGAAGGGACAAACCAAAACCAAAAAAGATTAAAAAAGTATAGCATATGCTTTATTTTGTTAAAGTTACATTTGAGCTTTAGGTCCTAAAAAATTCTAGAACTGTGTATAACAATGTCAACATTATAGTAGAAAGAGTATTGGTTTGGTAGTCAGAAGACCTGGATTAAAATCCCATCTCTACTTTTACCTAACTATGGGACCTAGGTAAGACATCATCTCTCTAAATAGTTTCATTTGTAATAAAAGGATAATAGTATTTGAACTACTTACCTGAAAGGACTACAGGATAAATGAGTTGCAAACCTTAAGCAATTCTATGGGCTATTAATATTATACTGGATTGGTGAATGGGGGAAAGGGAAGGAAATATTAAAGCTAAGGTGCAGCCCTTATCTAAGATCCAAAAGATTAAAAAAGACACTAGGAGATGATCAGTTCTTCCCACTGCCCCTAAGATTTCTTTAGATCTCAGCTTCTTAAAACTGTTGGTGGAGACCTCATATGAGATCTCACAACTGAAAGTGGGGGAGTACAAAATTATGATTTATTATCAATAAATGTTTGCTTTATATACTTATATACCAGGGTCAAATACAAATTTCTTGGGCAAAAAGGGGTCATGAGAAGGAAAAGTTTAAAGAGCCATGCTTTTTAGATATTTCAAGTCTTGAGGGGTGATGGGACCATATTTTTATACTCTTCACCACGTATATATTTACATTTTACTGAACATTGAACAGGGCAGTCAGGTGGCTCAGCAGATAGAACACTGGGCCTGCAAGGCCTGAGTCTCAGACACCTGTTAGCTGTATTGCCCTGGCCAAGTCACTTAATCCTGTTTGTCTTAATTTCTTCATATGTAAAATGAGTTGGAGAAGAAAATGGCAATCCAGTCTAGTATCTTTGTAAGAAACCTTAAATGAGATCTGGCCTTGTGCTCTTCACATATGACACTCCATCTCTTGATGCTGTACTTTCCACAGCTGTTCCCAATGTCTGGGACTGTCTCTCTTCTTTCCTGTCTCTTGGTTTTCAACAAGATTCAACTCAAATCCCATCTTTTGTAGGAGGTCTTTCCTCCTGCCCCTTCCCTCTGAGATTACCTTCCATTTGCATAGCATATATTTCGTGATACAATGTTTGCAGGTTGTCTTTAACCATTAAAATATGATCTTTTTGATGGCAGAAACTATGTTCTTGTATCCCCAGGATTTAGTACAGTGTTTGGCACACATAGCTTAAAATGCTTGTGGAAAGCTGACTTACTGTTCAAGAAAGCCTATGTGCCTAGGGTTTCTGCCATGTACCTGAAGTCCCAAAAAAGAAAAAAAATCTTATGTTATTTTGTACAACCAATTAAAAATATGGTTTGCAACTATGAAATATAACTGACTCACCTCCTTTCTTCTTTTGCTTTGATAAACTTTTCCTCAAGGCGGGCAATTTCATCACAAATAGCTGCATTTTCCTTTAGGAAAAATTTTGAAAAGCATCATCACTTGAATAGGATCAGGAATAAAAGGTATTGGCTAGAAGTTAAAAAATCTAGTTAAGCTATGGGATGTTTAAGTTTTCAGGGCTGGGGCATCTACTGAAGCCTAGGGAGAAAACAGAGGAACAAAGCTCCCTACAGGGTGATAGACAAGGGGAAGAGTTCTACAATGAGACCCTTAGAAGGTATTCACAGCAGCGTATCTGTTCAAGCCTTTAATATGAATGCCAGAATAATGTAACCAAAGGGTATTTCTGTTTCATGAGGATCTGCCATTTTCTACAATCCTTCAGGTGTAGTGACTTTTTTGGAGTGTAGTAGACCTCAAATTGCTTAAAGCAGTTCATGAACCTAGTTGCTCAAGGGTACTTCAGCTGCTCCCATACCTTAGGAAGAACACTTAAAGAAGCAACAAAGCAAAACTCAACACCTTACATGACAAGTCCATTTCCATATCCCTTTTTCGAATTTCTAGGAAAAACGTTTGGAACTTTCCACGCTTTTGGTAGGACGAAAAATGAGGTGGAACAAGGAATTCTGTACACTAAGTCACTAGATCTTCCCTTCTCACTTTCAGGCCCCACGACAAATAAAATACTGTGACCTGCCAACTGCCCCAGTTTTGGAAAAGAATTAGTCTTCTGTACGGGAAGCAGGCTCTTGAGAGAAAACTCAGAGGTGTAGCTGGGACAAGGATTTGAGCAAGGAGCTTTATTGTGGGAGGTGGAGTAGCTGGCCCTGGCAGGGACTAGAAGCCACGGGCAGGAGGACTCACAAACACCGTGGCCTTGGCTGCCTTCCGCAGCCGGAGATACTTCAGCCGGTACTTTTCGTTTTGGCTCTTCTTTGGGGGCTTTTTCATCCTGGGCTTGCTCGCCTGCAGCGGGGACAGAGGAGAGGAGGCGAAGCCGCTCAAGAGGCTCATGACCCGGCCCGGCCACCGGGGCTCCAGGGAGCGCGTTCCGGAGACCCCGCCTGGGTTCGCGGCATCGGCTCCTGCTCCCGAGAAAAGGAAGAGAGAATGGCTTGCCCAATCCGAGTCGGGAAAGGCCGAGAAGGCCCGGGGGACAGCTACCCAAGCCCGCTATACAGTGCCGGCACTACGCTTCCGGATCCCGCCAGTCACCGGAAAGGGACCAAAGCTTAGAGGAAATGACGGTTTTTGTCCGGAAATATCGCGCCCCCTGGCGGTCAAGGTCGGCTGGGCAGGGCTGACGACTGTGGAGGGGACTATTGGCTGCGACAGGTCTCATCTGCGGTTGCGCGTCCGGGAAAGGAAGCCGGAGCTCTTGTTCTGGGGCTCGTTCTGGCAGACGAGAAAGCAGGGAGGCTCCGTTCCCCAGGATATGTTAGAGGTTGTTTTGGCTCGTGGGAAGGGCAGCCCTTCTCTCACACATCCAGTCTCCCGGTCTCCTCCTGCAGGTTTTTCTCTAGACCCTGGGCTCTTGCACTGCCGCATGTGTCCTGCTGGCCCGACCCTGGCTTTAGACTTGGGACGGCCCTTCCTCCCCAGTGGTTCTAGGGTCAAATATCGTGGCCCAGAAATGGAAGTCTCATGTCTCCTTACAGAGGGGGGTTTCCAAAGTCTTAGGGCGGTTAAGTTGCACTTTATTCGTCATTCAGTGCTTTGGAATAGTTCACATATATTTGGGTATGAGGCTGGGGAGAGTGCTTGGCCTGTGATTTCATTAGTTAAAATAAAAGTCACAAAATACTTCCTTTGTCCCCAGGAGTAAGGAGAAAGAAAGCTGCTAACTCGATGTTAACTCTAGAATTTTACTGGGCAATGAAAACCACAAAAGCAAAGTGGAAGGGGGATGCAGAGCTGGTGAAATACATTTTGTTACATTCAGTTCCCGACGAGTTTATGTATTGTGTAATACAGGATCAGTTGGGCAGAGCTGGAAAACGTCCTCATATGAGAAAACGGGGAGAAAATGTGGTGGTACTTGCACAAAGTGAAGTGGCTCCACTGGGATTTCGTAAACCTGATTACTCTTGGCTTTCTGGATAAATTTTTGGAATCTTCTTGTCTGTAGAGATTATTACCAGCTTTGGGAGGAAAAAACCCAAATCAACCCAAACCGGACTATTTGAGGGAACACTGGGAAGAACTGTTGTAGCGTGATTGATCAAAATTAGGAGAACGGTTTCAGAATAGAACCTATTGAGAAATCAGGAATTCTTGAGAATGAAGATGAAATAAGACATTCATCTCCTGACAGAGAGGAGATAATTTAGACTTGACTAATGTGAAAATTTCTTTAGTTTAACCCTGAAGCTATGTATTGAGGGCTTGATTTTTCTTTTTTTAAACTTGTTTATAGGTAGGTATGTAATGCCGGAGAAACTGAGGCAGGAGAGAGATTAGAGAGTTTTTAATATTTTATTAATGGGAGAGTAAGATTGACTGGACAGGACTCTCCTCTCAAATAAAGATATATTGGGACCAAGGAATCCATGTTGGTCCCAGGGCTGGAGGAGACTCTCATCCCAAAGAATCCAGCATCCAGCATACAGCTGACAGCGGCCAGTCTCCAGCAATGAATGGAGGAACCCCAACTTCTTAAATACCTTTTCTCTAAACAAAGGAAGGGGTAAGAAGTGAGGGAAAACCTCTATCAAGATGGGGGGGCCATAAATCCTAGAAAACCCAGAGACAGGATGTCTGAAGATACATGTCTTTAAAAAGAAGTAAAGATATCAATGAGATATCTTGGAATATTTTAGAGGGATATTGTAAATCAGGAGGTCTATTCTCTTGTTTATCTTGCTAATTTATAACCTTTGAACAAATAGTCCTCAGTCTTACTGGGTCAGAGGGGGATTTACAACTAAAGAGATTAAGACAGAACAGTTAAGGAAACTGAGACAAGGGAAACTCTTACAAGGAAACTGAGTCAGGGCAGTTAAAGAGAACTGTGGCATAACAGGTAGAGGTAGTGATAATAATTTAAAAATAAAAATGAAAACTTAAAAAAACTACAAAATAACACCACTTATTTTATGGTAGTTATACATCTGATGAATATTATAATTCATTCATGACCCACACTTTGTGACTCCACTTGGTGTTTTCTTGGTAAACCAAACAATTCGAGTGATTTGACATTTCCTTATCTAACTAAATGAGGAAACTAAGGCATATAAGATTAAGTAAATTTATAGGAATCAAGTATATCAATCCCTTTTTGATTCCAGGAGCTTTATTGCTAGTTTAAATGGCAATGCAACTATTTTCTGCAGAAACCTAAAAAATGTACAGCTGAAAAGAAGAATTTATAATATGAAGGTCAATTGACTTCCTACCACCTCCTTTGCTTCCACATCCATAGTAAAAAAAAAAAATATTTCTAGAAATTTAGATTTCAATCATGATTAAGATTAAGCATAGTATCAGAGAACAATGTGGATTTAGAGGAAGTCATATAGAATCCCTGTTTTTGTGAGAGGCTGAGCCAGGTGGATCCTTGAGGTATAAAGTTCTGAGTTGTAGTAGGGCTACTACTACATTCTCCCAAGGTAGAAGGCCCTTGAGCTGCCTAAGCAGGGGAAAATCAGCGCAGGTTAGAAAAACAGACCAAGTTAAAACTTCCATGCCAATAAGTAGCAGGATTGAGCTATGTATAACAAACCATTGTGCTGCTACCTGGATAAAATTGGCCATCTCTAAACAAGAAGTTTCTTGGAAGGAACTCAGTACCAACAGTTTATTATTCTTTTTTAATAGTGATTGTTTTGTTACTATGGCCTTCCCAATGTATAGTTGTACAGAATTATTTTCAATGACATCTCTCCAGGAAGAGATGTGGAATCCAATTCATGGTTCTGGCCTTAGTGTTGTAAATCTCTAGTTGAGATAATGAAAAGTTATTTGTAATCCTTAAAACATTATACATGTATGAAGGTGAGTGATAGTGATGATGAAAAGGAGGAGATAATACATTTTTTTAAACCTAATTAAGATGATAGGGAACTATATAATTCTTGCCTTTTTCTAAATTTTTCATTTTGGCCTAGGTTCTGCCTGCCTCAATCACTAAGGGCAGCTTTGGAGACAGATTGGGCTCTGCTTGCAGATTCCCTTCACCATCATCTATTTTCCAAAACATGATGGACAAATTCTTATGATGGCAGGAATTTTTGAGGAGTTGAGTCACTACTGTAAAAAGTCACTATTTATTGGCTAAATGTCCATTTAATCTTTGGCCTGTTAGGATTTTGCATCTGGATAAGAACCATGGAACAAAAACATGAACAATGCATATATTCATAAATAGTTCCATGCCCCTTCTTTCTCACTGTTTTAATTGGACCTTTATCCTTAGCTTATTGCTTATTAAGATCCAAAAACACTGTGGTGCAAGTCATCATTTTTTAATGCCTAACATTATGGTTTTACCTAGAAATGAAATTTTTTGGGTTATAATGGACTTGATCCCCAAAGGTCTTTCCAATTTTAAAACATACAAACAGTATGTGTTCAGAGATTCTCTGTTCAATAACAATGACAACAATTGAGGGGCATTGTTCTTTTTTTCCATCAGAATTCTTATTCTGCATGTCTGTGACTATGGGTGATCATCAAATGCCTTGGATGTAAGATGTTTAGGTTTTGAGGGCTCTAAGCCAGCCAACAAGGTCATGAAATCTACAACTGTGTCAATATGGTGCTTTTGACTGGTTGTGTCTTTCAATACACATAAAACACTCAACCAGCTGAAAGAGATGAGCTCAGAGATGTTGGCACGAAGAAAAAGAAGGATCACATTGAGATCGTTGATAGGGCAGCCCAGCATTTTTCTACTGAGTAGATCAAAAGCTGGTAGCATCTCATAGATAGAGAGTAGTCGCTTATCCCACTGACATAGTCGTGTCAGATTGTACATTATCACTGGTACCAGGATTAAGTACACTGCTGCACTGGAAAAGCTGATCATCTGGAAGATGGAAAGAGAGGTCAGCCTGCATGTAATCAGATCTGGGACATGAATCTCATCCCTTAGCAGCCCCATTTTGATAGAACAGCTAAACTCCTCTTGGAAGAAGATATTCAGGTGGAAGTATCCGAGATACAAGCAAGTGATTGAAATGAAGAGGAGCAAGAGGGAATTCCTTAGGAGGTAGATAGCCACCAGGATGTGTGATCGCTGCTTACAGGCAAGGTATCTCTCTAGCAGAGGGAACTCAAAATATCGTTCTTTCCGAGCCCTTGGGGGAAAGAGAGAAAAATGAAAAAAATGCAGAATTAGCAAGCATGTTCAGTGGTTGATTTTGAAAAGCTTTTTAAATCCCTGCCCAATGAAAACCAAATAGTGATAGTAGGAGAATGAGAGTCTGAAAAGGTTCATTGCACTCAATAATGTATTCTTTGAGCTGGAGTTATTATTTTGATCCCTTTTTCAAACTTCTCTATTTCTATCGAGGGAGGGCATCATCATTTTTCTCCTTTTAGGTGGATTAATGATATGAGGTGTTAAGTATTTTGAATTCTTGGAAAAGAAGGTCGAGTAGAAAATGAGGTGATTTTAATTGCATGGATGCCAAACTATCTCTAGGCCATTTCTCCTACTCTCATTGGAACTTAGACAGACTTTCAGGAAAGAATATATGAGAATAGTATATAGGTGGGACAACAAACTCACTTCTCTAGCTCCTCCCAGAAATCATCAGGGTCAGAACTCTTCTGACGGATCTTTAGCATGTGCTGTACCAAACGGATAGAGCGGTTATAAGACTTGTCCAGTTCACTGATAATGAATAGAAGGTCAGAGCTGAGAGATGGAGCAGCCACATAATTCCATAGTAGAGTTGGTAGGTACATGATTACAGCCAGAGCCAAGAGGGAATAGGGGAGAACCTGCAGGGTGATAGTGCAATTCAGTGATTATTGGGAGTAAAGCAAAAATTCTCAGTGTTATGAGATAGTTTTTTTTTTTTTTTTAAGAAAGAGAGCATTGTCTCCCTGTGCAGCGGGAGAACTGTTCGGTTCTGCAAATATGCATTGTATCTAGGATATACTGCAACATATTTAACATATATAGGACTGCTTGCCATCTTGGGGGGGGGGAGGGAGGGAGGGGAAAAAATGAAACATAAGTGATTGCAAGGGATAATGCTGTGTAAAAATTATCCTGGCATGGATTCTGTCAATACAAAGTTATTATTAAATAAAATTAAATTTTCAAAAAAAAAATAAAAATAAAAAAAAAATAAAGAAAGAGAACATTGAAGGGATGAATATTTCTATTCCCCCTTCCTATATCAAGGGTATAAATGACAGCATAAATTGTGAGCCAACTCAGACCCAAGGACTGATGCTATCTCTTAGCAGGGCCAAGGTCAGTGACTCTCAACAAGATTAAGGAAATCCCCTGATCACCAACTAGGCTAGTAATTTTCAAGAATGGACAAATTCTACTATCAGGGAAAGGAAAGTGAAAGATATTTCCATAAGCAGAACTAAGTGCCAGAGTTTTGCAGAGTTGATAGCACAATACTAGGAAAAGAGGTGTCAGCATCTGCAATCTCCTCCTTTCCCTTTCTGTGATCTCAGTCCCTCCCCTTCCCTCCTGCCCCAATTCTCCATATTACTAAACATTAAGATTCTATTCATTTTTCAAAGCTGAATTCACTATAGTCAGAGAGTCCCAGACTTTCCTTGTTGAAAGAGATTTAGAAATGTTTTATCAGAACTAAAATCCTTTCCACAACACTTCCTTTTATGAAATCTTTCATGATTATTCCAAACTATACTATTATCTCCATTTTCTGTATGCTCATGTATGTGTGTTCATACCATGACATCTAACATTCAACAACATATGGTCTTTAATTCATTTCTGGGCATTCCATGTGTGTGTCTTGTTTTCCCAACTAGGATATAAGTCTCAAGTGAACTTTATAACATTTAATCAATGGTGGGTACATAATAGACTTGGTAATTGGTTAGTAATTGTAAATTACTGATTCATAGCTTCTCACTATATTAGAGGGAAATGACTGGACCTCAAACCACTCTTGGAAGAGAGTGAAAACAGTGAAAAAGAAACTTATCTTTACTATAATTGAAGAACTTTTTTTTTTAATTAAAAAAAGGGACACACTTTTTCAGTGCTACTTCATGAGGTGAAAGAGGATTAGAAATGGTGGTCCAGAGCCTTCTCTAACTAGCTTGCTAGAGCCCATTTTAAAAATTTCAGTTTGATTGGTTATATCTCAGAAGTTACAAATTAGGGCTTGATCTATTGTTTTACTGATTATTTAGATTTAAGAATATGTTAATAATGTAAAAAATCTTAAAAGTGCATGTACATATTATTTTTTCCTCAGTCTGATTGTTAAATGTTTATTGCTTATATTGCTTTATAAACACTGCTTGAACTGTGTAGTAAAAAGCTCAGGGAATGAAGTCATCACCTGACGTTAGGTCTAGTGACTATAAGATAATAAAAATAAACAACAATAAGTATTGGCATTTATATAACGCTTTTAAGATGTGCAAAGTGCTTACATCCATTATCTCATTTGATACTTACTAAATCCTGTTTAGAATCCCACAGATTCCTATTATAGTTAAGAGGTTTCTTTAATACAGTCCCTGGTTTTGTATGAATATCAGTATTACGGCATCTTGGTGGATTTATAAACACAATCACATAGGATGTTAAGCATAGCTTTTTTCACCTATCTACCTAACAATTGGTCCAGGCAATGATTATGCCTGGATTCACTGTACCTTGTGGGTCCAGAGGGATTTTGTCTTATAATTTCCAGCAGCATCCCATTCATGATGCACCAGGGAGTCCCAACAGGAACTGTCCACATAGCTAGCCTGCCTGATGGTGAAGTTACTGGGAGAAAAGCAACTGATCCGAGAACCTGGAAACAGAAAAAGTATTGAAATGATATTAAATTACACAGTGGAAACCTAGTAAATGATGTTCTCTGAGAACCACTCTTTATTTCTTTATCATTTCTATGCTTATCTTCCTAATTTCCTTCTAGTTCAATAATCATTTATTAAAACAAATTTATTTTTTCAAATAACAAAAATCTTATTTTCCCCACCTCCTCTTCCTTCACCTTGAAACAAGAGAAGAGAAAACTTTTGCAACTAATATCCATAATCAAGTAAAACAAATTGCCACATAGGTCATGCCCAAAAAATAATGTCTCATTTCTGCACCATTCTGTTAAAAATGATCATAATCAGTCTTGTAGGATCATGATTGGTTATTGGACTGATCAGAATTCTTCATTTATTCTAAGTTGTTTGTCTTAATGATCCATAAGCATTTATTAAGTACTGACAATGTACCTCTTAGAACAGACTGTCACATTCCTAGAATTCTGACTCCAAAATTGGAGGGGCAAGGTGGTTGTAGTGGTTGCAAAAGATTCTAATTTTGTATTTTACTATAATTTCCTAAAGCATATCTGCTTGTTTTGTAAATGGAGAAACTGAGGCAAAGTGAAGTCAGATACCCTTGTTAGAGTGGAGAGTGAAATAGTTCAATTCCTGCCTCAGGCACTTACTAGTTATAAGACCCATTTAATCCCTCTCCATCTTAGTTTCCTCTAATGTAAAAATGGGGATAATACCTCATAGAATTGCAGGGGGAGGATCAGTTAACATATGTAAAAAGTTTTGCTAATCCTAAAAGCCCTGTATATATATTAGTTATTACTATACCACAGAAATGTATCAGGACTAGGAAGAGAACTCAGGCATCTCAAGTCTTACCAGTTTTAACTTTTTTTGTTAAATGGGAAAAACAAACCAACCAGGCAGAGTAGGAAAATGACATTGGTGTAAAGGAAAGGGAAGAGATGCAGGGTTCCAGCAGAGAGAAGAAAATATTTCCCTTCTTCCTACAGCTCTTGGAAGAGATGATAGCTTACCAGTGGAGAACTCCTGGGCAAACGCCAAGGACATCAGCAATAGGGGGAAGCCCACAGTCACAAACTTGATAATTCGATCGATGGGCAGCTCCAGGCGCAGCCCCTTGAGGTGTGGGCCCCGTCGATCCGGCAGCAGGGCATCTGAGAGCATGTACTCCGCCGCAGTGCGTGCAAGGGACATGATGTTCTTGAATGGGGGGCCTGCAGAGCCGTAGGGAGAGAAACGCAAGGGTAGAGGGAGCAGAAGGAAGCTGGTGCTTCAGAGCCTACAAGGCTCTGAGCAGAGTGAGTCGGCAGACCAGGAATGAACTGGGCCAGGAGCAAGGTATAGGTTTCTGTAAATAACTGGTGGGGACCCAGCTTAGCCCAATACCCAGCTAATTAGAGGGAGGCTTGAGGCTTGGGTGTGCCCCTAAGGATGGAAGATCAGAACAGAATAACCATCTTTTCCCACTGTGGCTGTCCTGAATCTGGGTGGGACCCTGTGGCTTTATGCTGGCCTCTCATTAATGAGTTATTTTTTGCTGGGCTGCTGGGGATCGGGTAGAGAGGTGGGGATGATGAAGAGCTAAATGGCCAATCCCCATCCTCTGTGTAACTGGGGTGGAATTTGGATGGCATTTGTTTTAAATGTGTTGACCACCCTCATTTTGTGGTTTAGGGTGGAGATGGAGCTCTTAGGCTCAGCTAGAATTGGGTATCCCATGTCCATAGTCTGTTTTATCCCAAAGATAAGTTAAGTTTGGGTTTTGTAATCCTCTCCTAGTCCAATCCTGCTGCATTTGACATTAAAACTACCATTTTCTCTTTGACTTTTCTGTTGTATCTTTAATTTCTTATTTCAATATTTCAAAGATCTATGATTATTTTCCCCTTGTGATACATATTGAAAGTTATTATGGATGAAATATTTACTATCCTATGAACAGTCTGGTAACGAACTTCTGTGAAATAGACTAATATTCAGATGGCAATTCAAAGGGATAACTAACCTAGAAAGAATGTAATTGAAGGAATTATGGAAATAGAAAATTTTGATTGAGAATGAGAAAAAAAACCAGGGATATTCTTTGAGAGAAAACACAGATAGGGAGAAGAATGATTGTATACTTCTTTTTTGGTTAAGCCAAGTTAATACACATTTATTAATTATTTTGTGTCAAGCACTGTGTTAAATTCTGGGGATACAAAGTAAGGTAAAAAATTCCCTTTCCCCCCCCAAAGCAAATAAAAACTCCAATCCCCAAAAAACATTGCTATCACAGTTTAATGGAGGAAACAACATGCAAACAACTTTGTGCAGGCAAGATAAATTGTAGACAATCTCAAAGGGAAGGCACTAGAATTAAGAAAGTCCAGGAGAAGCTTCCTGTAGAAGGTGGCACTTTAACTGAGAATTGCTAGAAGTGAAGGAAGCCAGCAGGAAGAGAGATACATAAGGGGAACAGCCAGTGTAAAATACCAGGGATGGAGACTTGGCGTATCTTGCTCAAGGAAGAGTAAGGAAGCCAGTATCATTGGGTTAAGAGTTAGAGAAGAGTAAAAAGATTGTAAGACAGGAAGAGCAAGGTTATGCAGGGTTTTAAAAACTAAACAGGATTTAATGTTTCATCTTGGAGACAATAGGGAATCATTGATGCTTATTGAATGGGAAGTGGAGTGATACTTCTCTGGGTTGTACCTTCCCTTAAAAAAACCCCAATCTAATAATAATTTAAAGTTATTAGTAAAAAATTAAAAAAATCAATAATGATTTATCTTTAGGAACTAATAAAATAATGAACTTTTCTCTAAAGTCTAATTCTAAAGGTTTTAATTCATTACATTTACAATCTTTTTGTTGTTCAGTTGTTACTGTTGTGTCCAACTGACTTGTGTATATTTATTCTAATACTAGAAAAAATTGTACAAATTGTACATAAGCCTGATTCAAACAGAGGAGGGATGAAATTTGGGTTTGGGATGAGAATGGAAGAGGGTGGTAGAGTTTTTACTTTAATAACTTTGGAAAATATGTTATTGAGGATTTGGAAACCAAAAAGGGAAAATTGGGCAGCATGTTATTTTTGGTTGATATGCCATGTTTCATATTTACAGTTCATGACCAAAAGTCACTCCAATTTTGTTCCCTAAACTAAGACTTTCTCTTCTCCATTTTCTCCTCTTTCCATTTCTTTTCCTTTCCTTTTCCATTGGTCTTCTTTTCCTTTTTTGTTTATTTTCATTTTTTGTTTAGTCATTTTTCAGACCTGATTCTTTGTGACCTTTTTTGGGTTTTCTTAATAGAGATACTGGAGCCATTGTGCCATTTCCTTCTTCCGCTTTTTTTATAGATGAGGAAACTGAGGCAAGCAAGGTTAAATGACTTGTCCAGAATCACGTCAGATTTAAACTCAGGAAGATTCATCTTCTTGGCAGCTCACTGCTGATTTTTAAGATAGTTTACTTCAAAACCTACACAGGAAAACATGGAGTACCTTTAACCTAAACAAAACTCCTCTCACATTCTGATGTTTTCCACCTTTCTGCAGTTTGCCTGTTCTCTGTGGGTAGAAGCTGGGATGGTGACAGGTTTTTTTCTCTCCTATTATCTTGACTACAAATAAAGAATGAATGATAGCAGAGGTTCAATTCCTTAGGTGGATTTGATTCCTGCAATCATCCTAAGCAGGTTTAGGATGGTTTTGCTCAAGGTCTTTTGTCGTACAGGATTCTAACATGAAAATTGGAGATTCATTATCCTCTGCATTTTAAGGATTATAAAATGATTTTTTCCTCCTTGAATATAGAGGAAGAAAAATTCTCTTTTATACTACATTTCAGATTTTCCTCCAAATTCTAAGTTATGAAGAGATCTGAGGAATAATCACAGTTGGCAATTTATGTGACTGTTGACTTTAGTGTTTTGCTTTGCTTATTTGAAATATATTTAGAAGTGATTGGTTGAGTTCTTAAGGATTATTGTTATGCTTCTGGGGATAGAAGTGTGTCTATAGTCCTTTGCATGAGTTTTATCTTGCAGAAAAAAAATAGCCTTGGGGAGAGCTGTTCACTCTTCATCTTCATAGTTTAAATTTTCTAAGGGTTTCCTTGTTTTCCCTTGTAACAATATGTTCTTTAACTAATATGTTGAATAATAGGGAATAATGATGCTGCTTGCATCAGAACATATTTTTCCTCAAGGTTTTTTGCAAGGCAGCTTTTACCTCTTTGTTCCTCAGGCTATAGATTAGGGGGTTTAACATGGGAATCACTGTGGTGTAAAATACAGAAGCTACATTTTCTTGGGCTAGGGAACTGGCTGTTGAAGGTTTTAAATACATGAATGCAGTGGACCCATAAAATAGACCAACAGCTGCAATGTGGGAGCTGCAGGTGCTGAAGGCTTTGGACCTGCCTTCAGTGGAGCGGATGCGGAGGATGCTGGAGAGGATGAAAACATAAGAAACAAGGACTGTTAAGCTGGTTGCTATGATGTTAAATCCAGCCAAAAAGAAAATCACCATTTCAATATCATAGGTACTGGAACAGGAAAGTTTCATGAGGGGGAGGATATCACAGAAGTAATGACTGATGAGTAATTTACAATAAGACAATTTCAACATAAGGATTGTCTCTATTGTTGAACCAATGAATCCCATTATATACACTATGGCTACCAGTATGAAGCAGATATGGTGGGACATGATGACCTTATAGAGCAGTGGACTACAGATGGCTACATAACGATCATATGCCATCACTGTCAGCATGTAGCACTCAGCAATAACAAATACAAGGAAAAAATAGAGCTGAGTCATGCACCCTGGATAAGAGATTGTGTTTTTCTCCAATACAAAATTTCCTAACATCTTGGGAGTAATAACAGAAGAGTAGCAGAGATCGACAAATGACAAATTGCTGAGGAAATAGTACATGGGGGTATGAAGGTTGGAATTCAGTCCAATGAGTGTGATCATGCCCAGGTTTCCCACCATAGTGATCACATAGATTCCAAGGAACAGAAAGAAAAGAGGGAGTTGGTATTCTGTACGATCTGTTAATCCTGCAAGGATAAACTCAGTCACTGTTGACTGATTTTCTGCTGCCATTTTCTTCTAAGTAAGGATGGAGAATCTGGGAATGGAGAGAAGAACCACATTAAAGAGTGCTTCTATTGTGTGACAGAGTTGGTAGCTTAGTAGCTTATAAACCAGGATCTTACTTCCTCATTAGATCTGATTCTATTTCTCTGCAAGACATACACACACACACACACACACACACACATATATGTATATGTATTTCACTTTATGTGATAGCACACTTCATGTGCTGTCAGTGATCTATCAAAATCTTTGAAGATCTTGGCCTGTGTAAAATTTCTTCTGGTTCTGTGCCTATCTTTTCTCTCTTAGTACTTTAATTTCTCCTCCCCATTTTCCTGTGCTCTAGAATTATCCTTTCATTGTTTCATCCATTCAGCTCCCTGACTCATCCATTGCCAGAAACTTTTTTCACTGACAGGTTTTGGAAAAGAAGTATGCTGCTTATTTCAAGAGATTTCATTTGAATCTATTACCTGGGGCTTATGGGAACATAGTTAGGATTTATATAGCATGTTAAAGTTTGCAAAATGCTCTTCAAATATTATCTCACTTTATCTTCACAGTCACTCTACAAATCAGATATTATCTCATTTTACAGCTGAAGAAACTGAGGTAGACCTTGACTTGCTCATAGTCACATAGTTTGTAAGAATCTAAGGCTGGGACTTAGATTTTTTTTTTTTGATCTGTATTCAATGCATTACCTAGCTGTCATCCTTTATACCTTGCCTAACTTTGTACCTTATTTTTCTGTAATTGCAAGCGAGATAGTGAAAACAAACATGGTTGATTATGAGGTACTATATTAGAAACAATTTGACATAATATATAGAAGTCTAGCCTTGTAGTAAGGAAAAACCTAGTTTCAAATCCTGCTTATCCTAGTTGTGTGATGTGGGTAATTTATTTTCAGTGTCAGGCATTTTTCTAAAATATATCCCTGAGGATTTCATATACTTCACTACTAGAGGTAGTTTCCACTAAGAGTTTTTAAACAGATGAATATGGAGGTCTAAGCCTTTATCTGTCTACTCCTATTCCCCTACAAGTGATATATATATATATATATATATATATATATATACACACACACACACATGTATAATCTGTATATATATATACACACATGTGTGCACATATATATACATATGTGTGCACATCTATGCATATATATATATATATAGTTATACCTTTCTGTTGGAATCCTTACAAAGTGTTAAGTCATTACAATTGATAGAGACAAAAATTATCTAATTTAGCATGGTTCAGTATGATTGATCTGATCCTACAAGGAGATGTTATGGGCCAGAACTTGAAACAAGATACTAAGTGGAATTGATGGAAGCAATACTTGTGTGCTTGGGTTTGCACCTTTAAGAGTTTATACATTAGAAGTCACACATTGGAGTTCACAAGTATGGGAGGTGTGAATTCACAAAGTTATAAAGCTAACTTTGTGTATCTCCCAGCATTTGCAATTATGGGTGTGCCACAAGAAATAAAAACAGATAATGGACCTAAATCAAAAGAAAGCGGGAGATGTTGGAATCTTTACAAAGTGTTAAGTCATTGGAATTGATAGAGACAATAATTATCTAATTTAGCATGGTTCAGTATGATTGATCTGATCCTACAAGGAGATGTTATGGGCCAGAACTTGAAACAAGGTACTAAGTGGAATTGATGGAAGCAATGCTTGTGTGCTTGGGTTTGCACCTTTGAGTTTACACATTAGAGGTCACACATTGGAGTTCACACCTTTCTTAGTACTCTAACTGAATATTGAATAACTGAACAAGGTATGAATTCAGTTATGAATACTATTTTAAATCTTAATGTCAATAAATATATATGAGAGGCTTTTTTATTTAGCACTTATTATGTGCCTAGGAAATAAATGACTGTTCTATATCTGATATTATACATTGAATACCTTTCTACTCCCACTTTTTAGGAAAAATTCAAACATATGCCTAAACCTAAATTTTAAATAATTTGTTCCTGGAATTATGGGTTAGAAATTCAGTGAGCCAGAGAATATGAGAAAACGAAGTCCCCTTACCAGCCTTGTCCCTCTTATACCCATTAGATGCTAGGAAAGTAGAATTTAGTCCAGAACACCTAAATGCCTGATCAGAAGAGCTCCTTACTAGAGAAAAGAATGGGCACAGTACCTCTACCTCATGGGCACAGCAGTACTTCCTTAAAGTTATATAAGTACATGTCACTCCTGCCCATATTTTAAGCTCTTTCAGTTTTATCTTTTTGTTCCTTATGCCTGGAACACAGTGCTTAAGTAAATGCTTATTGTTTATTACTTTCCCTCATTCCTTTGGACCTAGAATCTCATTTTCCTGTTTTCAGATGCAGTTTCCTCAGAGCCTTCTTGTTGCCCTAATCTATTGAACCTACCGAGGTCCTCTATCACTGCCTTTCTCAGCTAGCACAAATGCCCAGCCTATGCCTGGTGGGTCCAATCTTAGTTAGATTACTGCTGTTCTCAGCTACCCTGGCCCTTTTTATAGCCTGAGTCTAGTCCATTTGTACCAGCGCTTGTCTAGCCCTTAGAGAAAGGGGGATCAAGAGAGAGGAGCCATGGGCTCCAAGGAGGACTACCAGCCCTGTCCTTGGCATTGGCACTGGTTTCAGGCAACTGTTCCCTTGGTGCTGTCTCTACCTTTATCACTACTGCCTTTTGAAAGTGAAGAGTTAGAAATAAAGTTGATACTTGTTGATTAGGAGAACAATTAAGCAAATTGGTATATGAATGCAAGGTACTGTAAGAAATGATGAATATAAAGAAATTTGGAGTAACATTGGAAGATTTATGTGTACTGATGCAGAGGGAAGTAAACAAAGCCAGGAAAATAATATATAAGAATTACAACAATGTAAATGTAACTATACATGAATGATTAATAATTTGAATGACCAAGAAATCTGGCCTAGAAAAAGGAATGAAAAAATTTGCCTTTCTCTGCTTCTTTGCAGATATCAGAGATTCTGGGTTAATATTGCATATACTTTTAAAGTCTATTAATATTAGTTTTATTGAATTTTTTCTCTTTTATTTTTATTCTCTCTTATAAGGGATAGCTTTCTGAGTAGAAGCGTAGGGGAGGGATATGTTCAGAAATGGAAAAAATAATGTATGAGCAAAAGATACCAATTAACTTTTTAAAAAGCTAATTCCCAAAGTAGATTTCTGATAGAATTAAGTCCTATTTTGATGAGCTTGTCTGTGACCTAAAATTTCTTCATTATTATATTGCATATTTTAATTATGTTTACTTAATGAACTTATATCCCTTTTTTCAAATAAGGATTCGTGAGAGTGTGAATTGTTGAGTAAAATCTGCCAAGATGATTTATTGCCAAAACTAAAAAACCTGAAATTTAAGAGACTTATGTAATATGTGTAAAGGAAGCATTTGTTTATGAGAAGAATATTGCTAATCCAGCCAAATCTAATATTACTTTTAGAATATCACATGTTCTAATGAACTTGCCAAATTAACCTACTTGTTATCCCCCATATAGTACATTCCAGTTTCTGTGTGTGTGTGTGTGTGTGTGTGTGTGTGTGTGTGTTTTCAGGCTGTTCCCTATGTCTGGAAGGCTCTCCTTCCTTGATTCTGCCTCTAGGAATCCCAATCTCATTCAAGAGGACTTTTCTAATTCCTTTAGTTGTCAGATCTTGTTCCTTGCTCCCAAGATTTTGAATTTATTTGATTTATATTGCATTTATTTATAGGGGATGAAATTTGTATTTCATCAGTAAAATATAATGTCCTGCAGGACAAGGATTCTATTTTTATTATTTTTGCATCCCTGGTATCTAGTACTGTGTGTAATTCATAGTAGATGCTTAATAAATATTTGTTGACTAATTGATTGAAGATAAAATCACTTGTAAAATTTTATAGAGAAACATGGTGATAATGAATTAGAAGAAATCTTTCTGCCTATGATAGAAATAGTAAAGAGAAAAAATAGATTTAGAGAAAACTTGACAGAGGCCTAATTAAGACAGATTATCCCAAGAACATTTAAGGATGGAACTGGAAAGAAGAAATAAATAGAAAATATCTGTCAGTTACTATGATAAATGATTCTATCCACCAATGATTGTAGAACCATCATATTTGGAATCTAAAATCATGGTTCCTGGTGTGCTCTATGAAGAAGTAGACATGACATTAAAAACAACAAGGATGGAAAAAGACTAAATACACATCTAGGAATGTTTTAGGTGCCACAGTTTTTAGAGCATTAATATATCTGAAAATGGGGAAAAATTTGAAAACAATCATGTATGCTATTACTTTTGAAAAGAGTAATTGAGAAAATATCTGAATTATCTCCCATATGTCTACTCTACAAAATATTTAAAGGAATGATCTAGAAGTGTAATAGTAGTTAAAGATCATTAAATGTATAGGTCTATTCAGGGGTACCTGAATAATTTGGGAATGAAGATTTTACTTAGCTTGGAGAGTCATACAAGGTATTATTGAGTAAGTACCTTTTGAGTTTGATTTTGAAGGAAGAAAAGGAAATGAAAGAAGGTCTGTTGCAGGCAGGCTTAAGATATGAGAGGAGAGGCGAGATCTGGGAACAACACATATACCAGTTTGCAAAATAAGTCTAGAAAGATAGATTGGAATCAGATTGTAGAGGACTTTGAATGTCAGACTAAATAGTTTGTATTTGATTTGGTAAATAAAAAGATCCTCTGAAAGTCCTTGGGTAGAAGAATGATCTGGTCAGATCTGTCTGTTTTATAAGACTGCTTTATCAATGATGACAAGGGATGAAGTGAAGAGGAAAGAGACTGAAGTCAGAGACCAGGTAATAATAATAGTATGAAAAGTAATAAGGATAGGTAATAAGGGAGATTAATTAAGGGAAATAATAGTGGAAATGGAGACAGGTTAAGCTCCTTGGTATACGGAAACAAAAGGGTATGAAAGTGACATAATGGAAGTAGAATTGGCATTTAGCAACCAATTGAATGTGTCAGTGAAGGATAATGAAAAATCTTTGCCTTTCCTGGATTCAAATCTTGAAACTTCAAATCTGATATCTATCTTATCTGCTCCAACCAATTTTGAGAAATCTGCTTGTGTTTCTAATTTGCAGCACTAAAAAGATGATATATGTTTGCATGATGTAGCTAAATAAGGGTAACTTTAGTTAATGAAATATCCAAATATGCCCATATCTAAGATTGGGAAAAGATTTATAGGACAAAATTGCCATTTTCTATTTTAAAAAATAGCACATTGTTCTGTATTGATAGGATCTGAGAACTTGGATTCTGGTAGATTCTTAGCTTTTTGAGAAAGCTATTGATTTCTATTCCCTGTGCCTAGCATAATAATGTCTAGTAGGTGTTTTTCCTTGAATTGTGTTCACATTAGTTGCTTAGACTTTGTCCTTAGCATTCTTTGTAGATTTGAGGTCCTAACAACTCAATGAAATATTATTTTCCCTTTTGGGGACATATTTTCTAGTTGAAATAGAGGATGGGAAATGAGAACTAGATATTGAACTGAACGGTGAATCCCTGAAAACAGGGAAAACAATTTTTTCGTTAGTGGTCTGATGGCAATTAGTATCAGTAGTGCCTGTAAAATTTTGTTAAGTCCTGAAATCCATATATAGATAATAAAATTATAAAGAAAAATTTCCTATTTTATATAAACACAAATGCTATCAGTGGTATGGACAAGTTATTGTCTTCTATAAATAAATAACTTTGTTTGCTTTGCTAATACTTGCTCCACTAAAATTCTACTTAGAGTACCACTACTTGGTATAAAGGTGACCCCGAGTTATTAAAGATTTTGCCTGGACAAGAAAAGTTTTGGTACATTTTATTAAGCTGGAGTAGTTTTGAGAGTGATGTAGTACTAGACCGTGTTTGTTTCTGTTATCTGATGAAAAACAGACTCTCATCACTAAAGTAGGTGCTGCAAATCCTAAAGATTATCTACTAAAGCATGGAGAGGTTGGGATTTATGTTGAAGTCTGCTCTCTTCAATAAAATCTGGACTCTTTTCTTGATAAGAATAAGTATGATTAAAGAATGGAAGAATTTAGTAGCAAACATTTTAGCCCAAAGAAAGACACTTAGTTTCAGCTGAGCAGGCAGGACCTATGTTGTGGCCATAGCAGCAGGCAAAAGGTAGAAGTTGAGAGGTTAGTAAATTGAGAGAATTTTGTGGTTTTTAAGAGTCAAGATAGAGTTACTGCTTGAAAGTCAGAATAAATAGAAGAGTGGCTTAGCTTCAGGAGAGAAGAAAACCTGGAGAATTTGATGAAACTTGATAGTTCTTTGGGATCAAAGTAGCTCAGGGAAGGCAGCTGGGTGGAATTAGAAATAATATAGACTACATGTAAAGTCATGGAAGGGAGGCAGCTAAGTTGGTGCACAGCATGTGGATAGAACCACCAGCCCTGAAGTCAGGAGGACCTAAATTTAAATCTAGTCTTAAACACTTAACATTTCCTAGCTGAGTGACCCAGGGCAAGTCACTTAACCCCAATTGCCTCAGTGAAAAAAAAAGTAAAAAGTCATGGAAGGAAGGACCTTTGTTGGCAATTGCACAGTCCTGGTATCTAGCCTATAGGTTCTCTATGGAAAAACCAAACCACCCAAACTTTCTGTTTATGGAATTTAAGTTCTTTGAGGCAGATAGGCGGTGTAGGGGCTAGAGTGCTAGACTTGGAGTCAAGACACCTTTATCAAGTTACTAGCTTCTAGTTTTGAATTAGTATAGCTTTTGTTCCCAACTACATGTCCCTAGGCAAGCAACTTAACATCTTTTTGCTCCAGTTTTCTCTACCGTAAAATGGAGATAATAAAAGCACCAACCTTGTAGGGCTGATGGAAGAATCAAATGAGATAACATTTGTATAAAAAACACAGCATAGTTCCTGGCCCAGTTCTATATATCTATGTAGAAATGCTTTTCCTCTTCCTTTTTGGTTTCCATTTAATGTAAAACTTTTTATGTCAGAGGTTGCGCTATGAAAATTAGAAGAGAGCTACAGTTGTTAATAAAGGACCCTGAAATATATAGATCAAAATAATTAGTTAACAGGAATTGTTATTTGTCCTTTGTTCTGAAAGGGGACCATGCATGACATTAGGAAGATGACTCTGTGACTTGCAAGTGAATTGGATTTAAGTGAGGGAAGGCTATGCAAAGTCAACTGCCTTATTTTCTCCTCTGCAGCCATCTGGAGCCATATACAGATCAGGACTACTTGGAGATGGCTCTGCATGCAGAAGAAGACCTGGTACCTTGTCCTTTTTAAGCTAACGTCTTTCCCAGTTCTCAATATATCTAAAATAATGCCCAATCAATAAGTAAGAGTAAATAAGAAATGAAGCAAAAAGCAGCCTTTTACCTTGTTAACAAACATCAATCTGGGAGGGGAAGACCCTCAAGATTTCTGGCCAAAACAGAAATAAATTGCTTTTTACACTCATTCTGAGCCATCAGGGCTCAAACAGAGACTAAGTGGAGCTTGGGTTGGGGCATATTGTTGTTCAATCAATAAGAACCAGAATGAATTGGATTTAAGGCATGTTCCTTAAAAAAATCTATTTTCTAAACCCCAAGTTTTTTTTGAGAATTCAGTGATCAAAATGTATACTCCTTTGGGCAGAGCACCTGCAGGTGAGGGTATGATACCATGTATGAACAGAGGGAGAGGAAGGAAGAAGAAAAGAAAGACAAAAGAAAAGGAAAAAGGAAAAAAAGGAAAGGAAAGGAAGAAGGAAGAAGCTTGCCTAATTGGAAATGGCCATTTGGGTCCCTACTGGGCAGTTTGTCCTACTCATAGATGGTTGTTTGTCCTATGTTCTTAAGAAGGACCATTACATCTGGAAGTTGATGAGGGAGGGCTCTAGAAAGTCACCAGCCTTACTTTCTCCTCTGGAGCTATCTGTGTTCCCTGAGACTTAGAGATGTTCAGAGCTACTAGGGATATTAGTAGTAAATTTGTCCAATTCTTTCATCTTCAGATGTGGAACCCAAGGCCCAGAGAGCAGAGGTGAGTTGCTTGATTGTGCCAAAAGAAACATCTCTTATTTTGCATCTGTAGTCCATCACTTCTGTTGTAATATGGATAGCAGATTTCATTATTAATATTCTGGAATTAGAGTTGCTCATTGAATTGAACAGAGTTCTGAGGTCTTTCAAAATCACTGATTATTTTTGATCACTAGATGCTAAGATCAACTATTTCTTCACATTTGACATTAGGTAAACCTGATTACTGAGAGATAGGATTGATGTAGTAGCCCTTATCTTAAAATAGATCCCCTCAGACTTTCAAGTTTTTCTTCAATAGAATACAAGCTCCTTGAGGGCAGGATCTATTTGTCTTTGTATCCCTAATGCTTTGCACAGAGCTTTACATGTAATAAGTATTTGGTAAATGCCTGGTGATTGATGGAAAGTATCCTGAGAGAACTAGAAGGGAACTTAGGGATCATCTCTTATATTTATTTTTCCAGCCCTGGCACAATGCCTGACACACAGAACTTGCTTATAAAATACATTGTCTCTCTCTGTCTTTCTCACCTCCCAACTCCTGCAGAGGAGGGAATGGGGCCCCAAAGAGGAAAATGCTTTGCCTAAGCCATGGTGGCAGGCAGGTTCATTCACCTCATTTTTGCACTGGAATGAGCTAAGGCAGAATCAGCTAGAGCCCAAATCTCAGAGATTCATAAATAGTCAGCCCTGGAAAGGATTTCTGAGACATCTTGTCCATTCCTTCATTTTTCCTGAGGAAGAAACAAGTCTAACATCAAGGTCAAAAAAGGGATTAGGATCGATTGTATATAGAAGGGAGCTAGAGGAGTTCTCTTCAAATTCAAGAAGCAAATACCATTACAGGATTTGTTTATATAGACCATTTTCTTTCTCCTTTTCCATTTTGTGAGAGGAAGATGGGAAGGAGTCTAGAGATGGAAGAACAAATAATGTCTTGTGAATGATAAGTTTTAAGCAGAAATCAATTAAGTTGCTTCAGTTATTATGATGATCAAATGGCAAATGGAAACTATCCACGAGGATATTTGCTAGCACTGCTGACTAGAGGTCCTGGAATTCTGGGCAAACTTATAAAGATGAAAAGTTTCTTAAAAATTTGTGTTCTACTTAAGTTGTGCTGAAAGTAATTCAGAAGAGTGAAGTTAAGGCTATGTGTAGGTGTTTATGTAGCATGGTATAATGGAAAAAGCATTAGTTTTAATAATACTAGGTAGTATTTATATAACATTTTAAGGTTTGCAAAGTACTTTACAAATATTATTTCTCTTATCCACACAATTCTGAAGGTAACTGCTGTTATTATTCTATTTACAGATGAGGAAATTAAAGTGACTTGATCAAGGTTATGCAAAGAGAAAGTATCTGAGGTAGGATTTGAACTGAAGTCTTCTTTACTCCAAGGTCAGTTCTCCCTCTCCTGCACCACCTCCCTTCCTTAGGTGATGAGAACTGGAAAAATCTGAAAGCAGTTTGGCAGGAAATATATCTTATACATCTATTTTATCTTATATCATATTCCATAATAAATTTCAAGTGACTAAGTGACCTAAATATAAAAGATCATGTTTTAAGTAGTGAGAGGCCTTTTGTACAACTATGTCCAGGGCAAGAATTTTTTATTCACAAGGTACAAAAAACAAGTTTGGGATATAGTGGGATATAGATCTGTGATTTCTTTAGTGGTGATCATAAATACAATTTTGACTACATAAAATTAAAAATTTTTTGCATGAACCAAATTAGTATACCTAGGATTAGAAAGGAAACTCAATTGAGAAAAAATGTCTTTGTACCACATATCTCTGATAAGGATCTAATATGCAAGATATATAGGGAATTAACACAAATATGAGAGACAGTATTGCCAGTGGACAGAAAATTGGTCTCAGAGTTAGGAAGAATTGGCTTTAAGTTCTCTTATAACACACAATAATTGTGTGAACCTTGGGCAGTGAGTTAGTTTGCCATTCAATTCTCTAAGTTGCAGAGATGGTGATCTTCACTGGTAGAGGAAACTTCCTCATTGGGAGTTCCCTGTGCCAAGGAAATAATTCCAGCCCCCAAATCTCCACAGATATATGACTTAGAGTCATTTTCCAAATAAGTGATCAAAGGATAGGGACAAGAACATTGTTCTTTTATAAGAATTGAAAGCTATGAACAACTATATGAAAGAATATTCCAAAGAATGAATAAAAAATACAAATTAAAACAACCCTGAGGTTGTAATTTACATTTAATGAATTGCCAAATATAACAAAAGAAGAAACTAGTTAACATTAGAAGAGTTGTAGCTAAGGTAGTCAAACAAATACATTGTTAGTGGAGTTGTGAATTGGTCTATACATTCTGGAAAATAATTTGGAATTATGTCATAAAAGGTTTAAATTCTTCATATACCTTGATCCCACTACTGGACCTATTCTCCAATGAAGTCAAAGACAGATAGAAAGGTTCCATATATGTAAAAATGTAAATTATCACACTTTTGTGGTAGCAAAAAAATTGTAAAAAAGTAGAGGGAGAAGTAAAGATAGAAGAGGAATGGAGATAAGGTAAGAGAGTTAAGGGAAGAAAAGGGGAAAGTAGAGTAAATGAGAAGAAAAGAAGATGAAAAAATTGTAGAAATAGGTGGAAATTGAGAAAAGTCACTTTGTATATTCCATTATCATCAATTCAAGGTACTTGAAGAAAGAAAAGAAGATCTTCAACTGCTATGAATCTTTTTATCCACTAATATTGTTTGGGGGAAATTCTGAGGGACAACAGTCTAACTTTTATGCCAAAAATAGAAGAAATAAATAATAACTCAATAAAACTGGGTAACTATAACAAAAAACATTGTATGAAGTATAATGATCTTACCTTGAGATTTCACCAGTAGTATTAGCCAACCTTCAGATGGTTAAAATTGATACAATTTTGGCAATGCAATAATAAAGATTAGATGAAGAAAAAAAGTCTTGTATTTCTTTCTTAAAATTAGGGAAAGGGAAGACAGTATAGGAGGAAGAAAAATGATGTGATTGAATTTTGCAAATCTAGTCCTGTACAATACAAAAACAGGAAATAGTGGAGTATATTTTCCTTTTCGTTACCAAAGTTGCTTAAAAGTTAGAATTAAATATTTGTTGAAGAAAGATGGAATGTAGACATTTTCCCTACTTAAGTCTAGGAATTTTAGGGGATCCCTTGTTTCCTATGTTGAATAAATATACGTATTTTTATCTAGTACTCTCTTTGTTCAGAAAAATCAAACTCCTAGAACTATCAAGAAAAATAGATTTCTGAGATTAGGGTTTTGACCTAGGTATAAGTATCTTTGGTTTTATATCAATGAGCTCTGTATCTCAATAGAAATTCATGGACAGAAATTCTCCTGGGAGCCTATCACCCCAGAGACTGTTACTTAAGGAAAAAGCAATTAAGAGTTTGCATTTATGTGTACTGTGAAATTCCTGTTAAATCATCAGATATTTAATATTCCTTTTCAGGGCCCCAGTAAGCCTTATTCCTGACCAGTTTTGGCTTTGGTATTGGGATAAATAGTTACTTCTATAAGTATTATTAACATCATTATAAAACTCATCAAAATTGCCATTATTATCATGATAATATTCATTCAAAGAGTATTCTTGGTAATCACACTTTCTTTCTTTTTTTGGAGGCAATTGGAGCTAAATGACTTACCCCATAGTCACATAGCTAGTAACTGTCTAAGGCTAGATTAGAACTCAGGCTCTTCAGAGTTCAGAACTAGTGTTCTGTCAACTGTACCATGTAGCTACCCCCCAAAATCATCTTTTCAAGAAGCCAATCTGATGGAATTGGATCCAGACCTGGACACAGAATCCAGAAAGCCAAAGGTTAAATTCAGATTCTGCCACATATTGATAATGTGATCCTAGACAAATCCCTTAACATCTCATTGCCTCCGGCAATCCTTTTAAGACTATAGGGTGTAGAAATTTGGCTAATTCTATTGCTAGATGACATTCTGTTGGAATCCTTACTAACTACTAACTAATTAGAGTTGATCTAATCTTACAAGAAGATGTTTTGGCCAGAACCTGAAACAAGGTACTAAGTAGAACTAATCAAGACAAGGCTTGTGTTCCCACCTTTACTCATTGGAGTCCACAAGTATGCTAGCTTCACAAAGTAGACTTTCTACTTTCAGGGAGTTCACACCTCCCTTAAAACTCATTGGGCCAGAGAGCACTATGGGAGAAAACCCATAATCCCATTCTCTCAGAAGAGGCAGATAAAAGGCCAGCGATGAGGAATCTATGGCAGAATACATTTTTTCCTCTTGGCTGGCTGATCGCGCTGGACTCGAGAGGAACGACTCTGGTGCAGAGAACACTTTGACGGATTTCAGTGGAGCTACGCCAGAAGCCCTCTCTCCGCGGCAAGTTGGTGGCTGGGCTCCCCAGAAGGAGATAAGAGAGACCTTCCATCTCTGTCTTGGTTGGAGGCAGAAGAAAGCAGAGGCAGAGGCTGAAGGACAGAACCTTTGGATTTGGAGACATCCGAAGGGCTCTAAGCCTCTAAACCAGCTGTGCTTTGAGAAGAACAAACTCCAACATTTGAACTCTAACAACATTCTTCCCTGGGAATCTTATATATGGATGGATAAGGTCCATAAAAAGTATTTTATTATTAAGAATTTAAACTTAGGCTTTTGATTCTAGCAAATATGGAAATGAGAGACAATTTCAAAGTAAATTGAAGTGTCAGTGACCTTAACAGTGAGAAATGTTTCTTTCTTCATTGTTCCTTTAACTGCTATGATTTCCTACCATAAAATATAAATTAAAACCTCAAAGTTGTTCCAGTTTTCTGTAACTTTTCTTCTTATTAATGTTTAATGCAATTTTAAAATGATTTAAATAATTTGCAATTCATCTTTTGAAAGCCATTTGCTTATAACTTTTGACCACTTATCCATTAAATAATAGCTTTTGATCTTATAGATTTGTGTTACTTCTTTGTGCAGTGTTGGAGATCATACTATTTTTAGAAATACAAAGATCCCCCCATTGATAATTTATCATAGTTGCATTGATTTTGTTTTGTGCAAAAATTTTCCATTCCATGTTATTAAAATTTTGTGAGCTTTTCTATTTTTTAATTTGATTAAATGAGTTATTATTTGTCATTTTTATCTTAGCTGTAAATGATAGTTGTGAAAGCATAATTTTTCTAGATGACAGCCAAAGATACAAGAAGCTCTCTCAGAGACACATTTAAGTAGTAATATAGTGAAACCCTAATTCTTTGGAATATGTTTTCTTTTTACTTTCCATCATATTCCCTCCCTTTTTCTTCTAGATCTATTTCCTTTCCTCAGTAGCACAAGATTCTTGGAAGAAATAGTTTTCCATTTGTTGTGAAAGATTAAGAATGATTTTGTTCTTAATAGTTTTTATTAGTATGGTTGAGTTAAATCTTTTATTATTTGCCTTCTAGTGCCGTCTATCTTATGAATAGAATTGAATGAGGATTTTAGTTGGGATTATATTTTCCTTTTTTTCATATCAAGATTGGGTATTACCCAGGAAGAAGGAAGATTGATAGAAGGAAGTGGGTACATTTATCTTGGAGAAGACAAGGAAAGGAAGCATAATAAGTATTCTCAAATACTCAAAGTGCTATCATATAGGAAAGAACCTGTTTTTGGAATCCGAGGTCAGGACAAGAAATAATGGGTAGTAAGTTAAGGGAAACAGACTTCAGCTAAATATAAGTAAAATTTTGCCAACAATTAGAGCTATTCATAATAGAATGAGCTGTTTTGGAGGATTTGGGGCTTTCCCTCACTGAAGGTCTTAAAGCATAAGACTATATAGACTCTTGCTGATATGTTGTTGAAAGGATTACCTTCATGTATAGGATGGATTAGATGAATTTTTTGCTCTTTTCCAATTTGAGATTCCTCAACTCAAATTTTTTTCCCAAATGATATTTTCTTCCTAAACTTTCCTATTCCTATCATTTTCAGTTGTATAGGTTGTCAGTATTGGTGTTATTTCTGACTCCTTACTTTCATTTGATCCACATGCCCAATATTTGTCAAATCTTGTCATTTCTACCTTTTGGACATCTTGTACAACCCCTCATTAGCTCTTGCCTGTACTATCTAACAAATGTTTTAATTGGTCCCCAGGCATAAAGTCTTGCCCCATTCTAGCCTGTTCTCTACTCAGGTGCTATAAAGCATAAATATGACCATATCCTTCTATTACTTGATGAATTCCAGGAGTTCCCTATTACTTCTAGGATTAAAAATAAATGCCTGACATTTAAAGTCCTTTATATCTTGGTTCCTTTCTAACTTTCTAGTATTTTTTTCACTTTATTCCTTTTCACATAGTAGCTACATTTGCCTACTTTCTGTTCCTCAAATGCAACATTCCATCTACCAACTTGGTGTTTTTGCACTAGCTATTTCACATTCCTGAAACCCTGTTCTTCATCACCTTTGTGCTCTGGTTTTCCTTGTCTTAAAGTTTTGGTTCAATCCCCATTTTTAATTGATTAATTTGTTTTTATTATTATTATTTTATAACTTTTTATTGACAGAACACATGCATGGGTAATTTTTTACAACATTATCCCTTGCACTCACTTCTGTTTTGACTTTTCCCTTCCCTCCTTCCACCCCCTTCCCTAAATGATAAACAGTCTTATACATGTTAAATATGTTATAGTACATCCTAGATATAATATATGTATGCAGAACCATACAATTCTCTTGTTGCACAAGAAGAGTTGGATTCAGAAGGTAAAAATAACCTGGGAAGAAAAACAAAAATGCAAGTAGTTGCATTTTTCTGGGTATTACTGATTCTGTCCATCATTGATCACTTGGAACTGAATTAGGTCTTCTCTTTGTCGAAGATATCCACTTCCATCAGAATACATCCTCGTACAGTATGGTTGTTGAAGTGTATAATGATCTCCTGTTTCTGTTCATTTCACTCAGCATCAGTTCATGTAAGTCATTTCATGTCATTTCTTACAGAACAATAATATTCCATAACATTCACATACCACAATTTACCCTACCATTCTCCAATTGATGGACATCGATTCATTTTCCAGTTTCCAGCCACTACACAAAGGGCTGCCACAAACATTTTGGTATATACAGATCCCTTTCCCTTCTTTAGTATGTATTTGGGAAACAAGCCCAGCAGTAACACTGCTGGATCAAAGAGTATGCACAGTTTGATAACTTTTTGGGCATAATTCCAGATTGCTCTCTAGAATGGTTGGATTCATTCACAACTCCACCAACAATGTATCAGTGTCCCGGTTTTCCCACATCCTCTCCAACATTCATCATTATTTTTTTCTGTCATCTTAGTCAATTTGACAGGTGTGTAGTAGTACCTCGGAATTGTCTTAATTTGCATTTCTCTGATCAATAGTGATTTGGAATACCCTTTCATATGAGTAGAAATAGTTTCAATTTCATCATCTGAAAATTGTCTGTTCATGTCCTTTGACCATTTATCAATTGGAGAATGACTTGATTGCTTATAAATTAGAGTCAATTCTCTATATATTTTGGAAATGATGCCTTCATCAGAACCTTTAACTGTAAAAATATTTTTCCAGTTTGTTGCTTCCCTTCTAATCTTGTTTAAATTAGTTTTGTTTGTACAAAGGCTTTTTAAATTTGATATAATCAAAATTTTCTATTTTGTAATCAATAATGATTTCTAGTTCTTCTTTGGTCACAAATTCCTTCCTCCTCCACAAGTCTGAGAGGTAAACTATCCTATGTTCCTCTAATTTATTTATAATCTTGTTCTTTATGCCTAAATCATGGATCCATGGACCCTTATCTTGGTATATGGTGTTAAGTGTGGTCCATGCCAAATTTCTGCCATACTAATTTCCAGTTTTCCCAGCAGTTTTTGTCAAATCGTGAATTTTTATCCCCAAAGTTGGGATCTTTGGGTTTGTCAAACACTAGATTGCTACAGTTATTGACTATTTTGTCCTGTGAACCTAATCTATTCCACTGATCAGCTAATCTATTTCTTAGCCAATACCAAATGGTTTTGGTGACTGCTGCTTTATAATATAGTTTTTAGATCAGGTATAGCTAGGCCACCTTCATTTGATTTTTTCCCCCATTAATTCCCTTGAAATTCTTGACCTTTTGTTCTTCCATATTAATTTTGTTGTTATTTTTTCTAGGTCATTAAAATACTTTCTTGGGAGTCTGATTGGCAATACCCATTTTAAAAAAAGGAGCCTTTCCTCATTCTTTACTGAGATTACTTTCCTTCCCTCTGAGATTATGTTTCATTTATCCTGTATATAGCATAGTTATTTGCATGTTGCCATGTTCCCTTTTAGAATGTGAACTCCTTGAAGTCAGGCACTATGTTTTCTCTTCCTTTATATTATTAAAATTTAGGACAATGATTAGTACATAGTAAGTGTTTAATAAATATTGTTGATGGACTTGAACATTTTATGCACATAACTTGCACTGATAATCTCTATAAATTAGATATATTATAAGAGATATAAAGAAAAATAGAACATAAGCTTTGTCTTCAAGGATCTTACAGTTTAGTGGAAAGAAGTAAGACATAAAGAACTGTAATACAAGGTAAAATGTGAAAGTGCAATAGAAGAGATATGAAGTTCAGTGGTTATCAGTTACTGATATTATCAGCAATGTGATTATCTGTCATCTTCCTCATTACTACCATTATCATTATTACAGCCAAGATTATTATCAAAGAATTTAATAAATTTTTTTCCAAACTTGGAAAGGGAAAAGTGATTCTTATTGATATAATTAAGCTCAGTAAGGATAATTTTCTTTTTTCTTTTTTTCTTTTTTTTTTTTTGTATTTTTATTTATTTTATTTTATTTTATTTTTTAAATTTTATTTTATTTAATAATAACTTTGTATTGACAGAATCCATGCCAGGATAATTTTTTTACAACATTATCCCTTGCACTCGCTTATGTTTCGTTTTTTTCCCCTCCCTCCCTCCACCCCCCCCCCCAAGATGGCAAGCAGTCCTATATATGTTAAATATGTTGCAGTATATCCTAGATACAATACATATTTGCAGAACCGAACAGTTCTCCTGTTGCACAGGGAGAATTGGATTCAGAAGGTAAAAATAACTCAGAAAGAAAATCAAAAATGCAAATAGTTCACATTTATTTCCCAGTGTTCCTTCTTTGGGTGTAGCTGTTTCTGTCCATCATTTATCCATTGAAACTCAGGTCTCTTTGTCATAGAAATCCACTTCCATCAGAATACATCCTCATACAATATCGTTGTCGAAGTGTATAATGATCTCCTGGTTCTGCTCATCTCACTTAGCATCAGTCCATGTAGGTCTCTCCAAGCCTCTCTGTATTCATCCTGCTGGTCATTCCAGTAAGGATAATTTTCAATGTGATATTAATTTTCTTATACAGTACTGAGTCTGTGTACTATGCTTATCAATATAATTATGTCTTCTATCATGGCAAATTGCAAACTGCATTCATTCTATGCAATTCTAATTTACATTTCCCCATAAAATTTCAGCAAAAGAACTGTCTAAAAATGCTGAAGGACTTCCTGTAGATCTTTTCACATTAAGTAATGTTATTTCACCATGTACTCTATCTCTAGCAATGTGACTAGTCTACCTTCTTTTCTAAGATTTTTTTCTAGATGATATTTCTTAAAGTAATTTGTTTCTGGATCATCATTAGCTAGATTTGTGCCCATCATGCGTCTTTATGTTGCTTTTTGGATCACCTACAACTTTGATTTTTTCAAAGGTTATGGTATTCATTCAATATGATTTGAGAATGAAGGACAAGCAATAAATAAGGACAACAGCGATTCAGAGAATATTTTAATTATTTTTTCCTCAGGGAACAATTTAAAATCATGAAAAGAATGACAAAATTTTCCAAATGAAATTCAGCCTACTCTCTTCCTTCTATTTGATTTTTGTCCTAGTTCATTGTCCATCTGTGATGCTCATCCAAGACATATGCATCGATGGGCTAACTTAATGGACTGCTCATTCCCCCATATGTCATTTCTGGATAATAGCCATTTTGGGCTATTTGTTTTTTTCCTTTATCAGGCTGATCTCTTTTGGGCAATCATGGAAGTTCATTGAAGAGGCCTTATAAAGCTCTAGGATGTGATATTATACAGAAATAGTACCATCAAGAAGATCTCACCATCTATAAGAAATCCTGTTCCATTTACATTCTGTGAAAAATATCCCATATAACAGGAATAAATTCCTTTGGCTTAGTCCTGTTTTTATACCTTGACTGATGTTAATAGTTAGTTATTGAATAGAGATATATGCAATTGCATTTATTCAGAAATATAGCATAACTTTAACATATGCATGTGATATTCCTTATTGGAGAAGAGCTGTTAACTCTGCCTTTTATCTTAGTGAGTCAAATATTCAGAAAATAATCTACAAACTCAACATAGTGGGACTCTGTATTTTACGTACTTTTGAAACTGGTGTTTTAATTCTACCACTGGTATTTACCACCTGGATGACTTTGGTTTTTTTTAATTATAGATTTTTATTGACAGAACATATGCATGGGTAATTTTTACAACATTGTCCCTTGCACTCACTTCCGTTCCAACTTTTCCCTTTCCTCCCTTCATCCCCTCCCCTAGATGGCAGGCAGTTTCATACATGTTAAACATGTTAAAATGTATCTTAGATACAATATATGTGTGCAGATCCGTATAGTTCTCTTGTTGCACAAGAAAAATTGAATTCAGAAGATAAAAATAACCTGGGAAGAAAAACAAACATGCAAGTAGTCCACATTCATTTCCCAGTGTTCCTTCTCTGGATGTAGTTGATTCTGTTCATCATTGATCAACTGGAATTGAATTGGATTTTCTCTTTGTTGACAATAGCTACTTCCTTCAGAATACATCCTCATACACTATTGTTGAAATGTATAATGATCTCCTGTTTCTGCTCACATCACTTAGCATCAGTTCATGTAAATCTCTCCAATCCTCTCTGTATTCATCCTGCTGGGATGACTTTGGGTTTATTTTTGCCCCTTAGGACTCAGTTTCCTTCTCTGTAAAATGAGAGATTTGATTTCTTTGGTATCATCTAGATAATCCTCCTTATAATTTTTATTGATATCTCTCATACATATGTTGCCCATGCTAAGTCACATTTTGTTAACATTATTTGCAAAAGCTTTTTAAGAGGTCTTAGCCAACAGTCAACAAACATTTATTAAACACCTACTATGTGCTAAGTACTAGGGATATCAAAAAGGGGGAAAAGATAGTCCCTGCTTTCAAGGAGTTTATAATACAACGGGGAAGAGAAACACACAAAAGAAAGCTTGAAAATGGGCATAGAAAGGAGGAGGAGAAAGTATGGGGTAAATCAAGAGGTGATGGAGAAGTCAGAGAAGTCCAAAATAATAGGGAAATAAGATATTTTTCCTGTGTCCCCTCCTTAAATGGAAAGTGAGGAGTTCATGGCTTCATCCTTCAATCAAAGAGGCAGAAGGCACAAAGAGAAGCAAGACAGACTGGAGAGTGCAGGATGTTGGAATTTCTCAAGGTCATAGGGCTAAGATTCAGATTTTATATTTTATTGTGAAAAGAGAACAGCTTCTGAAGTAGGAGGACTGGGGTTTCAATTCTACCACTGGTATTTACCACCTGAATTACTTTGGGTTTAATTTTGCCTCTCAGGATTCAGTTTCCTTCGCTGTAAAACGAGTGTTTTAGATTTGATTTCCCTGGTATCATCTAGATAATCCTTCTTATAATTTTTATTGATATCTCTTATACATGTGTTGCCCATTCTCATAAAGATTTTAATAAAATGAGATAGTAACCTTTTGAATCAGTAGTTACTGATGTCTTCTCAATTGATTTTTAAAAATTGCAATGCTGTCATTCATTCCTTTCTTTATGTATCTTGTCCTTTTTGTGATTTCTTTTAAAGTGATACCTTCATGAGCATAAAATTGGGTTTTATCCAGTATACATTTGACTTCGTATGTGGTTTGGCTCAGTTGCTTTTCCTGACTTCACTTCCTGAAATGCTATTTAAAAATATTATAACATTAGAAACTCAATATTCCTGATAAGAATAAACATAATGAGCATAAGAATACAAGATATGCTATGACAAAATCACTATAAGAATTTTCCTAGAAAAGCTAAAATTTTTTTTTTTAATCTTGAAAGATTAGTCTGTCTTTGGAGGAGTCATGATTGTAAATAGAAGCAGGTTAGTTGATTCTGGAATCTATGCAGGATTTATGATCTGGCTAGGAAAATTTCTCATGTAGATCAGTTTTATATAATTTGGAGAAGATACATAAAATAGACATGAAAATGATTTGACAGGATGAAAAATCAAACTATTGAAAAAGTCTTCCCTTTCTAATGTTTAGAAGGAAGAATAAAGGATTTCAATTATTATAGTCACAGACATTGTGATATTGGTGATGAAAATGATCATATTGATAAAAATGTTCATTTCAGTATGAAGGCTGTTGTTCTTTAATATAAGGAAGGGAAGATTAAGAATGATTTTTAAGACTGTCCAAGTTCTTTGAGAATTTTGAGTGTTTTCTGGCCTACAGTAGACAGAATGAAAACAAATAGATTTAAACTTCGATTTGATCAAGCAACTATTCATTAAATACATTATGTATGAGGTGCTGTGTTAAGTTTTAGAATAGAAAGACAAAATGAAAAAGCCCTTAATGAGCCAGCTTTTATTTTATTTTGTTTTTATTTTAATTTATCATTGCCTGGGGCTACTTATGTTACTCAGGCTGGAATGGCCTGATTCCATAGCTAATTGGCACAGAAATTTTGATCTGTTCCATTTCTGACCTGATTTTATTTTTACTTTTTTAGACAACCTGGTGGCCCTCTGCTCTCTGGGACTCCCCCTAATGGGACCAATCTTATTTCGGATACTTAATCAGTTTAGCCCTACTATAAGTCAGAAATCCCGAGCTCAAGCAATCTATCAGCCTCAGTTGTGGGAATTACAGATATAAACCTTTATACCTAGCAATGAGTTTTTAAATCAAATAAGCATATCCTTTAATATTGAAAGGCAAGCATAGAGAAGGATGGTAAAAATATGGAAAATATAGTTCAGAAGAAAGACACAAGAAAGGCGAAAGGCTTGTAAACTATACAGATGTCTTATATCTGTATATCATGAACATTTCTTCAAGGAGAGTTAGAGGAGGTACTGGACATAGTGATAGAAATTAATTATATTCTGAGTATTGGAAATTATTGATTAGAACAATTTCTGAATTAGCTATTTGTTGATATAGTCAGATTATTGACTTGTTAGACCTAGAGCAAGAAGGAACCTCAATCCCTTTATTAGATAAGGAATTTGAGGCTCACAGGATTTAAGTGACTTTCTTAAGGTTATGTATATAATAAATAAATATCTGGGATTTAAACTCAAATACTCTGACTCCTAGACCAGTACTCTTACATTGTAGCATTATGCTTCTAAAATGTTATAATTCTACTTCACCTGCTTGTGAGGCCTGTGTGTGTGAGTATATACTTGTGTGCTCTGTTCTGTTTGGGTGGAATGGAGCAAAAGGCTAGGTCTCAATTGAAGGCTTTACATTTGGGATTCAGCTACATTCCATAGTTACTATAATGAACCCAGTTCCTATTCTTAATCCCATGTGTATATAACACACTACTGGGGACCAATAATTTATCAGTGTTTTCCTCACTTAAAGTGGGCCCATAAGACAGGCTCTCCTTTTGGCTTAGGGGAAAATGAAGTCCTTGCTGATTAATTAAAAGTTGGGATTTCTATAGTAGCTGAGAAGGCTCTTAAGATGGTGATGCAAGAAGTAAGAAAAGTTCTTCTGTGTTTATGTCACTTCCAGTTCTAATACCAGAGGGACTATGTTTTGAAAAGAACTGAATCAGAGTCTTGCTGAAGTCCTGTTAACCCCTTTCATTGAGAGCTAACTCAAATGTAAAAAGAGAAACTTCTGTAGAGAGAAAAACTATGCCCAGTGACAAGTTGCAAGAGTATAGTTTTTAGATCAATTTAAGGAAGGACTTAAACATTTTTTTTATTAAAGTTTTTTATTTTCCAAACATATGCATGGATAATTTTTCAACATTTACCCTTGCATAACCTTGTGTTCCAAATTTTCCCCTCCTTCCCCCCCACCCCCTTCCTTAGATGGAAAGCAATCCAATATATGTAAACATATTTTTTACAATTTTTCTTGCTGCAAAAGAACAATCAGATCAAAAAGGAAAGAAAATAAGAAAACAAAATGCAAGCAAACAACAACAAAAAGAGTGAAAATATTGTTGTGAAAACTACTCAATTCCCACAGTCCTCTCTCTGGTTATAAATGACTCTCTTTATCACAAGATCACTGAAAATGGCCTTGTTGGAAAGAGTCACCTTCATCAGAATCGATTGTCATATAATATTGTTCTTGCCATGTATAATGATCTGGTTCTGCTCATTTCATTCAGCATCAGTTCATGTAAGTCTCCCCAGGTCTCTCTAAAATAATCCTATTGATTGTTTCTTATAGAACAATAATATTCCATAACATTCATATACCATAACTTATTCAGCCATTCTCCAATCCATGGATATCCACTCAGTTTCCAGTTTCTTGCTACTACAAAAAGGACTGTCACAAACAGTTTTGCACATGTGGGTCCCTTTCTCTCCTGTAAGATCTCTTTGGGATATAAACCCAGTAGAAATACTGCTGGATCAAAGAGTATGCACAGTTTGATAACTTTTGAGCATAGTTCCAAATTGCTCTCCAGAATGGGATCTGTTCACAATTCCACCAACATTGTTTATTATTATTAGTGTCCCAGTTTTCCACATCCCCTCCAACATTCGTCATCTTTTCTGTCATCTTAGCCAATCTGACAGGTATGTCAGAGGTATCTCAGAGTTGTCTTAATTAGCATTTCTCTAATAAATAGTGATTTAGAGCACTTTTAAGGAAGGACTTTTTAACAATTAGAACTGTCTAAAACTATAATTGTCTGCTTTGTAAGATAAGATTTTTGTCACCCAAATTTTTTTGAGGAAGCTGAATAGCCACTTTGTAATGCAAGTGGGAATTCTTTATTTTTATTTTTATTTTTTTAAATTTTATAATAACTTTTTATTGACAGAACCCATGCCAGGATAATTTTTTACAACATTATCCCTTGCACTCACTTCTGTTCCGATTTTTCCCCTCCCTTCCTCCACCCCCTCCCCAGATGGCAAGCAGTCCTATATATGTTAAATATGTTGCAATATATCCTAGATACAATATATGTATGCAGAGCCGAACAGTTCTCTTGTTGCACAGGGAGAATTAGATTCAGAAGGTAAAATAACCCGGGAAGAAAAACAAAAATGCAAATAGTTTACATTCATTTCCCAGTGTTCTTTCTTTGGGCATAGCTGCTTCTGTCCATCATTGATCAGTTGAAACTGAGTTAGGTCTCTTTGTCAAAGAAATTCACTTCCATCAGAATACATCTTCATATAGTATCGTTGTTGAAGTATATAATGATCTCCTGGTTCTGCTCATTTCACTTAGCATCAATTCATGTAAGTCTCACCAGTCCTCTCTGTATTCATCCTGCTGGTCATTCCTTACAGAACAATAATATTCCATAACATTCACATACCACAATTTACCCAGCCATTCTCCAATTGATGGGCATCCATTCAATTTCCAGTTTCTAGCCACTACAAACAGGGCTGCCACAAACATTTTGGCACATACAGGTTCTTTTCCCTTCTTTAGTATCTCTTTGGGGTATAAGCCCAGTAGTAACACTGCTGAATCAAAGGGTATGCACAATTTGATAACTTTTTGGGCATAATTCCAGATTACTCTCCAGAATGGTTGGATTCATTCACAACTCCACCAACAATGCATCAGTGTCCCAGTTTGCAAGGGAGAATTCTTTTTTTTTTTTGTTTGTTTTTGTTAGAACTTTATTTTTTAAAATATATCTAAACATTTCCCAATTACATGTGAAATTTTTTAATTTTTAAAAATTTTGTTTGAAATTTATTCTCTCCTGCCTGCCCCAACCCCACTCTAGATCACTTTCTTAAATAGACTTCACTGTTAAATAATCAAGGTGAAGAACTGATTGTGTTATAGTTCTTATACCACTGGATTAAAGGCTTCTCTGGAAGCAGTTATCATAAGAATGGATCTTCTGGACTGTGTTTATTTATGTTGTTGGGCTTTTTCTAATCAAGACAATAGTCATGTCCATTAAGCATCTAGGTTATCTG
The DNA here is from genome assembly GCF_016432865.1 of Antechinus flavipes. Classification (NCBI taxonomy): domain Eukaryota; kingdom Metazoa; phylum Chordata; class Mammalia; order Dasyuromorphia; family Dasyuridae; genus Antechinus; species Antechinus flavipes. The sequence continues at coordinate 481,778,648 of NC_067400.1, forward strand.
AAACATTCACAAGACCACACTCAATCTCTAAAGTTATAATGCATACTATTGCACAGAACAGAAAAGCTTTGAAAATAAATCTTTCATGGCATTAAACAATTTGCTTACATATACACATTTTTACAGGTAATATAAGAGTTCTGGATAACAACTCATTAACAAATTACGGTGCCACACACTACAAAAATAGCTTCAACAAGAGCAAAAATTTAAACAGTGAATAAAGTACTGCTCTACTTTTTACAAGCTGAGTATCTTTCAGATACATTCTCCCAATTGATTACATTCCAGATTGCTTTTAGATAATCAGGTCTAACATTTTTATATTGAAGGTAATAAGCATGTTCCCACACATCAATTCCCAGTAGAGGGCACCCTACTGTTCCCTTGCAAAGGATCCTGGTTAGAACAAGAAGTGATCTTCAGCCGTCCTTGCTCCTTATTGAAGCCAAGCCAACCCCACCCTGAACCCTGAACAACAACTGACACAACTGTCAACTTCTTATATTTTTCGAAAGAACCAAAATCACGTTTGATGGCTTCCAGCAAACACCCCTTTGGGTTCTCCTCCACCATTTGGGCTAAGGTTTGCCCAGAAAATAGTGTGATTGATATGACCACCACCATTGAACTGCAGTGCAGGCTGGAGAGCTATCTGAGCAGTAACATCACCCTTTGCCAGAGCCTCTTTATATTTCTCTTCTGTAACATTCAAGTTATTCACATAAGCAGCATGATGTTTGCTGTGATGCAACTGCATGATTTGTGCATTGATGTGAGGCTCCAATGCACCATAATCATAAGGCAAGTCAGGGAGATTGTGCTTTTGCCTGGAACCCAAGCATCCCAAAGTTGGTACTAACCTATTGGTTCTCCTGCACAACATCCTGCAAAGCATGGTTGCCATCGCAAGCGGCAATCAAGGCAGCACTCACTGCTGCTTCCCTGGAGTACCACATGGCAACCACGGGCAAAGGAGCTCAGAGCTTCGGGGATCACTGCAAGTGGGAATTCTTGAACCAGGAAAGGTAAAAGGTCCCTTTTCTCTGCATCTAATTACCTCCTTTTCCTCTTCAACTGTCTTGTAAAATATTGCAGTATCTTCTAATTGATCTTCTTGCCCAATTCTTTCCCCATTCCAGTCTACCTTCTATATTGCTGCTAAAGTGATTTTCTTTAAATTCAGATTGGACCACATTATTCCCATTTTAAATGAATATCAGACTTTCCTTTTGCTTCCAGAAAAAAACAAACAAACTGGTCTTATTTTTATATCTGACATATAATATGATATATCTCTGTTTCTTTGTATGTGCCATCCTCCATGCATGGAAGGTATTTCCTCCTTATATTTTTTTTTTTCATAAGCTTCATCTTTTCCTTTAAGACACAGCTCACCACTTTCCGCTAAGGCCGTCTCACTCAAACTGCCTTGTATTTACTACTTTGTATTTAATTATATTTATTAACTTGATATTGCTGCTTTATATATTTTTGTGTATTTGTTGTCTTTCTTTTTAGTGTCAGCTTTTGTGAGTATCTCATTCTTTGTTAATATATTATATTGTGTATAATATATTATCATATGATATTGTGCATATTATCATAGAATGATACACAATATGTTATCATAATGCTGCAAATATATTATTATATAACATACATATGTTGTATAATTTTGTGTATATTATGTTACATAATATTGTGTATGACATGTTATTATATAACATTGTATATAATATATTCCATGAGCATAGTGCTCATGTTAAAGTACCTTTAGCTACCTGAGAAAGTAGCTAAAATTTAATGTAACTTTTAGAACTTATAGAATGCTGAAGCATATTGGACATTTCATTTGGTGATATATATGTATATATATATATATATATATATATATATATATACTTATTTATATATGTAAATATATGAACACACACATGTTCAAATAAATGATCTGTGCATTTACTATATACTTTTATTTTCAGGGATTGTGATTTGGTTGGTTATGACTATTCAGTCAACCAGAATTGATCATCATCTCTTATAGTCTTATTTGGAGGTCTTTATGAGTTCTTACGAGAAAGTGAAAAGTTTACAGGACTTGGAGACATAAGAACTAGAATGGAAATTCAGCTCTGCTGTTTATAACTTGTGTGATAATGGGCAAGTCATTAATCTAGCTGGGTATTGAGTCAGGAAAATCTGAGAATTCGACTATATTATTTCTAAGGTTTTCCCACCTCATCTATAAATTCTGCTACACACAAATAATCCATGATCTAGTAGCTAACCTTTTGATTAACTGCCTTTTTTGAATATAGTCAAGCTGTTCCCCATATAATAAACATGTAGTTAGATCCAGATATGTACTTAAGGCTTGCCTAGCTTATTAAGATCTGCCAAAGCTTATGTTCCACTGCTATTGCTTTGGGAACCAGGATCACTTGTGTGATATGATGAAGCTTTGGGTACAGTAATAAGAATATTAGATTTGGAATCAGAGGAACTAGATTCAAATTCCAACTCTGTTACTGTCTGTGTGATATTAGGCAAGTCATTTTAATTTCTCTAACCTTAGTTGTCTCTTTTGTAAAATCTCTAATGTTCCTTCCAAGTCTAGATCTGTGAACCTATGATAAGTGGAAAGAGCCTCAGAGACTATCTAATCCAACAAACTTCTTGTATAGGAATTCCTTCCCCCATATCAATAAGAGGTTAGCCATGTTCTCCTTGAAAGATTTCAATGATAGGTGTGGCTGTAGGGGGAGTGCAAAGGGGAGAGAGAAAGAGAGAAAGAAGATGGCTGAAAATCTGCTGTTTCCCAAAGCAGCTCATTTTACTTTTATATTGCTCTAATTGTTAGAAAATTACCTATATTGATTTGTAATGTTAAACCTTTTCCTTTCTCACTCCTTCCAATTTCTTTTACTCATTGAGAACTGGTTCCTTTATGATGATGAGGCCTTTCTGCTCTTCCTCTCCAGTCCTGGCTTCACTTTCAATCATGCTCCCCTACTAACTGGTTGGAAAATTGGAATATTTCTTGCTCCTTATTTCTACTTCTAGTCTTTCCTTTTGACACTATTGTTCAATAACTTATTCTCTTTTTTATTCAGTTATCACCCAGCCAAGATTCTGGGTAGCTACCATCTATTGACTTCCAGGACACTCTCCTTACCTCAATATATTTAGTTCCTGGACCATAGTCCATTCTTCCCAAGTCCTGTCCTTGTATTAGGAAACTTCAACCCAAATACTGATATTCCCTTGGGTATCCTAACTTCCTAATTCTTCTACTTAATCATTTCATGTGATCTACTCTTTCCACAACTCAACCACAAACAGAAATAGTCATACTCTTGATATTGCCATTACCTATAAGTGTTCCACTTCTATGTACATGAACTCTTAAATTCCTTTATCTGATAATGATCTGTTATTTCACTTCTTCTTCTTCCTTGCAACCCCAAACTTTCTTCATTTTTAATCCAACCTCCAAACCCTACACCCCTCAGTTTTTTCCCCATATAGTTGTCTGTACACTGAGTACACTTTCCTCCCTTCCACATCTTGTTTCCTTGGTGAATCAGTTTAATTCCACATTGTTCCTTCTCTAAAATTTCATGCCCCTTTATCCTATTGCTGATCTCATTTTACCAAGCTTTAGCCATCTGCCACCACCTACTGCCTTCAGTTTTACACATGTACAGTTGAATGAAGCCAGAGAAAATCATGAAAGCATACTGGGTCTACTAGAAATGTATGTTAAACAACCTCAATTAGGTCCTCACTGTGGTAAGCCAATGCTTTTATGCCTCTCTAATTGATTCATTGCAGTATTTTATTTAAACCGTTTAAATTCTCTTCAAATGTCCCTTGATTCCCCTTCCTTCATTCTCTCAGATAAGAACATTTCCTCATATTTTGCTAAAAAAGTGAAGCTATTTCAAGAGAGATCCTTTTCTCTCTTCATCTCATATTGTTTAGATAACATTCTGCTACTATCAACCCTCAAAATCTGTAGCTCACATAATAAAGTGGTCTTTCTTCTTGACAAAGCAAATCCCTCTATATGCACAAATGATACAATTCCATCCTCTCTTCTCCAACAGATTGTCTCTTCTATCATCTCTATTCTCTCACTTCTCTTCAAACTCTCCCTGTCTAACATAGAAGTCTGATTTCCTCCTATTTATAATTGTGCCCATATTTCCCAAAAATCCTTTCCTTAAATAATCCATCCTTTTCAACTACCATTCTGTCTTTCTTCCCTTTTGTGATCAAAATTCTTGAGATGGTTAAGTATAGTGGCTCTACCACCTTTCTTTTCACTTTGTTATCAACTCCTTGCAGCCTAGACTTTGACATCATGATTCAGCTGCCATCAAAGTTGCCAATGGTATCTTAATTATTAAGTCAAATGACCTTTTATTAGTTTTCAGCTTTCTTGACTTCTCTGCAGATTAATATTTTCATTCTCCCTATTTTCTTTGATATTCTCTTCTCTTTAGATTTCTGTGACACTACTATCTCCTTGTTCTATTCCTATTTATCTGATGGCTCCTTCTTAGTGTCCTTTGCTAGATTATTATCTATGTCATATTGTTAACCATTGATGTTCTCCAAACCTCTATTCCTGTGTCTCGTATCTCCTCCCTCTTACTATTTTATTTGATAACTTCATCAGCTCTCATGGATTCAGTTATTATTGCCATAAAAATGATTCTCTGTTTTATCTTATCCAATCCTAACTCCTCTGCTGATTTACAGTTTTTCATTTCCAGTTGCTCATTGGACAACTTGAATTGTATGGAGATAACTGAAACTGAACTTAAACTGAACTCATTATCTTTCCCCCTAAATTCTTTTCTTTTCCTAACACTCATAGTATTGGCAAGTACATCACCATTATCCCAGGTCCCTAAGCTTGTAATCTCAGTTTTATCCTCAATTTCTTCCTCTTTCATATCTATCCCACGTTCATATTTGATTAATTTTCAAGGCTTATTGATACTACCTTATTAGCATACCTATTATACATCACCTTCCATTGTCTGAAACTGTCATCTCCCTGGTATGAGCCCTTCTAGTTGGTTTTTCTGTCTTTGACAATTCTAGTTCCTTCTCTACTCAGCTATCAGATTGATTTCCCTATTAAAAAACCAACTTCAGGACTTCCTTATTTCTTCCAGGATCAAATGTAATAGCCTTTGTTTGACTTTAAAAGCCATTAATAACCTGACCCCTGTCTAACTTTCTAGAATTCTTATATTTAACGTCTTTACACATATTCTGAGATCCAGTGACTTTAAACTCCTCTTTCTTCTTTGAAAAACACATTCCATCTTTTTACTGCATTTTCATTGACTTTCCTCCATACATGGAATTATCTTCGTCCTCACTGCCAGTTCTTGGTTTCCTTCAGACCCCAGCTAAAATGCCATTTTCTAGGGAGCTTTTGGAACACAATGATTATTTACTAATTTCCTTTAAATTCAATGCCTTCCTTCTATTCATTATCTCCAATTTATCATACATGCTATTTATCATATATATTATATGCTTATTTTTTGGTAAGTGAAATATTTTTACTCTATTAAATAAGTTTTATTAATTATTCACAATTTAGTGAATAGATTTATCAGATCCCTTGCTAAGGAGAGGATTTTTTAAAAGTGTAGTGGGCAAATCATTGTTATTCAGAGAAATTAAAATTAAGATAACTCTGAGATACCACTACACACCTCTCAGATTGGCTAAAATGGCAGGAAAAGATAATGATGAATGTTGGAGAGGAGGTGGGAAAACTGAGACACTGATGCTTTGTTGGTGGAGTTGTGAATGGATCCAACCATTCTGGAGAGAAGTTTGGAACTATACTCAAAAAGTTGTCTAACTGTGCATACCCTTTGATTCAGTAGTGTTACTACTGGGCTTATATCCCAAAGAGATATTAAAGAAGGGAAAGGGACCTATATGTGCCAAAATGTTTGTGGCAGCCCTCTTTGTAGTGGCTAGAAACTGGAAATTGAAGTGGGGATGCCCATCAATTGGAGAATGGCTGAATAAATTGTGGTATATAATGTTATGGAATATTATTGTTCTATAAGAAATGACTAGCAGGATGAATACAGAGAGGCTTGGAGAGACTTACATGAACTGATGCTAAGTGAAATGAGCAGAACCAGGAGATCATTATACACTTCAACGACAATATTACATGATCAATTCTGATGGACGTGGCTCTCTTCAATAATGAGAGGATCCAAATCAGTTCCAATTGATCTGTAATGAACAGAACCAGCTACACCCAGAGAAAGAACACTGGGAAATGAGTACGAACCACAATATAACATTTCCATTCTTTCTGTTACTGTTTGCTTACATTTTTGTTTTTTTCTTCTCAAGTTATTTTTATCTTCTTTCTAAATCTGATCTTTCCTGTGCAACAAGATAACTATATAAATATGTATACATATATTGTATTTAACATATACTTTAACATATTTAACATGTATGGGTCTACCTGCCATCTAGGGGAGGTGGTAGGGGGAAGGAAGAACAGAAGTTTTTGCAAGGGTCAATTTTGAAAAATTACCCATGCATATGTTTTGTATATAAAAAGTTATAATAAAAAATAAAATAAAAAAAATAAAGTGGAGTGGACAACAGACTATTGGATTCCTGAAATAAAAGACTAGGGACTGTCAACTTATTAGGGTTTTGGAATTGAAGTTCCAATAAGGTCTACTGTTGAGTTCATTAGACAGAAAAAGGATAATTCTTTACTTTATTCTGATTCCACATTCTGCCCCCCAAAAAGGCTTTTAGAGGCAATCATTTTTACTCTAGTTTCTGCCTCAGGATAGGCAGTCACTTGACCCTATTAATGTTTTAGTTTCTTTGAGAACAGAAGACTAAAAGACATCACCACTTTTTGTCTCCCCAAAGACCAACTTTAGGAAGCAACACTGGGTAGCCTAGTGCCTTCTCCAGGGTAAAAAGGTAAGAAGTCATGGGACTTCAAGCTATGCTAACACCTGCTATGGACTTGAAGGACAATTTACTCAAGGATACTCAAGTTCAGGGCTTCTTAAACTTTTTCCACTCATGATCCCTTTTTGTCTGAGAAAACTTTTTGCAACCCCAAGCATATGGGTAAATGGATACACAAATCAAATACTTACTGATAATAAATCACAATTTTGTGACTTCCCCCCACATTTAATTATGAGATCTCATATGGAATCTTATATCACAGTTTAAACAGCTGGACTCTAATTGAATCATTGACATTCTTCCTCTTTTTTTTTTTTTTTTTAACAACTTTACTAGGCAGTTTCTTTATCTAAACTCCTCTGCATTTTTTTTTTTTTTGACATGGATAGTAGTATAGATAAGGAGTAAGTAATGTTTTTCCTCCTTGAATCTATTTTTGAGACTTCTCTAGCTATCTTGTTACTCCTAGGGTCAGCCAATCCTACTTCTGCAGTATAAATACTTAGATTGAACAGATTTATGAAATGATGAGACCAATATGTAAAAAGAATGCATATCTGTCATAAAAGAATCACAATAAACTATCAGTAATTACTGAAAGTATAGTTTTGAGGATGACATCTGTATGGTTAGAAAAAATTATTAGTAGAAAAAATTTGTGAAGTTGTAATAATATTTCTGATGTCTAGAAGTAGGTTTAATTTATGAGCTTTTTCTTAGGGAAGTTTCCTTTATACTGAAAACAAAAAGAAATAGATATTTTGTCATTGTTAGTCTCAGTGACGTGGCAAATAATGGGAATGAGAGAGAGTGAAGATAGAATTACAGGGCTGTGACATTCTGTGCTTAGCTCAATAAACAGAGAAATTTACCTAATATCATCTGAAAACACTTTTGTATTTGTAGTTTACTTTTATTTTCAGTAAAAGTCAGCTATGCTAGTTTTAAAAAGTGCCAGGATATAATTTGGTTTAGGCATTGACTATAAACTCAGCCACGAACTATCTGTGGGTAATCCTTAGTAACATAAGACCATCCCCTGAGAAGTAATGACTGAAAATTACACATAGATTATTTAGACCCCTCAATTAGACTGTGTTTTATAGGAAGATGGAGAACAAGACAACTCTGTTCTGAGCCAGTAATAGCAATATTTGCTCTTGAATAGAGAACATAGAAATCATACAGCAGAAGAAAGTGTTGTCTATGTGGAGAGATCCTGTTTTCTGTTGGTGTAAATTGGATGTTTTTATGATGGTATTTTGAGGTGAGAGAAAAGATGTGTTTGTGATATAGTAAACCTTTCAATGTTTTTTTGATGAGGGGGAATTAAATAATAATTTAATCAGTCTTGATAGATCTTTACAAATGTAAAGCCTGAAGTTATGATTCTAGAAGCTAATGGAAGGAGCCAGAAAGGCTGTCAATTTTGAATTGGAAACGAAGCCTGAGATTTATGTCAGATATTTGGTTAGTAAAAAGATATACCAACTTTGTTATTAAAGAACGATGATGCGAGCTTGTCATGTACAGGCCCCATGTTAGATAAGAGTAGTTTTTTTTTTTTTTTTTTTTTTTTGGTGGGAGGGAAGATTCTGGTTATGGCTAGATTTTAGTACCTTAGAATAAAATTCCTAAACTTTGTCATTAGGCAATTCTGTCTTCTATTCAGTGTTACTTATTTTGCCTTATTTTTCTGAAGTTCTAACAATGATTTAAAAAAATCCAATTATGGTCTGGTTTCACTAGTATTTAAAGGAAAAAGAAAAGAGGTATCCATTCAACATGCATTGGACAGGCTGATGGAGTAATTAATACAAAGAAAGAAAAATCACCCTATCCTAAGCTTTGAGATTCTTATAAGAAAGGACAAATATCCAGTAGAAACCTTATAGCTATGAAGAAATGGACATGACATTCTTAATTTGATTTTGAATCTAGTCAGTTTTATTTCTTGTCTGCAGTGCACTTGCACTAAAGATAAGTAATACTTATAATACTATGTCCTATTATCCCACCATTTACTCCCCATACAAGCACAGTCCACATCCATAATTGGAATACTTGATAGCCTCAGTGCAGTAGAAGGACCAGGTATACTGAACTTACAACTAAAGCTGAGGTGTAACCCATCTGATGGCTTTCACAGGGCTCAACCCTCAGTGAATGGACATTCACTGTTCTTCTAACCAATGCAGAAAGGCAGAGGAACTCCCTCAGTATTTGTGCCTGAAAATTACTTATTACCTTCAGCTGAAGCACCTTATGTGATTTTCATTGCTGTAGCAACATGGAAATCAGCCTCATCTCATTGCAGTGTCTACTACACAAGCTACCTTCCCTAATAACTGGGTTACTACAGGGATATGTTAGAAATATTGCAGGTTTGACTCCAGACCATAGTAATTTTTTTAATTAAAGCTTTTTATTTACAAAACATATGTATGGGTAATTTGTCAACATTGACCCTTGTGTTCCAAATTTCTCCTCCTTCCCCCCACTCCCTCCTCTAAATGACAGATAATCCAATATATGTTAAATATGTTAAAATATACATTAAATCCAATATATGCAAACATATTTATTCAGTTATCTTGCTGCAAAAGGAAAATCAGATCAAGAAGAAAAAAAACCTGAGAAATAAAAAATGCAAACAAATAACAACAGACAGAATGAGAATACTATGTTATGGTCCACACTCAATTCCAACAGTCCTCTCTCTGGGTGTAGATGGCTCTCTTCATTATTGGACAACTGGAACTGGTCTGAATCATCTCATTGTTGAAGAGAGCCATGTCTATCAGAAGTGATCATCATATGGTATTGTTGTTGCCATGTACAGTGATCTCCTGGTTCTGCTTATTTCACTTAGCATCAGTTCATGTAAGTTTCTCTAGCCTCTCTGAAATCATCCTGCTGATCGTTTCTTAGAGAACAATAATATTCCATAACATTCATATACCATAATTTATTCAGTCATTCTCCAATTGATGGGCATCCACTCAGTTTCCACTTTCTTGCTACTACAAAAAAGGGCTGCCACAAACATTTTTGCACATATGGGTTCTTTTCCCTCCTTTAAGGTCTCTTTGGTATACATGCCCAATAGAAACACTGCTGGGTCAAAGGATATGTAGTTTGATAACTTTTTGATCATAGTTCCAAATTGCTCTTCAGAATGGCTGGATACATAGACAATTCCACCAATAATGTACGTGTCCCAATTTTCCCACATCCCTTCCAACATTCATCATTATCTTTTCCTGTCATCTTAATCAATTTGAGAGGTGTGTTAGTGCTATCTCAGATGTCTTAATTTTCATTTTCTCTGATCAATAGTTATTTAGAGCACCTTTTCATATGACTAGAAATGGCTTTAATTTCTTTATCTGAAAATTGCCTGTTCATAGCCTTTAACCATTTATCAATTAGAGAATGGCTTGAATTCTCATAAATTTGAGTTAATTCTCTGTATATTTTAGAAATGAAGCCTTTATCAGAACCTTCAAATGTAAAAATGTTTTCTCAATTTATTGCTTCCTTTCTAATCTTGTCTACATTAGTTTTGTTGGTATAAAAACATTTCAATTTAACATAATCAAAATTAGCTATTTAGTGTTCATTAATGAGTTCCAGTTCTTCTTTGATCACAAATTCCTTCCTTTTCCACAGATTTGAGAAGTAAACTATTATATGTTCTTTTAATTTCCTTATAATATCACTCTTTATGTCTAAATCATGGACCCATTTTAACCTTATCTTGGTATATGGTGTGTTAGGTGTGGGTCAATGCCTAGTTTCTGCCATACCAGTTTCCAATTTTCCCAGCTTTTTGTGAATTAGCGAATTCTTATTCCAAAAGCTGGAGTCTTTGGGTTTGTCAAAGTCTAAATTGCTATAGTTATTGACTATTTTGTCCTGTGATCCTAACCTATTCCATTCTTAGCCAGTACCAAATGGTTTTGATGACTGCTGCTTTATAATATAGTTTTAGAGCTGGTATATCTAGGCCATCTTCATTTGCTTTTTTTCATTAATTCCCTTGAAATTCTTGACCTTTTGTTCTTCCAGATGAACTTTGTTATTATTTTTTCTAAATCTATAAAATAATTTCTTAGGAATTTGGCTTATGCTTCCTGTTATTGGGTCCAGGGGCTACATGACTTATGGAATATTGAGAATGATAGGAATGTATGTTTGTGTCTTATCCTCCCATTAAAGTATAAGATCCAACTTTACATAGGATAAAGACAGATTATGGATTATTTAAAATTTACATTTTACCAACTTCCCACCTAGTCCTTTGCATTTAGTCAATGCTTATTATTTTTTAAAGATTAAATGAACCAAAGGTCTTGAAAATACTGAATTAAAGGAAAAACAAAAGACTTTTGATCTGCCTTATATCAGAAATCTAAAGGGTAATTATGAAAGTTGTCATTAAGAGAAATATTTAGGCTTGCTTCTTTAATTTAAAAGATCTTTGAATAGCTAAATTCCTTACTAGAGCTTCTATTTAAAAAAGATAGTGTAACATTATAGTTGCCACTAGGGGGCTCAGCAGGAACAATGTTAGGAGCTGTCCTCTTGTGGTGGTACTGATACTGCAGTGCTGAGCTGTTTAACTGTGGACAGACTTTGGAGCCATTCAAGAAGGCAGGAACCTTGTGTCTGAAGTTGGGGGACAGAAAAACAGCTTCTGAGAACTATCAATATTTTAATGGCTCTTATTGCTGAGTAGCTGTTCAGTTAACAGATGTGGCACAGGAAAGGAAGGAAATGTTGAATAAGAAATATTATGCTAGTCCAGACAATGCTTTTGCAATCAACAAACACATAAACATGCATAAAGATCTGGGCTAGAGTATGACAATTTTGTATTTTAGTGTTAGCTACAGGTATCTTATTTCTGAACAACTTTGGAGCATTGTCAGGCGAACAGTGAACATGATAGAGAAAGTGAGTGGAGAGTCTACTTTAAAACTTATTTTCTAGTAGATTTTGAACCTAGAAATAGTGATATAAATAGATTTGACAAACAGGGAGGGCTTCATGATAGTTGGTAACATACAGTAAAGAAGCAGTTTATTATAGTGAAAACTACCTATGCATCTTTGGATAAAGGTCTTACAAAACTAAGATAGATTAGATGATTATTAATATCCCTTTCAGCTCTAAAGTTCTAAGATTCTATAATTATTTGTGTTTCACTCAGAGCTATCAATAGTCAGTTCTATTTGAGGTAAAGGAATTAAAGAAACATGAAGAGCTGTACTAGAGAATTTATACATGTCTATCTTCATCTTAAAGACATTTATCAATTAGGTGTATATTTAATTTCTTTTTGAGAAGGTGGAAATTCTCAAGAAATTTCTTATGTTTTGATTTATTAGATAAAACTGAATACTCTTTGCTTTGATGCATGAAATAATCCTAGATGGAACTCAAGATGAAAAAGATTTCTGAGGAGGTAGAGAGGAAATAAAAGTAATATTGATATATTTATGATAGTTGATAGCATACAGTAAAGAAGTAGTTTGTTACAGTGAAAACTACCTATGTGTCTTCAGATAAAGGTTTTATAAAGCTAAGATAGACTAGAAGATCATTAATGTCCCTTTATATAATAGAAGAAAAAGGAAAAGGGAAGAAACTTTACTACTGGAAATAGTTAAGCAAATAACAGGAAATCTATTACTAGACTCAAAACGAAGGAAAAAGAAAGATGTATATAGTCAGTGATTATCTGGTAAGGGGTCCTGAGACATCAGTGTATAGATCTGATATATTAGAGCTTGCTCTCTTCTTAGAGTCTCTGTTGAGGAAATGATAGAGAGACTGATTAGAATTATTAAATTTACTGACTTTTGGTACATTTGGGAAGGAATTCTGGACTAGAAGAATCTCTCACAACACTTAATTATATGCACTTTTCTAGTAATCTAATTTATATTATAATTAGTTGTTTCTTAGTATTCTCTGTTAACATTATAAAATCCTGGGGGAAATCAGATTTATCTCAGGTTTCCAAAATAAGATATTAGATTAGGTATATAAATGACAATAAAACCCAAATGTTCCAAAGGCCTTTTAAGGTTATGCCAAACATATACATTTAAAATTTGGATGAACTTTTATTTTGTGATTAAGGAGGAAAATATCAATGGGATTCCAGCTATCTAAATATTGTTATTTATGAGGACTGTAGCTTTGGTGTGTATGTATGTGTATGATTTCTCCCTCTTATCCATTCTCATTTCTGTAACTATCATTTTATGTGAATTCTTTGGACACATATTTATTGGGACGATCTGTTTTTTCAGATGTATATTTGCTTCATTAAAATTTAAAATTTAAATCTTCAATTAAAATAATTTGTTTTCTCACTTTCTCACTTCTTCCCTCAACTGAAAAACTGTGGTCCATGTAAAATGTGTCTCTCATTTTGCAGCCTGAGTCAGTAGCATGCTTCAACACCATTCCTGTGAATCAAAGTTCTCCTATCTTTCAAGATTATCAGTGTTGCTGTCATTGTATTATTTGTCCCTCAATTGTGTTTACTCCCATGATTGTCAGTTCATAAGCCTTCCCAGTTTTCTCTAAAACTATTTGTCTTTTCTTTCAGCACAATTGCACTTCATTTTATTTGTATACCACAAATTAAGTTCAATCATTCAATCAATTAAGTTGAGCACTGCCCCTCTCTGTCTTTCCTTCTTGGTTTCTAATTATTTTTCACTACAAAAAGGGCTGCTGAAATATTTTTTTGTACTGGTGGGTCTTTTCCCCTTTTCTTTGATCTCTTTGGGGAATAGGCCTAATAATGGCATAACTGGTTCTAAATCACAGTTTGGTAATTTTGGGGCATAGTTCCAAATTGTTTTCCATAATGTTTGTATTAATCCATAGGTCTACCAACAGTGTATCCGTATATCTTTTTCCTCTTTCCCAATAGCCTATTCAAATTTTTCATTTTTCCTCTTATCATAATAAATTTGATGACGATGAGATGAAACCTCAGAGTTGCTTTAGTTTGCATTTCTACAGTTAGTAATTTGCAGCATTTTTTCATTTGGTTTTGGATAAATTAGATCACTTTCTTTGAAACCTGCCTGTTCATATCTTTTGACCATTAATAAGTTGGGGAATCACTATTTTTCTTATTAATTTGAGATATCTCATTTAATCCTTTCAACAAACCTGGGAAGTGGTGCAATTCTTACACCCAGTTTATTCTTGAGAAAATTGAGGCAGGCAGAGGTAAAGTGACTTACCCAGGGTCATAGAGCTGGTAAGTATCTGAGCTTGGATTTGAATTCAGGTCTTTCTCTTTCTAGGCCCAGTACTCTAGTTCCTGTGCTACCTAACAGTTCCATTAAATTCTTGTTCTTCATTTCCTGACACCTTTGTTCCTCCTCATTCTTCTCATCAGTTTCCCAGTAATGAACCAAGACCCTTACATGTTAATGTGACTATACTTTGAGGCCAATAATTAGCATAGCTTCAGTCTCTTATTAAAACTGAATTAAATATATTGCACCACTCGACCAATTTAATATTCTTCATAGTATTTAAAATGTGTAATGCAATTTCCATAGTAACACTCAGAAAAGAACATCTCTTTCTTAATTTATTTTTTTTTCTGTGAACTTATAACCAACAGAAACATTTAAATAAGAAGAATAAAAATGAGGATTGTATAAGAAATTGTGAACTTTTTTTAGATTGTTTTGAAAAAAAAAATCCATTAAATTTAACAAGGTGGTAATAGAATTGCTCTAATTGTGTCTTCTTTTGAACACATTTATTTTCTTCTGTATAGTTTTATGTTAAATCAATACTCTTTTATTTCTTTTCTTCCTTTTTTTGGCACTACTATCACTATTCTACCTCTTCCAATCTTCATTCTCCTCCTTCACCTAAAATCTTTTTCTGTTGTGGCAAATAAATATAGTTAAATCCATACAATGGTCATGTCCAGAACTGTATGTCTTATTTTGCATTTCTAGTCCACTTCTCTGTCAAAAGCTGGAAAGCATGCTTTACCACTTATCTTTGATTGTTGTGGTTAGTCATTAAATTGATCTGAGTTTTAAATTTTGAAGTTGTTTTCCTTATGGTTTTCTAGTCAACAAGCATTTATTAAGCACCTATTATGTTGTAAGTGCTAAGTGTTGTGGTAAGTATATCAATTATCTTCTTGGTTCTGTTTAGTTTACACTGCATCAGTTCATATAGCTCTTCACAAGTTTCTCCAAATTTGTTCTATATGTTTTTTTCTTATGGTACAATAATACTCCATTACATTCAGCCACAATTTGTTCAATTATTTACCAACAGATGGGCACTCACTGTTTAGTTTCCAGTTTTTTGCTATAACAAAAAAGTGTTGCTAAAATATTTTTGTATATTTAAGTTATTATCCTGTTTTTTATCTCTTTGAATATATATGGCTAGTAATGTTATTGCTGAATCAAAGGATATATGCAGTTTAGTGACATTTGGGGTATAGTTCCAATTCATTTTTAATAATTGTTGGACCAATCCACAGCTACACCAAAAATGAATTAATGTGTCTTTTCTTCCATAACCCTTCAAATGATTTCCATTTTCCTTTTTTTTTTTTTTTGTAATCTGTTTGGTGGGATGTAGAACCTCAATGTTGCCTTAATTTTTCATTACTTTTATTTGCTATTTAGAGCCTTTTTGTCTCCAAGTATATTCTTGGAGCAACAACCAATGTATGTTGTTGATAACTTGTGTTCTTTAATCAGAAACTCTCTGTCTTTTGATCTCATCTATTGGGGAACAGTTATTATTCTTATATATTTGTATCAATTTCTTATATAATTTGGGTACTTCCGAATCATCCTTGATTAGCATGTGAACTCTTTTTTCTTGTTTCTGCTTTATTGTAGACTCCTTGAGGAAGGGAACCATGCATTATTCATCTTTCTACCTCCTTTATGCCTACCATCATGCTTTGTACATTGAAAGTATGCAGTATACTTTGATTGAATGAATAAATGAATAAGGCAGTCTCCATATAGGAAGGCCCCATTCTGAGCAGAGAATTACAGAGAATGTATATCCCTGTTTTGATATTGAAAAAGAAGTAATATATTACAAACCAATCACTACTTTATCACTTTCTCTTATTGCCTTAGAATGCTACAGTGCTCCCTTGGAATCATCCATTGGTGATATGGAAGAAGTGATTAAATACTCTGCATTTTATTGCTTATACAAGACATTCTTTCTTACTTCTATCTGCAAGGGAAGTGACACACTACAAACACCTTTATTTGTTATAGCAAAGATGCTAAATAATATTTGAATATTTTACCTTTTTTTAAACCTAAGTTAGGGAGAGAAATGAAGTTAGTATTTACTTAGAAAACAAATGTGACTAACACATTAAAAGGATATAATATTCTTGGAAATGGCCAATATATTAAGTTATTTTTTGCTGGATTTCTTTAAAAGGAGAGCTTTTATTTAAGGTTGTAGCAGATTATTGCACAGTAATGGCTATTCAAAAAAGAACATCAATAAATATGTTTAAATTTGTTCAGAAAACCCCTAAAAACTGAAGAAGAGAAACATAAATAGGGCAGTTTTGTTATTACTTTGTTAAATTAAATATGTAATAGAAGTTCAATTTCTTATGCAGTCCTTTTTCTTTTTATTCTTTGTATACTGAAATATTTGCTTTGATGATTAAGTTTAAAAAAAGTAAAATTAAACCATAAAAATAATAATACCCAGCATATATAACAACAAGTTGAATTGGATAAACATTTCCCAGGAGAAACATTTTTCCATATAGTTCTCTTTTAAGATAGCAAGTTCTATCCTACCTTATCAAGTAATGTCAAGCTAATATTAATAATAGTTAATATTTATATAGCACTTAATATATGCCAGACATGGTGCTAAGTGCTTTACAAATGTTTTCTCATTTGATCCTCACAACAATTCTGGGAGGTAGATGCTATTATTACTCCATTTTACAAATGAGGAAACCTTGGCAAACTAGAAATTAATTGACTTGCTCAGGGACACATAGCTAGTAAATGGCTAAGATCATATTTAAACTCAGGCCTTCCTGACTCCAAATCTAATACTTTATCTATTGCATTACTTAGCTGCTTCATTTTATAGATGCACAACAATGTAAGGCCTATAATTCACATTCTCTAGAGACAAAACTTTGTTTACCAAGCTGAAGTTTGTTCAAAAGATGTCACTTAAAGTCACATCATAGGA
Organism: Antechinus flavipes; assembly: GCF_016432865.1. NCBI lineage: Eukaryota > Metazoa > Chordata > Mammalia > Dasyuromorphia > Dasyuridae > Antechinus > Antechinus flavipes. Next base: position 481,795,916 of record NC_067400.1, read on the forward strand.
ATATTAACTACAGGAATAGGCAATGTTTAATTTTGAGAATCATTCATTATAATTAAATCGGATTTATATCAGGCATGTGAGAATGGTTCAAAATTAGAAAAACAATACATATAATTATGTTAAAAACAGAAGCATCCAAAACCTCATTTTTCAACTAATTCAGAACTTTTTAGTCCTTGACAAAGTACAACACTAATTTATGCTAAAACAAATAAACTATAAAGTATAAACAAGGGAGGATACCTTTTTATATAACACAAAAGTATCTATTTAAAACCCCAAGCAAGCATCATATGCAATAAATATAGTAGTAAAGTAAGGATGCTTATTCATTCCACTATTATTTATTATAGTTCTGGAAATGTTATCAATAATTATAAGATAGTAAAATGTGGCACTAAATAAGGACATATAAATATCTGAAGACTAGCTAAAACTTCCCATTAATCAAGGGCATCATTCAAAAATCCTAAGCAATAGCAAAGATAGTTATTAAGACATATCAGCAGGCTACAAAATGAAGTCTCAAAAATAAACTCCATTTCTTTGTAATAATAACACAATCCAAGAAGTTATAATAGAAAGGAGAATTTCATTCCAAATAAAATGCATAAGCTATTTGGGAAAGAACAAAGTACTCAAATCATTCTATAGGTTTAATGACTTAAGCATTTGTTGTTATTGAGTCATTTTATTTGTGATCAACTCTGTGATCCTGTTTGGAATTTTCTTGAAAAACCTACAAGAGTGCTTTGCTATTTCCTTCTCCTGCTCATTTTTCAGATGAGGAAACTAAGGCAAATAGGATCAAGTGATTTGCTTGAAGTCACATAGCTAGTAAGTATCTGAGACCAGATTAGAACACAGGTCTTCTTGACTCCAAGGCTAGCATGCTATCCACCTCACCACTTAGTTACTTCTAAAACAACTTAAGTAACTGGAGAACTCTTCATTGCTTATATCTGGGTTGTACCAATATAACAAAAATGACAATATTAGCAAAGCTGCTTTATACTTTTCATGTTACACCAATCAAATTATCATAGAGATGCTTTACTGAACTGAGCATCCATATTATATCTTCAACTGTTTGGAGTACATTTCCAGCTGGATTTCCCTAGGTATCTTAGGTGCAATACTGACTTAAGAGACATCATATTACAATAGACAGGGTGCTGGACTAGGTCTCAGAGTATGTAGATTCCAATTATGGTTCTTTTTATTCCCAATGTGATCTTAAACCAGCCACTTATCCTCACTTTCCTTATCTTTAAAGAGAGGATTTTGCTAGATGGCATTGAACATCCTTCTAGCTCAAAATGTATAATCCTGTGCCAAAAGGGAACTCATTAGCTTTGGATGGTAAATTGAGAAGAGCCTTTGTCACTAATAATAATAATAATATGTATTTTATAATAATAATGATGATGATAATAGTACCTATTTCCTATGGCTGTTGTAAGGATCAAATGACCTAATACTCATTAATTTTAGTATAGTGCCTGGAACTAGTAGGTGCTATGGAAATGCTGTTATTATTACTATTATAATTATCAGCTTTTTCCAAGAGAGTGAGTCTAGCATCAGAATGGAATAGTACCTTTCTTAAATCCTGAAAGCCTGAGAAAGAGCAGGATTTGAAATTCACTTAAGATTCCCATATCAGGAGTTACATTTGGGGATTTAGATCTCAGAAGAATGTGAATTTTAAAACTTTGAATAACTTGAATTCATGGGCTAGAAATAAACATCCAACTCAAACAGTACTGTCTCCATTGTTTCAGAAGACTTATAGAAGAAATAACATAAAGGAAAAGGGACACTACAAAAAAAAAAAAAGACAGCTCATGGTCCATTTTCATGCTGAGCCTGTATTAATTTATATGATAGCCTGTATTAATTTATATGATATATTTAGCAACCTTTACAAGTACTTTCTTTGCTTTTTAACCATCATACATTTTTTCATAGTAGCACTTAGTAGCAAAACTCTGAAAAAAGAAAATCCACAGAAGGTTTGAATTCTCTTTTCAGGTTGTTTTGTTCAGAAGTTCCTTTTCTCTCTTGAATTCCATGATTCTACACAAGAAATTTCAGTTCAATTCACCACATCATCCTTCTATTTTTGCCAACTCTAGTGCTTCTCTACAACAGCTAAAACCAAATAGAACTCCTTTGTCCTGGTTTAAAGCAGCTAGGTGGATAGAACATTGATTCTGGAGTCAAGAATTCTTAAGTTCAAATCTTGGCTTAGATACTTATATGTTATATGACTCTGGGGAATGTTATTTACTCTTTTTCAGCCTCAGTTTCCTCATTTGTGAAACAGAGTATAACAATAGCATCTACATTTGTTGTGAAGGTCAAACAAGGTTACCTATAAAGTACTATATGTTATAATTTTGATTAATTGTTATTAATTGGCATTTAAAGTTCTTCAAAACCTATCCCTCCCTAATTTTCTAATTATGTATTCTTATGCATCAATTTTTTTCCATGCCATACTCTTGGTCCAACTATTCTGGTCTTTTTGCAGGGCTTCTTACATGATGCTGCATCTTCCTTTTCTTTGCCTTTATAATGGCAATTATTCCCCCTTCCTAAACTGTTTTTGTACCTCATATGTCTCTTAGAATTACTGGCCTCCTTCAAGATTCAGTTCAAATATAATACTCAAATATTAATTTGACTTGGATTCAGCAAATCACAGCACCCAAGGCTTCTTATTGCAAAAAGAGGACCTCCCCCATCTCCTGGATCTGCTGGCATTCATGGCATAGGCTTTCTGATGTCCTTTTCCTGGAGACTTTCAGTTCTTTTCTCTCATACTTTCCTTTGGAACTTCAAACTCTGAGATAGCTCTGGCAATGTGTGTCAACCTCATTATCTATATATGTATCCTTGGAAAATTTACTGCCAAGTACATAGCCCTGTTTCACTCCATTTTATTTGACCTCATCAGAATTGTTCATAATGGGAACATATGTACTGATGATGGTAGCATGACACTTTCCTTCAAGTGGCCATTGAATTGTCATGGGCCTGTCATTCACTCCTTTTGGTGGGTATACAAGCCTGTTGACTAGGTTAATTTTGATTGTGAAACCTATGCCACCTGCAGGATGCTCCCCATCAGTGTAGACACTCCAGGAAAAAACATGTATTCAGCTTCAGCTTTGGTAAGCTAGTTTTTATTTTGCTCAGAGCTACTATTTGGATGCAGTACACACTGAGTTCTTTTGGAACAAGAGCTTATCTTTCAGGTCTACTGGATTTTTGGTTATGTATGAGTTTGTGGATATTTCATGTGCAAAAGTTTTTGTGTATTTTGTTGGGTGTGTTTTGACCACAGGAAAGGATTGTTATCTATGGGTTAGGTGAAGCAGATAATTTTTAGGTACCTTGTCTAGCCCCTTTCTCATGCCAGAAATGAGCAGTGAAGTTCTTTAATAAAGTTCCTCAGACATAAAGGGGAATGCTTAATCCCACTGATGTTTCAGTGCAGGAGAAGGAAATCTTGTAGTCTGGGCTGCCTATGTGCAGGGTTATGAGTATAGCTTCCTGTATATCTGCACTTGCTGCTTTGTCACTTGCCACAGGATTTTGAGGTTGGTAAAAAAGGTAAAATGGTATGGATGACATCTTTTGGTTTGCATAAAAGTGGATTTAAGTGAGGCAGTGTTGTGTGAACTTGTTGGTCTCTCTCTTTTTTTGCCCCCAGAGTCTTTGGAGTCTAGTGACAAGACAAAAGTCAAGATAACTGGTGACAGTTTGAGATGTGGTAGATGACCTGGACATCTTTAATATCTGACCAAGTATTCTACAGTACCTGCTTCAGTCACCTTCATGGCCATTGGAATAAGTTGTTCTCATCTTCCCATTCTGCCGGAAAAAGTCTTCATGTATTTGAACCCCATCCCAACCCCGCAACTCACTGATGGGTTTGAGATCCCTCAGTAACCCTCAGTCTGCTTAGCCCATTTGCTGAAAGGGCTGTTGCAATACTATGGGTGAATTTGATGGATACCAAAGGTAGAAGGCAGTCCAGAACTGTGTTTAGTAGCCCTTAAAACAGAACTACTAAGTCTTCTCTGAATTTCCCCACACCTCATAATGGAATTCTTGTATGCCATAACAAATGATGAAAAGATTGATTTCAGGGAAACTTGGAAAGACTTTTATGAACGAATGCAGATTAAAGCCTATGGAATCAGGAAAACAATTTGTACAATGGCAACAGTATTATAAACAGCTTTAAAAGATATAGGAACTCTGATCAGAGAAACCACAATTCTAGTAGACTAGATAAAATATGATACCCACCTCCTGACAAAGTTGTGTAGGACTCAGAGTATAAAATGAGATTTTTTTTGAGAGTATGGTAAATGCAGAACTGTGGTTTACTTGACTAGATATGTTTGTAATAGGGGTTTTAAAATTTTATATCTTGGTTTGGGGTATGTGTGGGAAGGAGAGGAGTTGAATTTTTGCTGATTAAAAATACAGTTTAATTAAAAAATCATAACTGTTAATGTGAATGGGATTAACTCATCTATAAAATGTAAAGAGGATGACAGGGATATATTGGAAATCAGAAATCTAACAAAAATATAAACAAGAAAAAAAATTGGATCTGAATAGGAAAAATAGAGATGATTTAGTATTAGTGATTTAGAATAGAAAGGAATTCTGGGATATGCAAAACACCTTTATAAAAACTGATGGTGTACAGGTGTAATGGGCTGAAGCTCTTGAGTCGTTGCACTGAGGTCCCAAGTACATGAGGCTAAATAGCAATTGGACAATACTCTATTAATATATGCTTGGAGAAAGAATGGCCCTGCCTACTCTCTGTGCAAGTTTTGATGTGTTATATAGGAGATGACATAGAGATGATTTGGTGGATGGAGGGAGAGAGGCAGAAGCACTGCTGGCCGGATTCGTGTAGCAACTGCTTTCACTTCATATTGCCATTCCCCTTCACCTCCACAGAGAATGAAGATCAAGGATTTTCCCTTATTCTGACTCCGGCTGATTTTAATATACTCTGGGTGCTAAATGCGGTCATCACATACAGGGACCTCATGAAAAAATGTAGAAAAGTAGAAATAACAAACATATCATTTATTAATCATAGTGTAATAAAATAAAATTCAATAAAGTTTTTTTTTAAAGAAAGCTAAGAAGTGATAAGAGAATAAATAATATTCTAGAGAACTGATAGGTTCAATTATAAAATATCAAAATAATACAAATTTTCATCAAAACAAAAGATAATAATGAGACAATGCATCAATACTTCTGAAATACAGGTTGGGTGGCACAACTATTAGAGCACTGAATATGGAGTCAGGAAGACCTGAGTTTAGCTTTAATCTCAGACAGCTAGTGCTTTGTGATCTTGGGCAAATCATTTAACCTGTTTGTCTCAGTTTCTTCAATTGAAAAATGGAAATTAAAATAAAACCTAGAGGTATTGTGAGGAACAAATGAGATAATACTTGTAAAGCACTTAGTATAATATTTGGCACATAGTAGGCACTATATAAATGTTAGCTATTATTATTGTTACTATCATTATTCTAATAGAAGAGAAAATTTATTTTTATAACTGCTTTAATTAACAAAAGAGAAGAAGAAATAAATCAATGAATTAGACATGTAACTAAAAATCTTAAACAACCACAAATAAAAAATTCTCAGTAAAACAGTGAAGTGGAAATTCTGAAAATTAGTTTTAATAAAACTGAAAGAAAAAAGAGAATTGAATTGGCATGATTATAGAATCTGATTTTTGAAAATAAGTAATAAATAGATTAACATTATCAAATGATTTTAAATAGGAAAACTAAATTACATAAAAATGAAAAAAGAACTTCTTATGATTGAAGAGGAAAGAAAGAAAATTACTATTACTTATTACAAAAACTTTGAGAAAGGGAGAAATATAAGAAATCTCAACCTGCATTTTGGAAGTCTTTAAAATCTTTATTCAAGAAGGCAATGGGGAGCCATTGACATTTTTTTTTAATAGATTGAAACATACTTTTTAATTTTCATTATTTTTTGAGGACTTTTTAAAAAAGCTTTTTATTTTCAAAATATATGAATGGATAATTTTTCAACATTGAACATTAACCCTTACAAAGCCTTGTGTTCCAAATTTTCCCTTCCCATTGAAAATTTTTGCTTGAAATAACACAATCACAAAAATTCATTAGGAAGATTAATTTGGCAGCTCTGCAAGTTAGGCTGGAGAGGAGAGATCAGATTAGAAGTCTGTTGAATCCTCCAGGTTAAATATTAAAAAGGCTAGAGTTCTTATTAATAATGTTTATATTATTTTCATTACTATGAATATTAATAACAATATTTCTCATGGTGGTACAGTTCTGCAGTTGAAAATCATGAAACACCACAAGGTATGAAAAATTTAAATTTCTGATGACTTCAAAGGGCAATGGACAGATGGATGGTGGGTGAAAGTAGATTGCAGAATATTTGGCAAAAATGGCATATGCACATAGCATAAAAGATGTTCTAGAAATGAAATATATGATTGAAAAAGCAGGTTTGCCTTTCATGGAGTAAGGGTGAAGTATATCAGTTCTACTTTGCAACTGGTAACTACAAAATGTTAGAAAACCCAGAACATGGCTTCCAGCATATTGAGGAGATACTCTAGGGAGGATTGAGGGGAGAACATGGACTAGAATTATATAGGACAGGAAGATGCCTGTGGGTTTTGATTTTTACTGATAGAAGTAATATCTCTATTTGTGAGATCATGGGTTTATTGAAGTACTAAAGCATAATAATTAAAATCATGCTTTCTGAAGTACTTTCCTCATAACTTTCTGTGTTCTTGGTAGTTAGATAACACAGACAATCAAGTATTAGGTTAAGAATCAGGAAGATTTGAATTCAAATCTAATCCCAGACACTTATTAGCTATGTGACCTCAGGGAAGTCATTGAATTTTTACCTCAGCCTTCTCATTTGTAAAATTGGGATAATAATGGCATCTACCTCCTAAGATTGTTTTGAGGATCAAATGAGATAACATTTACATAGCACTTTACAAATTGTAAAATGCTACAGACAAATGATAACTATTGTTATTTTACAGATAAGGAAACTGGGGCTGAGAGAGCTCAAGTGACTTGAAGATTAAACCTAGTTTTCTTCATTCCAAGACCAATGATATTTCTATTTTGATGATGGAAATGAGATTAGTAAAAGGAGTAGGGTATGCATTTGAGGTTTATTCCACAGGTAAACTCTCTTAATACAATTAACAATGGAAGATAATTCTCTTATTAGAGAGGAAATGAAGTATAGTGGAAAGAACTCTGGTTTCAAGACTCACCTCTATCTTTTCAAGTGACTTTTAGGAAATTTTAACTTTTATAGCCCTGTTTCCAAATATGTAATATTAGTATAATAATTTTTACTCTGTCATCCTGTCTTCTTCTTGTGAGTAAAGTGTTTTTTTTTGTTTTTTTTTTAAAGTGCTATATAAATGTGAGCTTTCACTTTATATCACCTGTAATGCAAAACTATAGGGGATGTTTCCAAAGGCTCACTTGAGCTTCTTCTTGTGGTCATCTTGACTGGAAGTACTAGAAATACAGCCTACTGTTTACATATGCTCACAATACTCCTGAGTGAGTATCCTGAACCAGAATAAAATGTAAATGAGAAATATTTAGCCAAATAAATAAAAATATAACTGAACCTAAATAATGTGACTGTGGTTTTCTAAGTCAATGTGAGGTTCAAAGGGATCCTTATGAAATGCTTTATTTTTCACTCCTGATATTGGCACCAACAATTGCTGAGATTCTATCTGAAAGTTTTGGTTTCAGCACTCTTGGGGCCTCTGACAGGAAGTGTTTGATAAGAATATTTAGCAGCCTTGTGAAGATGCCTTCGGTGTCAAATGGAAAGGAGTTAGACTTTGGGCATAAGCTATGGCTGAGAGACTTTCTTATACAATATAATTGAATGGACATTAAAAAGTCCCACCTCCTCAAAAATATCATTCTTTTGTTACAGGGTTACAGGGTTTTTCTTGAAGATAAGAAATTCAATAAATCAAGGTAAATAAAAATGAATCGCTAGTGAACATAAATTGTGTGAGCACACTCTTCTGCAATTCTTTCTCTTCCCCTGTAAATAAACAAATGAATCATACATTAAGAACATCATATTCTGTTTGAAAGCTTTAGTAATGATTATAATTTTTGATTTAATAGGCCTAATTCTGTCTAAGCAACATAAAATAGTTGGCTTAGAATGTAAAGGCAAAGAAAATAAAATAAAAGCGGGGGGGGGGGGAAGCTAAGGGGAACAAATTTTTTCACTGGAATTATTTGAAATAATTAGTACAGATTTTAATTTATAGCAATATTATTTAAACCTTTACTGTACTTGTGGAAGTGCTATTATAGGAATTGTGGAAGATCTTGAATTTTAGGATAAGAGGGCACATTTCTTAGAAGACTAGTGATAAATTTCATGCTTTTGGGGCTCCTGGATTGAATTTTTATGGATAAATTTAAAATACTAGAACAGTTCTCTGTATGATTCCTGCTGATTTGTTGTAAATACTTAACTCCAGGCATTCACTTCATTTGCAAACACCCTAGTACTATTCTGCATTTACTATCGCCAATCTAAATCTCTGGTCACTGTCTTTTGCAGTGTATAAACCAATTTTACCAAGCTTACCTCTTTCTGAGGTCTTCAGAGATTTATGGCTACTATTTCATAGGAATAGTAGTTTAAAAACCGGTAGCACTCTCAAGAACAGCCATGTGCAAACTAAAAGTCTTTTATTCACATGTTCACATCCTGCCCCTGACCTCCTGCTGACTCCCAGGTGAACACCAGGTTAAAGACTATAAAGGGCTGGAACTCTTAAAAGGTGTGTTTGAATTAGACAATGGAGCACTTAAGGCTAATTACCTATTGGACGATGATTCTATTAGCATATGTTTGGAAAAATGGCCCTTCCCATTGTTCCGTGCTGGCTTGATGTTTGGTGTATACAGATAATTGTAGGAGGGATTAGGGGGTTGTGTGAGACAAAGCAAACTCACTTTGCAGCAGGACTAGGAGAAGGGAGGTTGGTGGAGAGTTTGTGGCAGTTTGTCTCTTTCACTTCTCCTGGTAAAGACCAAGGACTTTTGCTTATTCTGACTCTGGCTGATCCTGAGGCCTCCAGGGAGCTAATTCGGACTTCACAAAAGAGACGATTTCCTCTTACAGCTTAAATAGGGTCTAGGAGATCACACACACAGCCGATCAGAGAAGGAGACACCTCCCTTAATAAAGCAATCTCAATATGGCCAGAGTTCCTGCTCATGGGGTGGTTCCTGTTTTACTCACAGAAATTACTTCCAGGGATCTCAAGCATTACTTTCTTGTTTACTTCCTGGTGCACTGAATGTGACTCTTACTCCTCTGACCCTTATAATTTATATTTCTCTTTTTACCAGAATAAAGGAGCAACTCATAGTTTAAAAAAATTAGCTAAGTTCTGAAACCTAAAAGTCCTTTCCCCTTTTTTTGTGTTCCATTTTATATTAATTTTTTTTTTTTATAGAGCTTTCTTAGTGTTGGCAATAGATGAGACAGAAACTGCAGATGTGAAAAGAGTGTAGGTAACAACTATGCAAAATTAACCTATCTAAATCTCTGGCTCAGGAGAAATAATAAAAACCAATTAGTCCTACATAATGAGGCCTGAATAATTATTTTATTCACAAATTATATCATTCACTTGTAATCATCATGTTTTAAAATACAAAGTCAATTGATTAAATAGGGTACATGCCCCCCAAACAGCACATTGAAATATGTTTTAATAGTTCAGTGAGGAATAGGAGCAATTGAAGGATCTTAACAGTTAAAGAAGAGTTGATAGATCTGGGATGAATATAACCTATATTTAGTATTTTACTGTTTCACTATTAAAAGACAGAGAAAAGGAGAGGAAAGAGAGGTGAGAAGGAGAGAGAGAGAGAGAGAGAGAGAGAGAGAGAGAGAGAGAGAGAGAGAGGGAGGGAGGGAGAAGTGTGGGAGAGGGAGAGAGGGATAGAAAGGAGAGAATATCAAGACAATACCTTCTGGAGAAATCTGAAGTGCTCTCTCTGGGTCTAATAATCAGAAGGACAATGCAGTATATTGGCAAGTGTGTTAATTTAGCATCAGAACACCTGGATTCAAACAAAACTATTTCAAATATTTTATTTAGTCCCTGAGAGCACTTCCATAAACTTAATTTTTCTCATCCTCAGAAACTTTCATCCTTTTGTTCAGCATAGACAGTCTCTTTTTGATGTCCACAAGTTAATTGAGGCATAGCTTCACCACATTTCCTTGATTAATCTTGAGCAAAGCTTTTAGCCCACTGGGGCCTCAGCTACCTTATCTATAAAATAGAAAGACTAATGGGGCCTACCTGCTGGGGTTGTTGTAAAAATTAAATGAGATAATAGATGTAAAACATCATCACCACCACAGTACTGCTTCTCTCACTCCCCAGCCAGCAGCACTCTTATTCAAAATAATGGATGGAGAGAGACTTTGGCTCCATACGTAAGAAAGAATTCCCAGTGATTAAAGCTGTCTAAAAATGAAGGGGTTTGCTTATTATGTAGCAGGATCCTCCACACTGGAGGTCATTGAGCAGAATCTGGAATGACCATTTGCTGGAGATATTTTTGAGTGACTTCATGGAATGGACAATAGCCAGATGAGATGATTTCTAAATCTCTGATTCTGGAATTCTATAATTCCCTGAATATTAGCTTTGAAAGTTTCTTAAAAATTTTATTGGAGTATATGGTAGGAGCAACAGATGTGAGATCTGCAGACCAGACTTATTCTCATCCATTCTTGGAACAGATTTACATCTCCAATATTTGTGTAGTAGTTTGATGAAATGTCAAGATCTAAAACTATGGAAGATAGAGACATTCTAACTCTTTTCAAAGCTATTAGACATCAGTGTGTTTAAATAAGAGTGAGGAGAATACTGTGGTTTTTTTCTCTCTGAGCAGGAGCAGAATAATTTTGGGCATGGCTTCTCTACCATATTGTTAGGAATAAATGCAGAGTATACACACTTCCTAGTATTCTCTTGGGAACTCAGCTAAAATAGAACTTTTATCTATCATTTTTATATCCTTATGTAACAGTCACAGAGAAATTCATTGGAAACGGAGTAAGGATAAAAAACTCTTATAGGGATAGAGTTATTTTTTTTTTTTGACAGTAATGGATTATGGAAAGAGCAGGGAACAAAGAATGTTTTCACCTGCTTTTCATGGGAGGATGTGCAATCTCATAGTGCAATAAAAAGTTTGAGTACAAGGTTAAACCTCAATGGAGCTTCACAGTCTAGAGTGTAAAACACTATCAGTAATTTCTATTCCCTCTGCTTTAATCTGGATATCCTTGGGGAGTGTCAGTGCATTTTTGAGGTCTCAGAGATCTCTATACTCCAATTAAATTTCCTTGCATCCTTTCAATTGGTTCTAGTGACATAACTGGTTTTATGTCTTTTTTTGAAGCTGGAAGGGACCTTCTGGGCTTTTGCCTCATCTGAAATTGAGGCCATTCTCTCAGAATTTCTCCCAGAACTTCTTAACTGAGGTCCATGGTCTAGAAACCAGCCAAAACACTATCAATCTCATCAAAACCATTTCTTCTCTGGCAGTCTGTGAGTAAATATTCAAAAGACCCAGTGCTGATATCTTCAGGGAGAAGTAAGGTATGTTTCAAACTAGTGTCCCTACTTTCTCCTTCCAAACCCATTGTGGGATCCTAGGGGACTGAGAAAAGGGAAGAGCAGCTAGTTAGAAGGTATTATTTAATAGTTCTTATTAGGTCAAGCTCTGAAAACTTTCTATGGAGAGAGATCTAAATTTCCCTTTTTGAATCTCATTTACTTTTGCTCAGTGAGCCATTCAGATATGCTGTTTTCTTCTTACCACGGCTTTTGGTCCTTACTCTATTAGAGTCAGGTACAAGAAAGTCTCTGAATCTAGAGTCTCACCACTTACTAGGAGTTGGATTAGAAGGGCATCCTAAAGTCCTATTCCAGAGAAATGATTTTCTCTCTTTTAAAAAGAGTGTCTCAAAAATGGTTTCAGAAAACAATGAGTCACTTTTTCTTTGTGGAAGCCATATTAGACTCAATGGGACAGGGGATGGGTTCTGAGCAGTAATATGTTATTATAATTTAAACAATCGTCTAAAAAAGTACACAGGACACACTTTAAGGTTTAAACTGCATTACCAACTCTTTCTCCATCATTTTCTTAAGTCTAGACAACCAAGAGAATGAATCAAGTCTTGATTTCTAGCACTTGCCCATTTGTGATATGTTAGTGTTCACACTGAAAATTTAACACTCAGGTTGATTTAAGCTGACTCTAGCAAAAACCCAGTTCCAAGATTGATTTCCCTTCTTGTCAATGAACAATAGATTGGGAGAGAAATAGGCAGCCCTCTAATGCGATTCTTTTCTCCTTTTCCACAGATTCTTCTATAAGGAGAATGGACACAGGAAATCACTCCTCAGTGTCAGAGTTTCTCCTTGTTGGTTTAACTGACCAACCAGAGCTCCAGCTCCCTCTCTTCTTCCTATTCCTTGGGATCTATGTGGTCACTGTGCTGGGGAACCTAGGGTTGATCATTTTGATTGGTCTTGATTCTCATCTTCATACCCCCATGTATTATTTCCTCTTCAATCTTTCCTTTGTAGATCTCTGTTATTCCTCATCTATTATCCCTAAGATGCTTGTGAATTTCGTGTCAGAGAAAAATATCATCTCCTATTCAGGATGTATGGCTCAGCTATATTTCTTCTGTTTCTTTGTAGTTTCAGAGTCCTTCCTTCTGTCAGCCATGGCGTATGATCGTTATGTTGCTATCTGTAAGCCACTGCTTTACAACATCACCATGTCTTATCAGGTGTGCTCCTTGCTGGCATTTAGTGCCTACGTGATGGGGTTTTCTGGTGCCATGCCCCACACAGGAAGCATGCTGAGACTGTCCTTTTGCAGCAACAACATCATCAACCACTATATGTGTGACATACTTCCTCTCCTGGAGCTCTCCTGCACCAGTACCTATGTCAACGAATTGGTTGTTTTCATTGTGGTGGGCATTGACATTGGAGTCCCCAGTGTCACCATCTTTATCTCTTATGCTTTAATACTCTCTAGCATCCTCCATATCAATTCCACAGAGGGCAGGTCTAAGGCTTTCAGCACCTGCAGCTCCCATATAATTGCTGTTTCTCTTTTCTTTGGATCTGGGGCTTTCATGTATCTCAAACCTTCTTCTCTTCTATCCATGAGCCAAGGAAAAGTGTCCTCTGTGTTCTATACCATTGTGGTGCCCATGCTGAATCCTCTGATTTATAGCCTGAGGAACAAAGATGTCAAATTGGCCATGAGGAAAATCCTGAGTAGAAGAATATTCTAAACAGTATCAGGATTAGTGTCAACAAGTGGACTAAAGGTTCTGTTTTCTTTATTGGAAGTACTTTGTGGAGACTTCTTAACCCAAATGATTTTCCTTTATAAAGGAAGGAAGGAAACATCAACCTCTTCTCTCAAAAAGATCTATCTCTGCCTTTAAATGAATAATAGTAATAGCTAACATTTACATAGCACTTACTATATACCAGAAACTATGCTTAAAACTTTACAAATATTAACTCATTTCATCCTCACAACAATTCTGGGAGATAGATGCTATTATTATTCCCATTTTACTGTTGAAGAAGCTGAGACAAAGAAAGGTATGTCTTGCCCAGGGTTCACACAGATAGTGAGTGTCTGAAGCTGCACTTGAACTTAGGTTTTTCTGATTCCAGGTCTGGCATTCTAATCCACTATGCCATATAGCTGCCCAGACTAATTTCTTATTTTATCAAAATTTTCCCAAAAATGTTCTTTTAAATAGTATACCTTCCTTCAGGAAATTGGGATTACATGATTTTACCCAGACTCACATAGCTAGTAAACGGTAAGTGTCTGAGGCTGAATTTGAAGTCAGGTTCTCCTGACTTCAGAAGGTTTGGTGCTCTGTCTACTGCACCATGTAGCTGCCACTAACAAATGCTTACGTTTGTCACAAAAATGCATGTAACTCTTTAGAAAGAGGTCCAGGGAAGAAAAAAAATCTCATACTTTTGTAAGAGGTTTTTCTTTGGGTTTCTTTCTATTTGTTGAAGACACCATGCTCTTTCTATATCTCATTTTGTAAGCTTGACATTAATTCATTTTTTTTTTTCGTTTTCACCTTGTTATCAAGTCATTTGCCAAATCTCATTTTTCAGATGACACTTTCTCTCCACTTATACAAACTATTATCTTAGTTTATTTATTGTTGTCATTGTGCAGTTGTTTTTCAGTTGTGTCTGAGTCTTTGTGATTCCATTTGGGGTTTTCTTGGCAAAGATACTGGAGAGGTTTGCATTTTCTTCTCCAGTTCATTTTACAGAGGAGGAAACTGAGACAAACAGGGTTAAGTGAATTGCCCAGGATCACACTACTAAATGCTGTAGTTCAGATTTAAATTCAAGGAAGAGGAATTTTCTTGACTTCGGGCCCTACACTATATCCAATGAGTCACCTACCTGTCACCTTGGGTCATAGCATCACATAATATTATAATGAGGTTTCATTCCCTCTTGCCTGATTATTGTAAGAGTTTTCTAACTATTCTTTTTGCTTCTAGTATCTCCCCATTTAAGATACTCTTCTAGAATTTTAAACATTGACGGCACAGTATTTTTTTTTAAGTGATTCCCTTCTGGCCCTACTGGCTTCATACTCTTTCTGGAATTAAAATATATTTTGTTTAACTTTTAAAGCCCTTAACAGACTAGCCTCAATTTATTTTTCCAGTGTCACTGGATGTTACTCCTCCTCCCACCCCAGCCCAATTTCTCTTATCTAGCCAAACTGGCCTTCTCTGTATGTCATACACATACCACTCCACCATCTATCTCTATATCTTTGAACTGGTTGTACAACATACCTGGTATGCATTCCTTCCTTACCTTTGCTTCCAAGCATCCTTTTCTTTCTTTAAAATGCAGTGCAAGTGCTATCTTTTGCAAGGCCTTTCCTGATCTCCCCAAATCTAATGTTCTTCCTCTCAAACTACCTTGTATGGAACTACTTTGTATATGTTTACATATGTATAAAGATTCACTTTATGTTTATGCTGTATGATTTATATTTGTTTCTCCCATTAGGATGGAAGCTCCATGTGAGTAGGGATTGTGTCATTCTTTGTATTGTATTGTATTCTGTTTCCAATGATAGCAATGATGGCCTTTTAGGGTAGGGATGTTTCATTTTTTGTCTTTGTATCTTCAGTACCTAGTATAGTGCTGGGCATCTAGAAAGAGCAGACATGTAGTAATTTTATTTTTTTTATCCTTTTTTTTTCTTTTGTGAGGCAATAAAGGTTAATTGACACGTCCTGGGTCATATAGCTAGGAAATGTTAAGTGTATGAGGCTCGTCTGCTGATTCCAGGGTCAGTGCTTTGTCCCCTGTGCCATCTTAAATGATTTATTTCACTTCTTAAGTTATAAAAAATATTTTTAAAAATTTTAATAACTCTTGGAAGAATATATATCTCTGTATGTAGGAAGTAGTAAGAAGAGGAGCAAACAGAGAATTTGTGATACAGGAATAAATGATTGAAAGCAAATGTTCAAGGGGAAAGGACTCGGAGGAAGTTCGGATGTACTGTGGTAAGATAAGAGCAGGTCCCAATAGGATTGTCTTTGAACCCAACAACCATCAGCTCTGATACTGCAAAATTATGGGGATAAGAATTAGCATTTGTTACATCTCTCTCTTAAACCTGTGCCTCTCTCTTGTGTTCCCTCCTCCCTTTATGTCCCTCATCAGAAAATCTTACCCCTCAAATGAAAATCAGTAGGCAAAGCTCTCAAATTGGCAATGTTAGGCAATCCTGTTCAGCATATGTGATTCAAGGAAGGAGTAAATTAGGATAAGCTGCCAAGGGATACAGAATTAGATGTTCAAAAATTAACTATGTAAGATTTTATTAGTTTTCCCCTATATAAGTACAAAATGAAAGATTCAGATCCTCATTTACATTTTTAAATGTTCATTCATATCTTTCTAGTCATATCATTTGGTGAGTGGAGATGAGGGTAAATCTTGGAGATTTCAGAGAGAAATGGAGGAATCACAGAGCTTTCAAGAGTGTAAGAAAAGAAGAAGGGGATATTGTGAGGTCCAGAGAGAGCAGGTGGTATCTTATGCTGCAGATGGGACATTCTCCTGGGACACTACCATGACATGAGCTGTAGGAAGCAGCTGGATTGAGTGGCAGTTGATTGCACTGGTATTTCTGTTATGGTATTTAGGGGAGTCAGACAGTAGGAATGGGGCTAGTGAAGCCTCAATTAGAACAGACTCTCTCTATCTCTCTGGGAGGTATGTCGGATGAGAGAGAGTAGTGTGAATATAGGCAGAGAGGCCAATTATGACTGGAATATGGTGTGTAGCAGCTGTACCTTATGTCTTTCCCTTATGTCTGTCATTGGCTCATCAGAATATATCACTGTATGAGTCCCCGAGAATTATTTTCCCTTGTGATTTAATTGTGATGAGTGAAAGTGTTCACAATGCATTGCCCTCCTCTAAGGTCACATGTTTTACACAAGAAATGGAAGAATAATTAAATGCTTTTTATATGAACTATAACTTTTCAGCTTACTCTCTTTCTTCCATCCCCCCCAAAAGGGGATACCTTACTGCAGGTATTGGGATAAAGCAAAAAGCTTTTGTGATATGTAGACTGCACTTCTTCTAGAACTCCATCTTACTATATATATATTTTAAAAATTCCCACAAGGAATTTCTGAAGGTTGGTGCAATCAAAATCTTATTTGAGACTTCTCTTTCCTTTTGTGGTGTGATGTTCTATTCTCAGGCTATGTATGGTATCTTTCTTTGCCATGACAGTATTTCAGACAGTGTCTTGAACAGGGTGGGATCTCCTGCATTTTCAATCATAATGAGTTGTTTCAAGGTCTGGTAAGATTATGCCTTTGCCAAGAGGATGATTTATTTTTTATTTGGTGTAGTCTCTAGTTCTTTTAATTTCCTAGTAATATAATTTTTATATATACTTTTCATTGAGTTGGGCCCAAGAATTGGAGAAGATAGAAAACAGATTAGATTTCTATCAGAAAATTTCAGTTATTTTATTCACCCCAAGATTCTTTTTTAAAATAAGGCTTTTCTGTAAGTACCAATATTTATTCTGATGATACTGTAGAGTTGTGAGACATGGAATACTCTATTCTTACAAAAAATCACTCAAAAGACAGTGGAAAGAAGTCTATAACTTACTACAAATTACATATTATTCAAAAGAAGTAAGTCACAGAAATGTATTACTGGGAAAAAAGATGCAAAAATCTGTAATGTTCTGGCTAGCTATCTGGAGGTCCTCGGGATCAGCCTGAGTCCTTGGTCTTAGTGGAGAAGTGATGAAGGCAGGCTTTGACCAGGAGGCTGGTCAAAGATAGAATGTCTCCTTTCCAGTCTTTCTCAGCCCTTAAATATCCTATTACAATGACATCATTATAGCATACTGATTATGTGTGAACTAGAGAACCATATCACCATACTAAGTACTAAATATATATATATGAACTAGAGAACCATCATCTCATCAATTCCACCGAGTTACACCTTGTTGTAAGTATTCTTGTTTCAAGTTTACTTCTCCAGAGTTCTCCAAATCAATGAACAGCATGCATGCCTTACTACCATTCATGTAATTTTAAGAGAATAAAAAGGCCTTCAGGACATTGAGAACAGTTTTTTGGCTTTCTAACCCCAGCACTGAGTTTTGCAACAATGTTCCTTGTGGTTTTCCTTGTGGGATATCTTTGCAGAAGTGATAGATGGATTCTTTCAATAGTATTTTTCCCTGTTTCTAGAATATCAGGGCAGTTTTCCCTAATGACTTCTTGTAGAATGTCATGGTCTTCAGGTAGGCTATTGATTTTTAAATTGTCTCTTCTGGATCTATTTTCCTGGTCGACTATTTTGCCAGTGATGTATTTCATATTTTCTTCCATTTTTTCCCCATCTTTTTAGTTTGTTTGACTGATTCTTGCTTTCTCACAAAGTCATTAGCTTCCATTTGCCTTGTTGTAGTTTTTAATGTATGATTTTCTTCATTTATCTTTTGTTTTTCTTTTCCCATTTGGTTTATTCTACTTTTTAAGGAGTTTTCTTCAGACAATTTTTTCCTTCCTTTTCTAAGCTGTTGATTCTCTCTTGCATATCGTTCATTTCTTTTCTCATTTTTTCTTCTACCTCTCTTATTTGCCTTTGAAATCTTTTATGAGCATTTCCAAGAAGCCCCTTTGGGCTTGAGACCAATTTATCTCACTCTTTGAGATTTTCTACATTCTGTCCTCCTCTGAGTTTGTGTTTTACTCTGCTCTGTTACCATCATAGCTTTCTGTGGTAAAACTTTTTTTTTCCCTATTTCTTGCTCATTTTCTTTTCTTTTGGTATTTCCTCTTTTTCTTTTTTTTAACTTCTGTGATTGAGCTCTGCCCTTGGGGTAAAGGGGGCGCTGTTCCAAGCCTCCTAAGCAGCTCTGAGCCTTGGCACTGAGCACAGAGCCCCTTGTGTTTGCAGGTTTAGCTTTGCCTGTTCTGCTCAGGAAACAGCCTGATTTCCCAGACTTTGCCTCTGAGCTGGAACTGGAAGCTGCCCCCTGCTGTGCTTCTCTGCTGACCCAGCACTGAGGGTCTTAGATGCTGATTTTTTGTGGTTAAGTCCCTCTTAGCAGCTTTCCCAGAGTCCATCTGACCTGGGTTGAACACCCTTTTCACTCCAGTGAGACTGACCTTTCCTGAAGTTTTCCCGGTCTGTCCTGAGCTGCAGAGGGGTTTCCTTCCCCCAGACTCTGTTCAGAGACTTGGTTTCATGTGACTTTGAGGGAAACTGGGAGAGCTTGAGCAACTTCCTGACTTTACTCTGCTACGAACTATAAAACCTCACCCCAGCACTGAACACAGAGTCTAGCACATAACATCTGGTAAATATTTCTTTTTTTACTCTTCTATTCTCTAATTAGTTTTTTTCTAGTTTTTAAAATGTAAAATTTTAAAATAATAAATAATGATAGCCTTTTATTTTCAAAATATATGCAAAGATAGTTTTCAACATTCACCCTTGCAAAATCCTGTGTTCCAAGTTTTTCTCCCTTTCTTCTCCCTACTCCCTTCCCTAGACAGCAAACAATCCAATACATATTAAACACATGCAATTCTCCTACACATATTTCTATGTGCTGCGCAAGAAAAATAAGATCAAAAAGGTAAAAAATGAGAAAAAATAAAAAGCAAGCAAACAACAACAAAAAGGTGTGGTGATCCACATTCAGTTTCCATAGACCTCTTTTTGGATGCAGATGGCTCTTTCCATCTCTATTGGAATTGGCCTGAAACACCTCATTGTTGAAAAAAGCCATGGTCATCAGAATAGCTGATAAATGATTTTTGACTGATATATTGGAATCACTTTTTGTGCAGTGATTTATGAAAGAACATACATAAGAATCCCACAAATTGGGCAAGCATGAATGGACAGACTTTGATCTTTATTATTAGAGGAAATTCCCACATAATGAAACTGCATACACATACAGACTAACAAATACGAATGGTTCTATAATACTTTTCACTTTACTAGAACGAGGGCAGTTTTTAATTAGTTTCTTTAAAAATTAAAGTTGTTTTACTGATATCTTTTTTAAAAGATCACCTTTATTATTGAATATATTCTACTCCCATCTCCTATCCAGTAAGCCAGTCCTTGTATCAAAAAAAATAAACAAAAGAGAAAAAGCAGTCTGGCAAAACTTATATACATATGAACTAAGTATAACAATGTATGGATATTCTATACCTATAATCCCTGACCTCTCCAAATAAGGGAGAGAAAGGAAGTTTCTTAACTCTTCTTCAGGGTCAAGATTCTTGGTTAGTATAATTACATAGTATTTAGTTTCTTTTCTTTTTCTATTACTATAGTCATTGTATATCCCCTACCCAGTTCTGCTTACTTAACTCTACATCAATTCATATATCTGTTTATATTTTTATAAACTCTTCATATCCATATTCTTATGGTTCAATACTATTTTATTACATTTATGTGCTATAATTTGTATGGTTATTTATCAAACAATAGGCATCTACTTTTTTATTATTTGCTACACAAAAATTGCTGCTATGAATATTTTGATGTTCATGAGGCTCCTCACATTTGTAACCTTGGAATTATATCAATTCCTTTTATTCTCTCTAATACCTTATATCAAGTTTATTCCTTAGAAGTAAGATCTCTTAGGTCAAAGAGTACATTTGACCATTTCAATGGCCATTTCAAATACTTAAGTGGATAATTCCAAATTGTTTTTCTGAATGACTAGCCCAATTGACAGTTCCACTAATAGTGTGTTATTATTTTTGTCTTATCATAGCTTCATCCAACATTTACTATTTTCACATTTTTTTCCATTTTTGTTAATTTGCTTCATGTGAGATGAAACCTATTTGTTGCTTCTTGCAGTTTCTTTTCTCATTTACATAATAAATAATATAAGATAGTTATTTTGATTCACCGTATAATCCTTAAATAATTTAAATTTACTATTTTAATCATTAACATATTAATTATTTAGCTATTGCCCATGTTAGAACTTTTATTGGATCAAGTTGCCAGATTGGAAAACCACAGACAAGCACAAATCAATAGCTGCTTTCATTAGGAGTGTGTACAATTTTTCTTCTCTCTGGTTATAATGAAAAACTTTCTTGTGGGTGGTTTATGCTTTTTTCTTCCTTGTCTTTTTTTTTCTTCTACAATTTCACTACTTAATAAAATGTTTCCCCTGTGTTTTTGGAAAATGTGTATTAAAAATTAGGATCTTTATCAGAGATCACTTTGCATAGTTTGGGCAATTATGGGACTCCTATTGATACTGGGATTCAATTTTCATTTGTGCCTTTGTGATATATAGGGAGAAAATATAAAGGAGAATATGGTGCTGCCACTATTTATACTGCCAGATTTGAGTGATAGGATTTAATTCTCACCATTCTCTATTCCATAATGTTAGAAAAAGAGAAGGTTTTAAAGACAATCCAATCCAAACCCTATATTTTACAGATGTCACTACTGATATCAAAGAGATGAATTGGACTGGTTAAGATCAAATAATTATTTGGCTATTCTTAGTAGATTTGTGATAAGGATCCAGGTTAATTGTTTCCTTGCATGTTACTTGTTCAGACTATACTTTAATAAATTATCTTTCAAGAAAAAAATATGAAGAATAATTTATGATTGTTCCATGAGAAATCTTGGTTTGGACTTTATTGGATGGCAGAGATCATTCCTTCAAGGGAAAATTGGTAGAAAGTATGCCTATTATATTTTATGAAAGAAATACAGTGCATTTTAGTCAACAAATTTTGCTATCTCAGCAAAAGAGGGAATCCATAGTCTACAATATCCAGCTATTCCCAGGAATTCCTGAATCTGCTTTTTAGTAGTAGGGATTGGAATAGATAAGATAGCCTGGGTATGTTCGGAAGACAGGGAGCAATGGCCAGATTTAAGAATATAGCCCAGATAAGAGACCTCAAGAAGGCAGAGCTGAGCCTTTTTAGCAGAGACCCTGTAACCTAAGGATTGAAGAAGTTGCAAAAGGGCACAAGTTGCCTGAAAGCAGAGAGAGTCATCAGGAGCTGCAAGGAGAAGATCATCTACATATTGAACAAGAGAGCAATAAGAATGTTTCTTGTGAAAAGCTTGGGGGTCCAGATGGAGAGGCTCATCAAACAGGGTGGGGGACGTTCTAGGAGTGCATCAGGGGATTCCTCTGTATCCTGAATAACTTCAGAAATCTTAGTCATGTTAATAGGCTTTCTGGATGCAGCTTTAAGACCCTGATGAAGATATCTATGATAAGCAGAAAGCGCAGTATGACCCTGATGGGAGTTGGGGTCCCAGGAAGGCCTTTCAGAGGGAAAACTAGCTTCTATCTAATTATGATGTTTCTCTACGGATCCCCCAGTAGGTCCCAGTATAACTTTCCAAGTTTCTTGCTTAATCTTATCTCTCTCCTCAGTACTGAATAGAGTGGTGAGGAGCAGCTGACAATTATCCTACGTGGGTTGGCGGATATAAAAAAACAGAGTCAAGAAGATTAATCAAAGCTTGGTTTCTCAGAGAAAGGCTTTTTTTGATTTTCCAGTTATAAATGTCATTCATAGAAAAGGGGACATAAACTAAGAAGGGAACCCCTTCTGAGCCCACCATTTCCCTTAGAGGCAGAACAGGTTTTGGGGGAACTGGGAGTGGCTGGACAGATCCTGAAGCATTGTATGAAACTCTGCCTGGGGTGCAGGAAGTCGAGAGAGACAGAGGAGATGAAGGGGAAGGTGGGGTAGGGAACAGCGCAGGAGAAACAGGGAAGACAGGAGGTAACGAGACAGGAGCCAGTTTTCCCATGACTTTTCTCAGCCCCCGTGGAGAAGAGGAAGTTGGGAAGGCTGATAAAGGGCTAGGTGCTGAAGAGCAAGACACAGGTTTTAATTTTTCAGGCTATAAGTCAGGTGGGGGTGGGGGTGGGGAGTTTCCAGGTAAAGGTGGATACAGGCTCGACCCTAGATAGGGCGGGGGATTTTCTAAGAGGTCTTCCAGAGATTCCAGTAGGACTTTCTTCTCTGGTTTTACTTGAGCTACTGGCAATTTACAACCTTTCTTATCTGTCCTCTGGGACTGGGTGACCAAAATGCAAATAACATTTTTTCATGGTCACTGCCCTTAGCCAGGAAGGGGGCGGGGTAAGAAACAACTTGCAGCCAGATGTCAATATAGGGATACTGATCTGGATGGCCAGGTTCACCTGTAACTATATCTGCTGCATTGCCTGTGCTATTTCTCTATCATATGTGCCTTCTGGTGGCCATCCGACCCCAAAGGAAGGCCACTCTTTTTGGCAAAACAGTTTTAGTTTATTCTTTTTCCATGGCATTCCATAATCATGATGTTGAAATGTCTCAGAAAAATGATTAAGAAGACAATCCAGTGGAGATATTGTTTTTTAAACAGTTTCCCATGACAAGGTGGCTGAGTTGACAGCCTTATACCACTAGGAGAACTCCTAATATCTTTTAACAGTCTTTCCTTTTGACAGAATAGCCAAACCTTTTTTTTTGTCCCTCTTGACCAATTGCCAAATTTCTCAATCATAGTTCTTAAACCTTAAGTCACAAAACAGGCAGATAAAACCTACAGAATACAGAACACTGATCACACAGACACAGACTGCACAATTACAACATTCAATAAGACATTAACATCAAAACCAGAACCAGTTCTGAGAATCCAGATGCTAGCACAAGCAGAACAGATAAACAGATCAGATTGTGTCTTAAGACACCCAGACTTACTCTCCTGTGGCCGAATAGAAAGTGTCCACTGTCAGGCTTGGCTGTGGTTGGAGAACTGCTCCCTTCCTGGAGACTCTGGAGAAATCCAGAGAACTAACCTTTCCCAAGGAAAAAACCAGATCCCCAATCATCCCCAGGCCCAAAAGGGAGACCTGAAAGGTTTCTAACCTCTAATCCCATTCTCAATTTCTAATATTTCGGTGGGAAGCCTCCAAAATGTAATGCTGGAGAAACTGAGGCAAGATAGAGGTTAGAGAGTTATAATAATTTAATCTATTGCAGAATTAATCACTTGACAGGATTGGATTCTCGTCTCCAAGTATCCATTATCGAATGTGGGGTACAGAGATTCTTTATGGGGTGACAGGAACAATGACATAATGGGGAGAGGCATCGGAGTTGGGAGAAGCATCTGATATTCTGATGGGGAGAGGTATCTGATATTCTGATAGGTTAGGATGGGGAGAGGCATCTGATATTCTAAAATATAAGATCTTTCATCCTTTTCACATATTCTGTTGATTAAGAGTTTAGAACAATTTATAACACTATCAATATTGCCTATATTCCACAATTCTAACTAAATTGACTATTTATATTTTTGCCATATTTCCTAATTTGCTGGGTATGAAATAAAACCTTAGCTTTTTAAAATTTACATTTTTCTTACTATTAGTGATAGTGACAATTTTGATAAGTTTGAATGAATCAATTAATGGATATTTATTAAGCATCTACTATGTGCCAGGTAACATACTACAGCTTAGTGATACCAAGATAAAAGTCTTTGGAGCATTAATAGCTGGGGAGGGAACAGGAAAGATCTCATGTAGAAGTTGGTGATTGAGTTGAGTCTTAAAGGAAAACAGATTCTAGGAGGTTTAAGTTAAGTGGGATATTCTAGGATAGTCAAGGCAAAGCAAAAGGAGATGGAGTTGATGTATGAGAAACATCAAGGAGACCAATTGGCTATATTATGTAGTATATGTTGGGGATTATTATATATAACAACATTGGAAAGGTAGGAGAGAGTGAGATTGTGAAAAACATTATGTGACAAACAAAAGAGTTTATATTTGATCCTGGAGATAATTGTTATAAATGTTGTCTATAGTTTACAATTTTCCTTTGTAAACAATTTGTTCAGTTACACTGACAGGAAAGTCACATTAGGAGAAATATTCCTTTGTTAAACTCTTTATTGCACAGCATAGCTCATAGTATTAACTATGTAATCTTTTTTTCCACAAAGAGACAGTTTCGCAGGAGAGTAATGTATTGATCAGCAGACAAGAAGGAATTTCTCCCATTTTTTTTTTTTTTTTACTAAGATGAAAAGAATCTGGTTTTGGGGCTGCAGCCATAGGGACAAAGAGAGAGGGACCCAGTATTGTTACCTCCAAGCCTTACAGAGCTGTCTGAGGCCAAATACAGAAAGATTTCTCAGATCTATTTCATTTCCATTTAAAAAAAAAAAAAAAGCTAGTAGCACTATAGTGTGAGGAAAAGCTGCCACTGATTCAGAGAGGCTTGGGGTACAATTTGCCTTCTGAATTTTAAAAGGTTATGGGGGAGGAGTAAGAAAGTAGTGGGGAGTGGGTCAGAGGACTCTGGGCAAGCCCAATTACCCAGCTGGAGGGCATCAGTTTTAAGTGCCTAGTTTCCATAGTGATTTTATCATAGCAACCTAGCAATACTACCAGTGTTGGAACTTGCTCACAAACTCCTCCTGGTGGTTAAACTTAGATAGGATTTGCCTTTTGTTAGTAAAACCAATTTGGTTCATTTATGTACCTGATTCCCTTGGGAAAAGTTGGGAAAAAGTCACATCTTATTTATGTCATGTGCCAATTACTAGACAACTATGGAATCAGCATAAGACACACTATTTGGTGTGGGATAGTTATCTCTTGGAGATTGTCACATCATGGTTAAAACAAGTGATATGGAGTATATACACTATTACTCTTGATACACCTTTCATTGAAAGACCTATACTAGGGATGGGTAACAGGGGAGTAGGTTGATTCAGGATTGGGACAATATTTTTTTTTATCTCTTCACACCTTTGTACCTGTTTCTGCAACATGTTTCAGAGTTCAGTATGCTGATCTCAGTTTTGCCTAATATCACATGTTCATTACTAGTGTTATTCAATCATATCTGACTATTTGTGACCCCATTTGGGAATTTCTTGGCAAAGATATTGGAATGGTTTGCCATTTCCTTTTTCAGCTCATTTTAAAAATGAGGAACTGAAACAAACAGGATTAAGTGACTTAGCCAGGATCACAAAGTCTGTTTCTTAAGCCAGATTTGAACTCAGAGAAATGAGTCTTACTGACTTCAAGCCTGGTACTCTATTCACAATGCTATTAACTGCCTCAGGGTTAATAGCATTGGGGAACAAATGTGTCAAATTTCAACAGACCCGATGTATCTTTTTTTAAAGCTATTTTTGTTGACTTTTTTTTGTCTTTATATCATCCATCCCTTGTATACTCCCATTTGTCTTGGAGATTTTTCTTTCTTTCTTTTTTTTGCAAGGCAATTGGGGTTAAGTGACTTGTCCAGGGTCACTAGGACGTATTAAATATCTGAGCTTACGTTTGAGCTCAGGTCCTCCTGACTCCAGGACCACTGCTGTATCTGCTTTGCCATCTAGCTAATCCTATAACAAATATATATTTTTTTAAGAGGAAGAAGAGAAAAACACTCCACAAAACTTATCAATATGCCTAAAATTGGATGTTATATCCAATAGTTCACTTCTTTGGCTTCCCATTTCTGCAAATGGATAGGGAAGATGTATCTTCTCATATTTCTTCTTTGAGGCCAAGCATATTCTTTGTTTCTTTGTAATTTTGCAACCTACATTTCCTATTATTGCTTGGTGGTTGTTTTTCTATTTGAATTGTTGCAATTGTGTATGTCATTTTACTGTCTCTGCTTCATGTTCAACTCATTCCTATTCTTCTTTGTATTTATTATATTAATATACTCTTATAGATCAGTAATTTTCTATTACATTCATATAACTATATATCTTTTAGTAACTATTTCTAGTGTAATAATTGACATTCATATAGAGATGTTGCCAGCTTCTCGTAACTTGAATCCAAGTTCCATCAGGCTAATATAGAGTTGTATTTGAAAAATAATTATTTAGTTTGAAAAAGATTATGTCTTTTTAAAAAGTGGGTTAGAGATTCTAATATATGTCAGTGGAATGAAATGGGAGCCCCAAAGACTAATATCCTAGATTTCATTGAGAATGCCATGAGTTTTAGATAGTCCCATCATACTTTTACCTTGTCAAATCACATATTGAATCTATGCTCCAATTTCAGGTTCTGGGTATTTGGGTAGGAGATTGACAAGTTGGAGTTATATATAATGGAATGTCACCAGGATACTGATATATCACATAATAATTGCTTATAGGAATTGGGGATATTTAGCCAAGAGAAGATTTATTTAAGAGAAGGTGAAGATCTGAAAAACTGGGAGAAGTTTTAGATTTTTTGTGTACTTAGGCTCAGAGGAAGAATTAAATAGAAATGAAGAGACAAATCAAAGCTTGATGTGAAGAACAAACTGCTTAACAATTGGAGCTATCCAAAACTGGGCTACTTCAGGAAGTAGTAGACACCCCTAACTATATGTCTTAAAGCAGAAGCTGGATGACCACTTATCTGGAATATATGTGAAAAAGGTCCTTGGTTGAAAGATCTTACTCTCCCTTCTAAAACCTCTTCCAGTTCTGAGGTTGTGTGATTTCTATTCTTGGAAATCAGTACTGCATGTATATTGAGTCTACTGGTATTTTGCCTGGATCTGTCATGGATATTGGGAAGATTACCTGGCTTTTTTGGATAATGCATTTCTTGAGCTTTCAATATAAACCATGGCAAAGCAACAGAACTAACCAATCTTTCTCAGACCTATATAATATATTCTCTTTCACATCAGAAAAGCATCTGAATAGATTTTAAGATGGTGAAATGAGACTATTTGCCATTAGTTCACTGATCAAAAATGTTCAAAGTATATTATCGGTTCTGAAAGGCATGAGCAAGTATTTAAAATATCCAGACTGAGTCAAGAAAACTTTTCTCTGCTCAAACACAGAACTTATTCTAAAAATTTGAGGCAGATTGGTCTAGAGCACTGGACTTTTAGTTTGGAAGATTTGGGTCAAATCATGACGCAGACAGTAGCTGTCAGATTGTAGATATTTTTCTTGAACTTTCTCAGATTCAATTATGGGCATAAAAACAGTTTGCCATTCCTGTGTTTCCTTCTCTTTTGGGATAATTCAGTGGGCCTGTTTCTGGATAGACATGAAAGAAAGGCTTTCCCTTTCAACCTCAGAACACATGCAAATATCTTATGATACTAACGCTTGGCCATGATGACTCATGAGTTCCTAACATTTAGGAGTGAATGATCTTTTAATTGGTTGCTGAACCAGAAGTACATAGATACAAAAAAGTAGCCATCTTTGCTCCCAGTTCTCTCTTTCCTTGTGTCTTTTGAGTGAAGAGGATGGTTGTGGGCTGCTGGATGGAGGAAGAAGTGACTGCTCTATCTACCACTGCATGTCTTCAATTGCCTGTCTTTTCTACTGTGTTTATTCTTTTCAGATTTTAGCTGAATGAGTATATTGAGATAGGAATGGCTAGCTATCAGAGATGCTTTCCACTGGCAATCTAAATTAGTGGTGAAGTCTGCCAGAATAGAAGCGGCCTATCATAGAGCTAGCAAGAGAATTCCTCGAGAGTTATAGCAGATCCATTAGTTGAGACTCCTTGTGACAAAGAGAAATACAAGTTATGGAACCCAGATGGAACTATCCATAGAGTTACAACTAAAGGACATCTCATGAAGACTCTATAAAGAGAGAAAAGGGCATTTTGGCCAGGATTTGGGAGTTATCCTTTAGCTAGCATCTTCTTTACCCATATCCTTCCCATTCTTTCTTTCTTTTTGGGGTGTTTGAATATTTTTATTTTGCCAATTACATGTAAAATAAGTTTTTTTTTTTTTTTTTTTTTTTTTTTTTTTTACATTTTGAGCTCCAGATTCTTTTCCTTCTTCCCTCTCCCTCACTGACAAGGCACATATGAAGTTATGCAAAACATAGATTCCCCCCAACAAACTCTTAAGAAAAATAAAATAAAAAAGTATGTTTCAATCTCTGTTCAGACACAATTAGTTTTTTTTCAGGCTATCGATAGTATTTTTCATCATAAGTCCTTCAGAATAGTCTTGGATCATTGTGTTTCTGAGAATAGCAAAGTTATTCACAGCTAGTCATCATAAAATATCGCTATTGATTTTGCTTGAGCTTATGGAGGACTTTTCAGGTTTTTCTGGGAGCATTCTGCTCAACATATCTTATAGAATAGTAATATTTCATCATAATCATTATGCCACAATTTATTCAGCCATTCATCAATTCATGGGCATTCCCTTAATTTCCAATTCTTTGCACTGAGAAAAGAGCTGCTATAAATATTTTTGTACATATAGACCCTTTTCCTTAAAAAAATTCTTTTGTTTCCCATTATTCTTTAAGTTTTAGCCTGCTTTTCTCTGTGAATTTGTATATGTATTTGCAAGGGGATAGTGTGCTTCATGGGGATGGGTTTGGAGAGAAACTGTTTGGAAATGGCAATTCTTGCTATAACTTCTAAGGACAAAAATATCTTTTACAAATGCTAATTGATGTCAACTGGAGGCACAATGGATGGTGACTTTTGAATTTTAACATGAAAAGTCTCAGCCCCATAGTATCATCCTTAGAGAGAAGTAATTATTGCATTCTGTGAACTAAATCTGCTAGAATAGTGTGAAATGAGAGATTGAATCCTTTCCAGAAACTGAAAAAGTAGAATTAGATTCTCAATATTTACTTGAAGGGATTTCTTGAAAGGCTTTTCAATACTAATTTTATATGTAGTTTCTTTGTTTTTTTTTTCTAAAAAAAGTCTTTCATTATCACACATTAAAATTTTTTCCTGTATCCCTTTTCTTACCTCTTCTAAAGAACCATCCCATAAGACAAATAATATGTTGTTAAGGATTTAAAAATAAATAAAAAGAGGTTAAAAATTAGCATCACAGATCAGATTGAAAAAGTATGAAAACATATGCAACACTTGTGGTTTGTTAGTATCCTATCCCTTTGTTTAAGCCATATACTTTTATAATAGTCATTTTTGAATTTGGGGGGATTTGTTTTTTATTTTCATTTACATTGTTGTACTCATTGTATATATTGTTTTCTTGGTTCTGTTTACTTCATTCTCTTCTATATTCATCTAATTGATCATTCATTACAGCACAATAATATTCCATTCCACTCACATATCACAATGTTTAGTTATTTCCCAATAAATGGGCTTTTTATTTCCAGTTCTTAGTTATAACAAAAAGTGTTGCTAAACAATTTTTGGTATATATGGAGAATTTCTTCTTACTACTGGTTTCCCTGAAACATAAGACTAGAAACAGAATCTGGGTCAATCTATGAATATTTTAGTCACTTTATTTGCATAATTTCCAAATTGCTTTCCAAAATGGTTGTTCCATCAACAATGCACTAGTGTGATTATTTTCCCAAATCCTCTCAATCATTGAACTATTACTAGCTTTCATCATTGTTACCAATTTTCACAGCATGAGGAAAAGCCTCAAGATTGTACTGATTTGCATTAGTGATTTGGTGTAGTCTTCCATTTGGTTGCGAATAATTTGCAATTCTTATTACAATGATTTGTTCATATATTATAATCATTTATCTATTATCTGTTATTTTTTCACATATTTTGTATAACAAACTCTTATCAGAGAAATTTACAAAGATATTTTCTCATTCAATTGCTTTTCTTCTTAACCTAGGTGCATTAATTTTGTGGAGAAAATTTTCAGTTTCAAGTAATAAATTATCTATTTTTATTTGTGTGCTTTGGTAGATTGATCCCCAGGTATTTCATGCATTTTGTAGTTTTTTAGAATGTAATATTTCTATTTCTTTCTATTATTACCTTGCTACTTTGTTATTATGATGTAGAATGGATGTTCCAGGCTTGGAGTAAGGAAGAGTAATCTTCCTGGCCTCAGATAACAGCTATATGAACCCAAGCAAGTTTCTTTAACCCTATTTGTCTCAGTTCCTAGAACCACTCCATTATCTTTATCAAGAAAATCACAAATGGGATCATGCAGAGTTGGGCATGATTGAAAAGACTGAACAACAACAAAATATAGAAATGCAGTTGATCTTTGAAGGTTAATTTTGCAAATTGCAACTTTGCTGAAGTCACAGATTCTTTAGGAGTTTAAAAAATATATCACTGTACTATTAGCAAATAGAGTGTTTTATCTGCTCCTTACTTTTCTTTATATCTTTAATTTCTTCTTCTTGACTTAATGTTATTGTTAGTATTTCTAAAGTTATATCAAATAATAATGGGGATACCAGATAATATATTTTTCTTCTTTATTTATTGGGAAAGTATCCCTAATGCATATGATGATTGCTTTTGATTTCAGATTATTTATATGATATTAAAAAAGATCTCTCTATGCCAATACTTTGTTGGATTTTTTTTTTCTTTTGGCATCAATGACTGTTGAACTTGGTCAAAGGCCTTTTCTGCATCTCTTGAGGTAATTATATGATTTTCAATGTTTTTGCTTTTAATATGATTATATTGTTTTCCGGTGAGATTGTGTATTCCCTTCTTATTCCAGATTCTGTAGTTTCAGACATCTTTTAATCCCCAGATGCTTTATTTCCATGTTTTTAAAGCAGAGTTACTGTCTATAGTTCTTGTCCAACCAATCTCTGAGATCTATTTATTTGATCTGGTCTGGAGCAGTCAAATGATTTGCTAGTCAATCCAATAATCCTTTCTTAATTACTTTCTCCTTTTATTTTTTCCTCTAACATAATCTCTTTCCAATTTAGCTTTCCTAAATATTAAAAACTGTTGATATATGCAATTAGTAATAAGGCCTCTTGTCTTATTCTAAACATTTTTTGTATCATATTTTCTTTTGCATTGCATTTGAAATAAGGAATAATATTACTAAAAACTTAAAAAGCTTCTCTTTCATAAGAAAAGAGGTTTTTTTCCCTAAAAAGAACTGTTTAATAGAAATTATTTCATTTTCAGGAGGGTAGGAGTTGAAGCTATGTAATACAATTTCATTTTGGTCTATGAGTGATGATACCTGAAATACCAGGAACATATCCTGTTATGTGTGTGTCATTCTTATTTTTAGAAGATGCTTATTAATTATTTGCAAAGTGTATTGATAAAACTGGGAATTGTTAACCAGGAGAAGATAAGATTTTTTTTTTTTTGGTAGGGGGAAGAGACTACATATAGGCTTATAACCAAAACTTCAAATAATAACTAGCTTTTATATACCATTTAAGGTTTGCCAAGCACTATATAAAATAACATTTCATTTGATGTTCACATCAACCTTGCAAGGCAGTTACTCTTATTCTTATTTTACAGATGAGGAAACTGAGGAAGACAAGGGTCACACAAGTGATAATTATTTAAGGCTATATTTGAACTCAGGTCTTCTTGACTCCAGGACTTTATCTAATGTACCAGCTAATTGCTTAATGTTTTTGGGACTGTGATAAGAAAGAACTAGTATTATTCTACGTGGTTCCAGACATCAAAATTAGGATAAAAAAGTGAAATTTACCAGGAGAAATTTTTTTGCCTTTAAATGAATAAAATATATTAATCATTAGAACTGTTAAAATGGAATTGAGGGATTAATTTTTAGTGAATTTCCCATCATTGGAGATATTCAAGGAGGGGCTAAAGCGCGAAATTGTTAAAGATATTGTACAGAAAATCCATTCTGTTAATAGTGGTTAGATTGGGTGACTTGTGAAATACTTTCTGTTTTTAAAATAGGAATGGGAGCTCTTTTGGTACCAATGGTGGAATGGGGAAAGAACCCTCCCTCCCCTGCAGCCCTTCCAAATTCTCTTCCAAACAACTTGAAAACTATCTCAAAATTGATTTAGGAGAGAGGGGGAAGCATCTTATGAGCATATTAAGAAAGGTCTGTTTTACTGAGGTGGGAAGAAAGTGAAATCTGAGAGTAGTAACAGCCAACCTCACATCAGGGGTCTGCAGAAAGTTCCCAGCTTGGGGCAATTCATTAATGAGGTCTGACTCTCTTGCAAGCCAGCAGTCTGTGCAGCACAACAAGACCTCACTCCAGTACCACCATTGCTTATCAGTAGTGAGATCCCAAGTCCAGGACTGTCTAGCAGTAAGACCATGCTCGTAGACCCTCTGGCAGAGGAGCTCTATTTTCATAGTAATACAGAAATCAGGTCATGTTTCTGGGGCAAGCAAGTAGCTTGGTCCGGAAAGTCAGTAGCAAAACCCTGAACCCCAGCACAAGAAACTTAGGACAGTATAGGACTGGATCCTGACTCTCACATAAAAATACCAAGTCACAAAACTGAAAAAA
The DNA here is from genome assembly GCF_016432865.1 of Antechinus flavipes. Lineage (NCBI taxonomy): Eukaryota > Metazoa > Chordata > Mammalia > Dasyuromorphia > Dasyuridae > Antechinus > Antechinus flavipes. The sequence goes on from NC_067400.1 coordinate 481,829,006, forward strand.
TGAGTAAAAAAAATTGACCATAGAAAGTTACTATGGTGACAGGAAGGATCAAAGAATAAATTTAGAAGATGACAACACTGTCAAAACGGCTACATATGGAACATCAAAGAATAATGTAGCTTAATCTCAGACAAAAAAGAGCTACTGGAATAATTTTAAAAGGATCTAAAAATCACATTAGAGAAATAGGAGAAAAAACTAGGGAAAAATGAGAGTAATACAAGAGAATCATGAAAAAAGGGCAATAGCATGGAAAAATTATTCAAAAATTCACTGAAGAAAATAACTCTTTTGTAGAAGACTGAAACTCTGAATAGGGGTACTTGAATCTGAGAACACAGTGCACTTAAGGCTAATTACCTATTTGATGTAAGACAATGGCTCTATTAGCATATATTTATATGATGGCTCTCTTCATGACTGGCACCAGCCGAATGGGTGATAGTGAAATAATCTTAAGAAGGATTGGAGGGCTGAGGGAAAGAAGTCAATGTGTCTTGACTGCAAAATGAGGAAGAGAGAGGCTGGAGACTCCAGACTTCAAAACTGAGGACACATCTTTGGCAAGCCTTGTGGCAGTTTGCTTGCCTCCTTCATTTCTCCCCCTAAAGACTAAGGTCTTTGATTTATCCTGACTCTGGCTGACCTCGGGGTCCTCCAAGGAACTAGCCTGTACTTCACAATTGGCACCCAACATGCACCAAAGACCCTAATTTCACTGAAGAAGTCCCTTTGAACAGGAAATAGGGTAAGTATTAAAATAGACAAACAGGGAACTTACTTTGTTAAGGACTAACCTAGTAACTTCCCTTTTCTAGCTGAAATGGGGCAGATATTAGGAAAAGATTCAACCCCACCCCCAACTCCATCCTGAAGGAGATCTACAGGAAGCATACTCAGACTGATAAAGAGACAGGGTTTGCATGTAACTTGAGAGCAGATTGATTGACTTGTGGATATATTAGAATGCATGTTGCCTTAGTTCTTCAAGGAAGAAGAAATAGAGGCAGATAATTGGAAACTAGTAGATCAACTATGTGAATAATACAATGATAAAGGTCCTGTGTGATGATCACATATTTTAAAATTAGCTGGAGTCAGGAATTCAAGTTAAGGGAAAATCTTCAATCTTTATTCTTTTTGGAGGTGAAGGGGGATTAGCAATGTGAGCAGCTGCCACAGGAACTAGCCAGCAGTTTCTTTCCGCTTCTCTCTCCGCCCCTCTGCCTCCATCCACCAAAATCATCATTTCCCATACAACACATCAGGACTTGCACAAAGAGTGGGTAGGGGCCATTCTTTCTCCAAGCATATATATTAATAGAGTATGGTCCAATTACTATTTAGCCTCACGTGCTTGGGACCTCAGTGTATCAACTCGAGCTTCAGCCCATTGCATCTCCCACTTTTTTTTGTTTTAGAACACAGGTAGTCATGCCATCCCTGACTCCTCAGGGAGATCAGAGCCCCCAAGGGGAGGTGATCACAACCTCCCTGACTTCTCAGGAAAGGAGGTGAAAGCACTGAAAAGGAGGTGATCACGCCCTCCCTGACATCTCAGGAAGGGAGGGGAAAGCACTAAAAAGGAGATAATCACGCCCTCCCTGACATCTCAGGAAGGGAGATGAAAAGCACCAAAGGGAAGTGGGGGTTGCTAGTGGGTTTCTGGGCTGAAGGGTCTTATTATGCACAAACCCATCAGCATGGGAGGTATTACACAAGCACATAGCAATAACGCAGAGGCTATTAGTGATGACTCTCCCCACAGTCAGTGCAGGCTCGATGTGGTGTAACAAACATGAATTGTACACGCAAATAACAGTATAACAAACAATATAAATCAACATGGTGTTGTAAAAGATTTGCAGAAGTCCTAGAAGGAGAATATGTAAACAGCAGCCTTCTTCAGTAGCCAAGAGATAGTCCAAAACCAATCTATTGTCCATTGCTTCACATATCAGGGAATCCAATGATCCCCGCAAGTTTTTGAAATCCTGCAAAAGTCTTTTTATGTGTTAGGGAATGCAATGATTCCAGCAGATTTTGAAGTCCTATAACAGTCTTATCATATCTCAGAGAATCCAATGATTCCTGAGGGTTTTAAAGTCCAACAATTTTCTATGTCCATGAGTCAAACGCCATAATTGCCACGCTCTTTCAATGGTGAGCACAATCAGCAACAGAACCACCCGATATTTCTTGCGTCTTCTCCTTCGTTTCAAGGGTCTGCTCCATCTCTCTGCAATGGACAAGGTAAATATGGCTCTTTGGTAACTATCTGATTCCTTTTCCACCTATAGAGACACAAGCAAACCCTCTCCCCCAAGCAGTTAACCTATCTAATTCCCTTCCATTCACCACTTTCTGGGTCTCTCCACATCACCTGGTGATTATCTAAAGATAGTGGAGTTGCTCGCACTGGACACTACCCTTCCAGTGGGTTATAAAACCTGTCTGCCGGAGCCAGTGCATCTTTATCAAAAATCAAGAAGTTAATAGTATAAAGTGCTAGATTTAGTAGTTCTCTAGGGTTACCTGTGGCTCCCCCTTTCTTTTGTTTTTGGAGCAGCGTCTTAATGTCTCTGTTTCTCCTTTCTACTATTGCCTTTCCTTTAGGATTACAGGGCATGCCAGTGGTGTGTAAAATCTTATACTGTGCACAAAAGTGTGCAAAATGTTTGGAGGTGTATGCAGGACCATTGTCTGTTTTTATTGTTTGTGGCACATCCATAACGGCAAATGCTTGTGTGAGGAATTCAGTGACCACCCAGGCTGTCTCTTTTGCTGCTGGTATTGCAAAAGTGAATCCTGAAAAGGTGTCTACCACAACATGGATAAAAGACAGATGACTGAAAGATTTATAATGGGTCACATTTGCCAGATTTCACTGGGTCTCAAACCACGAGGATTCTTCCCTGGAGGTAGTGTAGGAGCATGGAAAGGAAGGCAAGCTGTACAGGCTTTTACTATGCTCCTAGCTTCCTCTCTTGTTATTTCAAATTGTAAATGTAAAGCTCAAGCAGCCTGATGGTATTTATAATGAGATTCCTGGGCTTCTTGGAATAAAAGGAGTATTGACCAACAATTTTAGCTCTTATTATCCAGGAGACATAAATATAATATCTGATTTGGCCTATTCAGTAGGTGTGGGACAAAAAATTGCCACAGCCCAAATAAAATTTGTAGCCTCTAATATATATCAGCTCTTTAAGGAACTTTGAGAGCAAGTGAGAAAACATCCAGGTAAGATTTATATCTTTCATGTCCACTCTCACAGTGGACTTCCAAGTTCTATTTTTGATAGTAATTCAAAGGCAGATAGCCTTCTAACCATGTTGACAATACTCCTTTATTTCAGGAGGCCCAGGAATCCCATTCTAAATACCATCAGGCTGCTGGAGCTTTACATTTACAATTTGGGATAACAAAAGAGGAAGCTAGGAGCATAGTAAAAGCCTGTATGGCTTGCCTTCCTTTCCACCCTCCTATGCTCCCTCCAGGGAAGAACCCTTGTGCTTTGAGACCCAGTGAAATTTGACAAATGGATGTAACCCATTATAAATCTTTTGGTCACCTGTCTTTTATCCATATTGTGGTAGACACTTTACAGCATTCACTTTTTCAATACCAGCAGCAAAAGAGACAGCCTGGGTGGTCACTGAATTCCTCATACAAGCATTTGCCATTATGAGTGTGCCCCAAGCAATAAAAACAGATAATGGATCTGCATATACTTCTAAACAGTTAGAAGTGCACAGTATAAGATTTTACACACCACTGGCATACCTTTTAATCCTCAAGGACAGGCAATAGTAGAGAGGAGAAATGGAGACATTAAGATGCTCTTCCAAAAACAAAAGAAAGGGGGAGCCACAGGTAACCCTAGAGAACTACTAAATCTAACCCTTTATACTATTAATTTCTTGATTTTTGACAAAGATTTTGGCTCCGGCAAACAGCTTTTATAACCCACCCGAAGAGCAGAGTCCAGTGCGAGCAGCTCCACTATCTTTAATAATTGCCAGGTGATGTGGAGAGACCCAGAAAGTGGTGAATGGAAGGGACCAGATAGGCTAACTGCTTGGGGGAGAGGGTTTGCTTGTATCACTACAGGTGGAGAAGGAATCAGATGGGTGCTAATGAGCCATGTTCACCTGATCCATTGGAGAGAGACAGAGCAGACCCTTGAAACGAAGGAGACCCAAGAAACATCGGGTGGTTCCATCACTGACTGTGCTCACCACTGAATGAGCATGGTAGTTATGGCATTTGATTCATGGATATCAAACATTGTTAATGAATGAGACTTATGCAGGACTTCAAAACCCTAGAATCCCTGAGACATGATGAGACTCTTGTAGGATTTGAAAGCCCTGAGGAATCATTCGATCTCTGAGAAATGATGAGACTGTTGCAGGACTTCAACATCTGCAGGAATCATTGGATTCCCTAACACATAAAAAGACTGTTGTAGGACTTCAAAAACTTCCAGGGATTATTGGATTCCCTGACACGTGAAGCGATGGACAATAGATTGGTTTGGGACTATCTCTTAGCTGCTGAAGAAGGCATATGTGTGACTGCTGTTTACATACTCTCCTTCTAAGACTTCTGGAAATCTTTTACACCACCATGTTGATTCATATTGTTTGTTATATCACTACTTGCATGTACAATTCATGTTTGTTGCACCACACTGAGCCTGCACTGATTGAGGGGAGGGTCATCACTAATAGCCTCTGTGTTATTGCTATGTGCTTGTGTAATACCTCCCATGCTGATGGGTTTGTGCATACCTTTTTCTAGTAAGACCCTTCAGCCCAGAGACCTGCTAACAATATCTGGTTTGACTCCCCACTTCCCTTTGATATTTTTCATCTCTCTTCCTGAGATATCAGGGAGGGCATGATCACCTCCTTTTTGGGGTTCTCACCTCTCTGAGAGTCAGGGAGGGCATGATCACCTGTGTTCTAAAACAAAAGGAAGTGGGAGTTGTAGAGGGCTGAAACTCTGAATAGATGTATTTGAATCTGAGAATGCAGAGCACTTAAGGCTAATTACCTACTGGATGTAAGACAATGACTCTATTAGCATATATTTAGATGATGGCTCTCCTCATGACTGGCACCAGCTGAATGGATGGTAGTGAGGTAATCATAAGAAGGATTGGAGGGCTGGGGGAGAGAAGTCAATATGTCTTGACTGCAGAATGAGGATGAGAGAGGCTGGAGACTCTGGACTCCAGAATCCAGGATACATCTTTGACAAATCTAGTGGCAGCTTGCCTACCTCCTTCACTTGTCCCCCTAAAAACCAAGGAATTTGATTTGTCCTGACTCTGGCTGACCCTGAGACCCTTCAGGGAGCTACCTGTACTTTGCACTCTCTAAAAAATATAATTGGTGAAATGGAAAAAAAATACAAAAACTCAATGAAGAAACTAATTCTTCAAAAATTAGAATTGGACAAATGGAAGCTAATGACTCTATGAGACATCAAGATATAAAAAAATTTTTAAAAAGGAATGTGAAATTTCTCACTAGAAAAACAATTGATCTGGAAAATAAATTCTTGGACTATCTTCAGGTATCACCAACCACGATGTTAAAAAGAAAGCCTGAGCAACATCTTTCAAGAAATTAACAAGAAAAGCTGTTCCAATATTCTAGAATCATAGTGCAAAACAGAAATGGAAAGAATTCACCAACCACTTTCTATAAGTGATCCTTAAATGAAAACTCTCCAAAATATTATGGCCAAATTTCAGAGCTTCCAAATCAAGGAGAAAGTAAAGCAAATAGTCAAAAAAACCCAATTCAAATATTGTAGAGCTGCAGTTGGGCAGAGGTATTTTGGTAGCTTACACATCAAAGAACCAGAGGGCTTAGAAAATGTCATATTCCAGAAGGCAAAGAAGTTAGGTAATAACCAAGAATTGCCTACTCAGCAAAACATAATATAATTCTTCAGGGGTAAAAATGGATATGTAATGAAATAGCAAACTTTCAAGCATTCCTAATTAAAAGACCAGAGTTGAATAAAAAATGTGATTATTAAATACAAGTCTAAAGGAAAACATAAAAAGGTAAAACAGAAAGAAGAAAGAGAAAACATAATAGATTTAGTAAGGTTAAGCTGTTTACATTTCTGAATGGCAAGATATTGTTTATAATTCTTTTTTTAATGAAAGCTTTTTAATTTCAAAACATGCATGGGTAATTTTACAACATTAATCTTTGCAAAACCTTGTGTTCCATTTCCCCCATCCCCCCAGATGGCAAGTAATCCAATATATGTTAAACATTGTACAACTATATGTTGAATCTAATATATGCATACATATGCATGCAATTATCTTGTTGCACAAGAAAAATCAAATCAAAATGGAAAAAATGAGAAAGAAAACAAAATTCAAACAAACAACAACAAAAAAGTAAAAATGCTATGTTGTGATCCACAATTAATTCCCACAGTCCTTTCTCTGATTGTAGATGGCTCTCTTCATCACAAGATCATTAGAACTGGCCTGTATAATCTCCCTGTTTGAAAAGAGCCACATCCTTCAGGATTGATCATTGTATAATCTTGTTGTTGATGTGTACAATGATCTGCTTCTGCTCATTTCACTTAACATCAATTCATGTAAGTCTGTCCAACCCACTCTAAGATCATCCTCTTGATAGTTTCATATAGAACAATAATATTCCATAATATTCATATACCATAATTATTTATAATTCTTAAAAACTTTATTACTATAAGGGCAATTAGAAGGGATGCAGATGAGACAGGTTGATACTCCAAAAAATAAAATAAAGGCATGAGAGAGAAGATTACCTGGAAGAAGTAGAGGAGAGATGGAATGGGGTATCCTGAAAAATTTCTTGCAGATAAGCCTGTATTTGCTAGAAAGAAGAACTGAGAAGCAAGGCAGGATAGTAATGATGTGAACTCTAAACCAGCCCATTCTGTTCCCCTTGTCAGGAAATGCTAGAGATCAATTTTCCCAGACTGTCTTGTTAGCATATGATGATGGGAAGCTGAAACTTTTAATCAGCTCATCTAGTCTCCATTGTAAGTAAATTTAATCCATCCATCCTGTCTCCAACCTCTGAAATTGTCTTGATTATCATATCTTTAAATAAGAATTGGAGCCCGGTCAGTCACATAGATTCCTGACTCCTCCTTGATCCTTCTCAAACTCCTCCCATATTCCTCCCCTTACTCTCTAGACCCTGGTCCCTACTGCTCCTATCCCCTCAGATTTTAAAGGTTCCTGAATGCAGAAGGAAATTGCTTAATCACCTAAGATTCTTGCCTAGTCATATTTGGTTAAGTTTGTGAGCTATTTCATGTAATATATTATAAATCTTTGCTCTGTGATGGGTGTTTCTGTCACAGTTGTTTCAATCATTCAATGAACCATTATGTTCTCTCAAATCTACTTCATATAATCACATCAATAAGACTCCTTCACGCTACCTATGTTTAAAGTTTAAAGGATAATTTAAGGAAAAAAATAAAAAAAATTGTCTTTTGATTATGGCCCAAATCAAGAGACAGACAGAAAATAGTAACTTTCCTCCTATTTATAAAAGTCTGAAGATTTGAAAGTAGAATTAGGGAAGGAATTTTTCTTTTGAGTACTTCCTTGAAGTAAAAGCCACTATTTTCAGGGTGGGAGGGTTTGTGTGTATGGTGCAGCAGCTGCTAGTGTTTAGCTGTAGGATAATGAGATTCCAAATCAAGCTGCCCATAGACAGTATGGCTGTGTGAATCCAAGCATAAAGTGTTTCTACTGTGAAAGGGAAAGGTCAGATTACTCAAAACCATTTTTTTTTTTAAACGGAAAAAGGGATGCTAGACATAAAAAGTAGAATGATTTTAAGATTTATTGAAGGAACAACTTTATAGGAAAAGAGAGATGAAGTCTATGGATCTCTCTTTTTCTTTTTAATGGTATTTTATTTTTACAAATACATACAAAGACAGTTTTCCACATTCACCTTTGTAAAATCTTTGTTCCAAAATTTTCTCCCTCTTCTCTCCCCTCCCCCAAGGCAGCAAGCAATCTGATATGTTAAACATGTACAATTCTTCTAAATATATTTCCATATGCATCATGCTGAGAAAAAAAAATCAGTTCAAAAAGGAAAAACACGAGAAAGGAAAAAAAACAAACAAACAAACAATAAAAATAAAAATGTTGAAAGTATTATGCTTTGATCCACATTCAGTCTTCATAGTTCTCTTTCTAGATGTGGATGGCACTTTTCATCTTGAGTCTTTTGGAATTACTTTGATTCACCTCTTTGAAAAAAGCCATGTCCCTCGCATTGATCATCACATAATCTTGGTGTGACCAAATACATGTTTTCTTGGTTCTACTCACTTCCCTCAGCATCAATTCAGCATCAACCTGATCATCATTTTTTACAAAACAATAATATTCCATTACATTCATATACCATAATTTATTTAGTCATTCCCCAATTGAAAGGCATCTACTCAAATTCCAGCTTCTTGCTACTACAAAAAGAGCTAATAAGACACTTTTGCAAAAGTGGATCCTTTTCCTTCTTTTATGATCTCTTTGGGACAAACCCAGTAGAGACACTGCTGGATCAAGGGGTATATATAGTTAGATAGTTCTTAGGGCATAATTCCAAATTGTTCTCCAGAAAGGTTGGTTTATTTCACACCACCACAAACAATGCTTTAGTGTTCCAGTTTTCTCACATTCCCTCCAATATTCATCATTATCATTTTCTGTCATCTTAGCCAATCTGAGAAGTATGAGGTGATACTTCAGAGTTATCTTAATTTAATTGCTCTAATCAGTAATGACTTAGAAGATGTTTTTCATATAACAAAAAATGGCTTTAATTTCTTTGTCTGAAAATTTGACCATTTATCAATTGGGGAATGGCTTGTATTGTTATAAATTTGAGTATTTGAATGTGTTTTAGAAATGAGCCCTTTGTCAGATATCTTGATATAGGGTGTTATATGTTGGTCAATGCCTACTTTCTGCCATCCTATTTTCTAGTTTTCTTAGCAATTTTTGTCAAATAATGAGTTCTTATCACAGAAGCTAAAGTCTTTGGGTTTATCCAACACTAGATTATTACAATAGTCACTGTTTATTGTGTTTTGTGAACCTAACCTATTCCACTGATCCACTATTCTTATTTCTTAGCCAGTATCAAATGATTTTTATGACTGTTGTTTCATAATAAAGTTTTAGGTCTGGTATAGCTAAGGCTTCATTTGCATTTTTCCTTAATTTCTTTAAAATTCTTGACCTTTTATTTTTCTTGATGAATTTTATTATTTTTTCTAGCTCTATAAAGTAATTTCTTGGCAGTTTGATTGGTATGGCTGATACACAAGTAGATTAATTTAGGTGGAATTGTCATTTTTATTATATTAGCTCAGTCTACCCATGAACCTTGATATTCTTCCAATTGTTTATATATAACTATTTGTGTGAAAAGTGTTTTGTAATTGTGATCATATAGTTCCTGGCTTTGTCTTGACAGACTATCAAATATTTTATATTATTTATGTTATTTTAAATGGGATTTCATTTTCTATCTCTTGCTGCTGGGCTTTGTTGGTAACATATAGAAATTCCAGTGATTTATATAGATTTATTTTATATTCTGCAACTTAGCTTTCTTTGTTAACTGTTTCTAGTAGTTTTTTATTTGATTTTCTAGGATCCTCTAAATATACCATCATATCATTTGTAAAGAGTGATAATTTTGTTTCCTCATTATCTAGTCTAATTCCTTCAATTTTTTTCCTTCTTTTATTGCTAAAGATAATATTTCTAGTATGATATTAAATAATAGCAACCTTGTTTTCCCCTGATCTTATTGGAAAGTTTCTAGCTTATCCCCATTACATATAATTCTTATTGATGGTTTTGGATAGCTGTATATCAAGATTTTCCCTAATCTTTTTAGCTGGTAGTGCCTATCACCTAAAATTGCATTGCTTTCTATATACTTGAATATACTCATGTTGTCTCTCTGAAAAGAATATAAACTTCCTGAGGGCAGAGAGATCACCTTGATTATTATAATAGTCTTTTAATCTGCCTCCCTGCTTCAAGTGTCTTCCCATTATAATCTAACATCAATATAGCTTCCAAAGTGATTTTCCTAAAATGTAAATCTGATGCTGTTGCCATTCCTCATTCCCAAATCCCCAAACTCTTAACGTCTCCACATTATCTCTAGGATTAAATTGAAACTTTGGTATGTTAAACTTCACAATATGACTGCTTTCTTTCTATGTTTTTAGGATTTTAACCCACTTATCACTTCTATACCATATTGGTCTACTTATAATTCTTCATTCACATTGTTCTAGGTTCTATATTTATTTACACTGGTTGCTCCTCATGATAGAATGACCTATTTCCCTTCTGTCTATACTGGCACAATTCAGGGAAATGTATTGTTCAGCTTCAGAAATCAAAAAATGCCAAGAAAGTACTTAGTAAAATTGTAAAATTAACCAATTTCCCCATTTTTTCTGTCTGCTATTTTAAAAAAATTTCCTTTATTCTCTTTTCTCTGACCTTTATTTTCTTTTTCCATTTTCCAACCATAAGAAGTGTCACTGGATCATAAGAAACTAGAAAGGTAGAAAAAGACTAGGTTATAAAGAGCTTTAAAACCCAAGGAAATAATATTGTATTTCATTCTGGAAATGAAGAGCTACTGGATTTATTGAGTTGGTTGGGTGGCTTGCCATAGTCAGACCTGCACAGACCTGCAGGTCATTTTGACAGCTGAGTGGAGGGAATTCTGATGAAGAAAGACTGTAATTTAAATTACACTTCAAGTGTTCGAGAGGAAATTATTACTGGAAAACTCATGCAACTTAGTAGGTGCAATAAATATTTGTTCAATCAGTGGTACAATGAGAAGAACATTAGCTTAAGTTGCTTGGGGGCTAGTCTTAGCTCCTTCAATACTATCTATATATGTCAAAAAAAAAAAAAAAGCAAATCTCTGGATCTTAATTTCCTTACATGTAAAATGATTTATTTGCACAAAATGTTTATCTTAGGCTCTTCACTCCCTTTTCTTTTCAAATCAAATTATCATGAAATTTAATCAATTCTATATTCACAAAATCTCTTAAACATGAGTTATTCTTCTTGCTCATACACCAACTGTCCTAATTTAGGTCCTTTTCATTTTTAGTTTAGACTATTGCAATAATTTTCTAACTGGTTCTTTTGCTTCAAATCTTGTTTCTTCCTTTTTTCCTCCTCATTGTTTTCAAAGTGATGGTCAATGTCTGCTATTGCTATGCTTTAGAGATAGATAACAATATAGTATGGTTAAATGAAAACATGCTGAATCAATCACAAATCTGGATTTGACTCTTGGTTCTAATACTTATTACTCCTTGTACCAGAGACAAGTCACTTAACCTCTGAGAATCACATTTGTCATCTGTAAAATATTTGAATAGAATAACTTTTGAGGTCTCTTCTAAATCTAAATCTATGATCTCTGTGGAATGGACACAGATAATGTGATTATAATTTGCAGCCTAGGAGTAGGGAGAGGTGGTAACTATGACATTAATTATTGTAATTCAGTCATGTCGGACTCTGTGTCTTTGTAAACCATACTGTCCACAGGATTTTCTTGGCAAATATAGAGGAAGAATTTGCCATTTTCTTCTTCAGTAGATGAGGGAAAACAGACATTATGACTTGCCCTAAGAGTCTAAGGTCAAATTTGAACTCGGCTTTTCCTATCTCCAAGCACAGTACTTTATCCATTGAATCACCTATTTGACAGTAAAAGGCTGAAACAATAACTTGATGGTGGTGATAGCCTATTTCCTAAAATTTCTATTTTTAATTGCCTCTTCTTAGCCCTTCACTACGATCACAGAAGGAGCAGCATTTTCCATGGTATGCTGGTAGAACTGTTATGTCTATTCTTTTAAAATGCTTCATTTAGGTCATCAAGAATGATATCAAAAGTAGAAACATATCAGAAATGTTAACTGAAAATGTGAAGAAATTTTTGGTCACAGGCTCACCCTTTTCTGGAACACTTAGTTCTTGCTGAATGAGGTTTTAATATTATGTGTATACATATGTTAGCTATTGTTGTTGTTATTATTATTATTCTCCTTATTCTTGTCTTTTGTAATAGAATTGAAACACAAGTAATGCAGGGACAAGTCACTTTACTTCTATTATTCTTTGTTATTTAATGTTCTAAATACGATTACATAGATGGATAAAATAATTACTTTAGGTTCTTGAAGAAAAGTATTGTATGTAAAAAAAAAGCATTTTTGGGTAAATTCCAATAATAAAAAGAATGATGAGAATGGTATGTACCTCAACTTGTTCCCATGCAACTTTGATTTCTTCTGCTAGATGTTGTCAATTGTAATTCTACCCTCTTAACTCAATTATATTTTATATTTAAAGATAATTAATTGCATGTCTTTTCCATTTTTTTCTTTAACACTCATTTCATTTATAAAAAATTTAAACTCTTTTTAAAAACCTCTTGCTTTATCTTTTCCAGAAATTCTAGTTGAATTTGTGTCCAATCTGTGTTTTTCTTTGGCTTTTTTTTGTAGATGTCTTTTGAGTCATTTGGAGTCATTCACTTCTTTTGGGTTTGGATCTTGAGCATTCTTATTACCATAATAGCTTTTGATGAAGGGATTCTTTTTTTCTTCTCCTTTTCCTTCTCCTGCTGCTCCTCCTCCTTTTCCACTTTTCTTCCCCCCCTTCCTCCTTCTCCTTTTCCTCCTCCTCCTCTTTCTCCTCCTCTTCCTTTTCCTTCTCCTCTTCCTCCTCCTCTTTCTCCTCCTTTTCCTCCTTCTTCTCCTTCTCCTTTTCCTCCTTCTTCTCCTCCTCTTCTCTTCTTCCTCTTCTTTTTCCTCCTCTTTTTCCTCCTCCTCTTATTCTCTCTCTTCTTCTTCTTCTTCCTCCTCTTCCTCCTTTCATCTTCCTCCTCCTCTTTTTCTTCCTCCTCTTAATCTTCTTCTTTTTCCTCCTCTTAATCTTCTCCTTCTCCTTCTCCTTCTCCTTCTCCTTCTTCTTTGGAAATCAATGCATAGTTAACTGAGCCCAAAGGAAATTATGAAGCCCTCAAGTGGGCTTCACAAGGAAAAGAGAAGAGGTCCCAGATAGTCTCAAAGGATGTTTAGGCTTAGACAGTATGTTATGGATATAAATATATCAAAGACTGAGAAGGAACAGATATACAAGGAGGAGGCAAAGCAATGATACTGTTCTTGAATACTGTCACTATTAGCTTTACTTAACTGATGGCAGGGTGTTATTAATACTAATATAATACCTTTGTTACTACTGTCATTCACCTTCCTTAACATATTATCTCCATGAATTCCTATTAGTGATGCAAACAATCTCAATTTTGAGCAGTTTAACACTGTTCTTGGGATAGTGTTGCCCCATTTAACACCACCATGATTCTTGAAGGCTGATATATCAATTATTTGTTTACTTATTTATTGAGGCCAAGGTCTGCACTATATTTCTCTCCAAGTTTTAGGATAGTATCTATAAAATGTGTTTAATAAACATTTATCAAATGACAAAAAAATGAGGAGTTTTTTAGTCTGAAGAAGATTCTTTTAGATTGGTGTAAGTCCATGAACACTTTATTCAAGTGTTTGAGCGTCATGTTGAGGAGTAATTAATGTTACTCTATGTACCTCCATGGTGTAGAACTAGAACTCCTGGGTTGAAGATATAGGAAATCATTTTTTGGCTTAACTTTTAGGGAAACCATCTTCACCATTAGGATCAGAATTTCCCATTACTAGAGAGGCTCAATCATAGGCCAGATTGCTATTTATTAAGAATAGTTACTAGATTAGGTGATTTGTGAATAGGAATGAATTTTCTCATTAGGTTAAGCCTAGCCTCCAGTAAAAAAAGAGGGAATCAGAGGCCTTATTCTCTCATCACTGGTAACTAAGCAACCCTTGGTGTATAGTCAAAATTTTAGTAGAAGATTAATTCTCTATGGAGCCACTGTTAATAAAGTTGCACTCCTAGGTGGGGAATGCATATTTATTTTCTTCCCTGAAGAATCTGTTCTCATTGGGGACTCTAGGAACATTTTGATTCTGATCTCTAGAGCCAGGATAAGCCTCCTGTGTTCTGTCTTCTACTGACTATGGGAACAATAAAAAGAGAAAAATTTGACTGGTAAAGCCACACTTTGTAATTGTGCTTCTTAGCTCAGAAGAGAATCTTTGAAACTAAGATCTGTGGTTGAATAATTGAATTAGGTTCTATAAATACTTCACTGTCAACCTCACCAAAATAATTTTCTCCAAGAACCCAGAGACTGGGGAGGCAGAAAAATCCATTATTGATGTTCTGAGCCAGAATGAGGGCATTTTCCCCAAGAACCCAGGAATTGGGGAGGCAGAAAAGTCCATTACTTATGTTCTGAGCCTGAATGAGGGTGAATGAATGTTAGAAGAGTCTCCCTTATTCCTCTTTCTAAAGCCATGATCATGGGATCTCAGAGTTCTGTGAAATCCATCTTCTCTAAGAGACTGATTAGAGTGGATTGGTGAGTGTGCTATGTAGAATACAGAGAGACACTTAACTTTATAGTGTATATAGAGCTTTATCTGAGTATGTGCCAGAGGGGAGGTCTTGATTGTGGTCCTGGATCACAGGAATTCTCACTCTGTAAGTATCTCAGAGAGCCTATTTCCTTATCCCTAAAATGCAGCTATTAGTTATGTTCCATATATTGACAAATTCCTATACAAAGGAGCTGAAATATTCTTGACACACAGCAATAATTGGATTAGGAAGAGAACCATTGCTTCTTCCCCACCTCTTGGTCTTCTAATAGTTCCAGGTCTTATTTTGGAGGTAGGATCAGAAAAGGTTTTTTTTTTTGGTGGTTGTTGTTGTTGCTATTGTTTTTTGGCAACTGTTTGTTTTAGAGATTGTTATAAAGAACATTCAGATCCATTGTCTATTCTGTTGGCAACAAGGACATAAGTTTGATGAATGATCAGAAGAGGAATGGATTTAGAGTCTCCAAGTATACATCCCCACTTTGTCAGTAGGGTAGATATTTTCCCTTCTTATTCTGTTCTTTCCTCTTCCTACAGATTCTTTCCAGAGAAGAATGGCCACAGGAAATGACTCCTCAGTGACAGAATTTTTTCTCGCTGGTTTAACGAACCAACCAGAGCTCCAGCTTCTTCTCTTTTTCCTGTTTTTAGGGATCTACATTGTTACTGTGGTGGGGAACCTTGGTCTCATCACTTTGATTAGGTTGAATTCCCATCTTCACACTCCCATGTACTACTTCCTCTTCAACTTATCCTTCATAGATCTCTGCTACTCCTCTGTCATCACTCCCAAAATGCTAATGAATTTTGTGTCAGAGAAAAATGTCATCTCCTATTCAGGATGCATGGCTCAGCTGTACTTCTTTTGTTTCTTTGGACTTTCTGAATCCTTACTTTTGTCAGCCATGGTGTATGATTGTTACATTGCTATCTGCAACCCTTTACTTTATACCATCACCATGTCCTCTCAGGTCTGCTCCCTACTAATGTCTGGCGTATATGTGTTGGGGTTTGCTGGTGCCATGGCCCACACAGGATGCATGCTGAGACTGGATTTCTGTGATGGCAATGTCATCAACCACTACATGTGTGACATACTTCCCATGCTGGAGCTGTCCTGCACTAGCACCTATGTCAATGAGTTAGTGGCTTTCATTGTTGCCAGCATTGACATTGGAATGATCAGTACCACTATTTTCACATCTTACGCTTTCATCTTCTCCACTATCCTCCGCATTAACTCCTCTGGTGGCAGGTCCAAAGCTTTCAGCACTTGCAGCTCCCATATAATCACTGTTTCTCTTTTCTTTGGTTCAGGAGCATTCATGTACCTCAAACCTTCCTGTGTTGTGTCGATGGACCAGGGAAAAGTGTCCTCTGTGTTCTATACCATTGTAGTGCCTATGCTAAACCCCCTGATCTATAGTTTGAGAAATAAGGATGTCAAATTGGCCATGAGGAAAATGATGAGACAAAGAATGATCTCCTGGTGAGCATCAGGGTCAGTGTCAGCAACAGTATTCAAATTTCTATTGGCTTTATTGAAGTATATTGTTGAAAGAATACTGACTTGAATGCTCCTCCTCCACTCTCACCACAGGAGTATTTAACCAATCTTTGGAATGGTTTATTTATATCATATAGAAGGATTTATTTACCAAAATTTTCCTGGGAAAGGTCTTTTAAGAAGTGTGCTTCTTTAGGCAATTTAATTCTAACTCTAGTTCAAGAAATTTCATAGAATTTTTCATAGATTGGTATACAAGGAAAGTTGGAAACAAATTTTGTAAGGAGGTTGATGATATAAAGTTTACAGCATATGTTAAGTTCCTCTTGGGTTAATGGCAATTGCTATGAGCAAATCATGTAGAATGTTGATATAAAAAAAGATTATATAATCTCTTCATTTTATTAAAGAGTCTTTTTTCCTCAATAGGAGATGAGGATTTTTACCCTTGTTCTCAAGCATCTAATTTGTCATAGAAATTTCAACCCTCCTAATTTATGAAGGAGGAACTAAGGTCCAGAGAGGTTAAATGAATTGCTCAGAATCATAAAGCTATTCTAAGCCATCGGAAGACTTGAATCCAAATCTTTTCAACCATTGAGAACCATTTCTACCATACCAATTCTGCCTTACAAAAAATGCAAAAAAAGATTCCCTTGAAATTTTTTTTAATGATGCACTTGCAGCATAATTAATCTGCTGCTATTCATTATAATTCATTGTATTTCTTCAGAGGCAGAATAAAAAAAATAGAAATTTTTTTCTTTTTCTTGGGCAAAATATAAGAAAAGTTGCTGGTGAGTTTAGATGGCATATTAAACATATGAAAAGTTAACAGTGAGAAGAAGGTCCTTGTATGGAACCTAAAACATCTTCCTATTTGAGGTGAAGTTTTTAAAGTGTAGTGAGAGGGATTACAAGTTCTAGTACCCATATCAGAACAAAATATTAGTAAGGACAAAGGATTCTGGATTTATATTTGAGATCAGATTAAAAGCCATTATAGAAACACAAGAGACACATTTAAGAATGCTTCAATTGTTGGCCATTGATCCAAAACTCAATGTTGGAACCTAGATATCAGAAAACTTAGAATCTTGTACATATTATATAGAAGTTTAAGTCTCCTTTTATCATTGATAAGGATAATACTGAAATTCAGATTCTAAAAAAAGAGACTCTTTGTGCTTTATTTAATATTTTTATTTTCCCCAGTTACATATAAAACAATTTTTAAATTTGTTTTTAAAATATTGTGTTCCCAATTCTCTCCCTTCTTCCCTGCTCCCAATTGAGAAGGTACATGTGAAGTTATGTAAAACATTTCCATAAAAATCATGATACAAAAGAAAACATAGATTCCTCTACCCGCCCCCCCACCAAAAAAAACAAACTCAAAAAAATAAAGTTTAAAAAAGTATGCTTCAATCTGTATTCATACACAATCAATTCTTTTTCTGGGCTTAGATAGCAAAAAAGAGACATTTTCACTATGATTAGAAGTTCAACGGGAACGGGGGCTGGCACAGGAAATAGAAATTGGAGAAGTAAATCAGAAGGAGGATGCTGAGCAAGAGACAGTTTTAATTGGAATATGGTTATAAATGAATCAATGAAATGATAATGTATCAAAACAGTAATGTAAATTGTTCATTCCCTATTTTGGGAAGGCAATTGACAGAAAAAAGAGGAAAAGTATTGACTGTTTAATTCAATGTAAGAATTTTTTCTTTTTCTTTTTGTTTGGAGTTAGTACAGGCCATCTTTCTAAAGAAATAGATAGGAAAGCAAAGTATCTAAAATTCTTGTGTAAGTCACATAAATTAATATTATCCCCCCAGTTTTTCCCTTTGAGAGCCATGGGATATTTAGACATTGTGGGGAACTAGAGAATGACCACAAGTCCATGTAGTAACAGGTAGTTTTAACATTTTATGCTAAAATGTTCTTATAACACATACATAATTGAATCATAATTCTTCTTACTATCCATAAGATAAAAAGTAAGCCTTACTCAGTCCTTTTCTACATAACTTATTCTTCTCATTTGGTTTTTTCTAAGTTCTATTTTGAATTTGTTTAAAATATCTCATTTGAAATGTAATAAACTTATTTGGAGATTTGTTCTTAACCAAAGGATTCTATTCTACAGGGCAAACAAAAATTGGAAATTGAAGCAGAAACTGAGGAAATTGAAATTAGAGTTGTCTTCTGCAATAGAAAGACACTGTGCTCAGTTTGGTTCATGAGCCAACAACATTTATAGTATTGAATATAATGAGAGTTGAAATTGATGAATTATAATGAGTGATCAACACAAACTGAGGTTCCTATTTTGAAAATGTCAAAAAATCTGATTTCTTTTTTTATTATAGCTTTTTACAAGATATATGCATAGATAATTTTTCAGCATTGACAATTGCAAAACCTTCCTCCCATCTCCTCCCCAAGATGGCAGGTAACCAGTTAAATACAACATATGTATACATGTCCATACAGTTATTTTGCTGCACAAAAAGAATTGGACTTTGAAATAGTGTACAATTAACCTGTGAAGGAAATCAAAAATGCAGGCAGACAAAAATAGAGGGATTGGGAATTCTATGTAGTGGTTCATAGTCATCTCCCAGAGTTCCTTCGCTGGGCGTACCTGGTTCAAGAATTTTTCCTTTCAATGATAACTTGCTATCTCCAACTTCTTATAACATTTTTTGTGTAATATTTGTGTCTTTTTTTTTGTCAGACTGTAAGCATCAGGGACCCGGTCTTAAGTGTGTTCTGTTTTTGATTCTGACTCTACTTGCTCTGTGATCGAGCCATCTAATTTTCTTTTTCTCATTGACAAAATAAGGAGTTTGGCTTTGATGATTAGTTTAATTTCATTTCTCAAATTATAGTTAGAATTTTAGTCAGGTCACATGCATTTATTAAGTGTTTATGGTGTGCCAGAGACTCTGCTAGTAACTCCTCATAAAATGGCTTTCTTACTATAAATGGAAATAGGTTAGCAGAGGAAAGAATAGTGGACTTTACTGGAGGAAATAAAGAACATTAATGAGAGTAATGTGTAAGACCTGAAAGACTGAGGCAAGACTAGTAATGATAGAATCAGTTTACTTTAGCATTGTCTTTAGCCATATTCAAACCCTAGCCTTACCACCATACAGATATGGTAAAAGGAAAAGAGCTACATATATATATATATACACATATACATATATATTTAGTTTGTATTCATGATCCATGATCTCTTTAGTACTGTGTCTAAATTAATTAGGAAGTATCATAGTGGCAGAGCTATCCTATTATCAATGCCCTAACTCTCATTAAATTTATGTATTCCAAGGAACAAGTTTTTAAAAAATCTAACATATGTAAATATATTTATACAATTCTCTTGCTGCACAAGAAAAATCAGATCAAAAAGAAAAGAAAATGAGTAAGAAAACAAAATGCAAGCAAACAACGACAAAAAGTGAAAATACTATGTTATGATCCACATTCAGTTCCCACTGTCCTTTACCTAGGTATCAATGGCTCTCTTCATCACAAGATCATTGCAACTGGCATCAATCATCTCATTGTTAGAAAGAGTCACCTTCATCAGAATGGATCATCCTTAATATTGATGTTGTGTACAATGATCTCCTGGTTCTGCCCATTTCACTCAGCATCAGTTAATGTAAGTCTCTTCAAGCCTCTCTGTATTCATCTTACTGATCATTTCTTACAGAACAATAATATTCCTTAACATTCATATACCATAACTTATCCAGCCAATCTCCAACTGATGGGGAGTCACTCAGTTTCTACTTTCTAGACATTACAAAAAGAGCTGTCACAAACATTCTTGCACATACAGGTTCCTTTCCTCTCTTTAAGATCTCTTTGGGATATAAGCCAGTAGTAACACTGCTGGATCAAAGGATATGCTAAGTTTGATAACTTTTTGATAATAGTTCCAAATTGCTCTCCAGAATGGCTGGATCCATTCACAGTTCCACTAACAATGAATTAGTAAAGGATCAGATTTTTATTAGGTAAATTACAAAAAGAATATTTCAAAGTTCCTAGATTTATTAGCAAAGACTTTAAAAACTTCACTATCACCTGCTATGTATATGGAAAAAAAGACCTTTAAACATAGCATCTATATACATACAAGCATTATTCTTTTGTGCATTTATATATTTGAATTCACTATCCTTAATTACCAGAGGCAAGCTCACATAGAAAGAGTTTCTGGTAGAAATACTAGTAAAATGACCAGGTTCCTGACCTCATGTAGATTACAGTCAAATAGGCAAAAAAGATACTTGGAAGAATGATAGGATCAGGAATTTAGAAATTCAGACAAGATTTTCTCACTTTTTCACTTGTAATATTTGTGTCTTTCCTTTTTGTTAGATTGCAAGCTACATGAGTTCAGGGACCTGGTCTTTTCAAAATTGTTAACAAAGGTGATTTACAAAGATGAATGAGTCACTGAAATTCTTCTGGTCATTTTAGATTTCGGAGGAAGTAGGCAAAGTGCTTGTGCATGTCATGTGGGTATTGTGAATGAGGCAGGGCCAAAGGAGGAGAGGCAGTGACCAAGACAACCATGGGCATGAATATCAGTTTTGGGTGTGCATTTGTTATGATAGCAGTGACAGGTGTGCCCTGGAGCTTACTTAACCTCCTCTCATATATGCTTGTTGAGATGAGTGAGTCTGTGAATGTGGGGTTGTATTTGTGGGCTTGATACTTGTACCCTGTTTTGCCTAGTACATCCTAGTTTGGCACAAGTAATTGTGATGACTGCGTATTTAAAATCAGCCGGAGTCAGGAATTCAGATTAAGGGAAAAATCTTCAATCTTCATTGAAGTGAAGAGGTGAAGAAGGATTGCGATAGCAATATGGACACAGGAAGCCAGATAGCAGAGGGGGATTGGAGGTGAAGGACAGTCGCAATGGCAATACGAGCAGCTGTGTCAAGATGCCAGCCAGCAGTCTCTCTTTCTACTTCTGTTTCCACTCCCCTGCCTCCACCCATCAAAAACATCATTTCCTATACAACACATCAGAACCTGCACAAAGAGTGGGCAGGAGCCATTCTTTCTCCAAGCTTATATATTAATAGAGTGTGGTCCAATTACTATTTAGTCTCATGTGCTTGGGACCTCAGTGCATCAACTCAAGCCTCAGCCCATTACATCTCCTGCTTTCTTTTGTTTTAGAAAACAGGTGGTCATGCCATCCCTGACTCCTCAGGGAGGTCAGAGCCCCCAAGGGGAGGTGATCACACCCTCCCTGACTTCTCAGGAAAGGAAGTGAAAGCACCGAAAAGGAGGTGATCACGACCCCCCTGACATCTCAGGAAGGGAGATGAAAAGCACCAAAGGGAAGTGGGGGTTGCTAGTGGGTTTCTGGGCTGAAGGGTCTTATGATGCACAAACCCATCAGCATGGGAGGTACTACACAAGCACATAGCAATAACGCAGAGGCTATTATTGATGACTCTCCCCACAGTCAGTGCAGGCTCGATGTGGTGTAACAAACATGAATTATACACCCAAGTAACGGTATAACAAACAATATAAATCAACATTGTGTTGTAAAAGATTGCCAGAAGTCCTAGAAGAAGAGTATGTAAACATCAGTCACACATATGCCTTCTTCAGCAACCAAGAGATAGTCCAAAACCAATCTGTTGTCCATTGCTTCACATATCAGGGAATCCAATGATCCCCCCAAGTTTTTGAAGTCCTGCAAAAGTCTTTTTATGTGTTAGGGAATGCAATGATTCCAGCAGATTTTGAAGTCCTATAATAGTCTTATCATTTCTCAGAAAATCCAATGATTCCCGAAAGTTTTCAAGTCTCATGTCTCAAAGAATCCAATTATTCCTGAGGGATTTAAAGTCCTACAACAATCTAATGTCTCAGAGAATCCAATGATTTCTGAGTTTTCAAGTCTTATATCTCAGAGAATCCAATGATTCCTGAGGGTTTTGAAGTCCAAAAATTTTCTATGTCCATGAGTCAAACTCCATAACTGCCAGGCTCTTTCAATGGTGAGCACAATCAGCAACAGAACCACAATATTTCTTGGGTCTTCTCCTTCATTTCAAGGGTCTGCTCCATCTCTCTGCGATGGACAAGGCGAATATGGCTCATTGGCACCCATCTGATTCCTTCTTCACCTGTAGAGATACAAGCAAACCCTCTCCTCCAAGCAGTTAGCCTATCTGGTCCCTTTCATTCACCACTTTCTGGATCTCTCCACATCACCTGGCGATTATCTAAAGATAGTGGAGCTGCTCACACTGGACACTTTCATTCTGGTGGGTTATAAAACCTGTCTGCCAGAGCCAGTGCATCTTTGTCAAAAATCAAGAAGTTAATAGTATAAAGGATTAGATTTAGAAGTTCTCTGGGGTTACCTGTGGCTCCCCCTTTCTTTTGTTTTGGGAGGAGTGTCTTAATGTCCCTGTTTCTTCTTTCTACGATTGCCTGACCTTGAGGATTAAAGGGTATGCCAGTGATGTGTAAAATCTTATACTGTGCACAAAACTGTGCAAAATGTTTGGAGGTATATGCAGGACCACTGTCTGTTTTTATTGCTTGTGGAACACCCATAATGGCAAATGCTTGTGTGAGGAATTCAGTGACCACTTGGGCTATCTCTTTTGCTGCTGGTATTGCAAAAGTGAATCCTGAAAAGGTGTCTACCACAACATGGATAAAAGACAGACAATGGAAAGATTTATAATGGGTCACATCCATATGCCAGATTTCATTGGGTCTCAAACCATGAGGGTTCTTCCCTGGAGGCAGTGTAGGAGGGTGGAAAGGAAGGCAAGCTGTATAGCTTTTTACTATGCTCCTAGCTTCCTCTTTTGTTATCCCAAATTGTAAACGCAAAGCTCGAGCAGCTTGATAGTATTTAGAATGGGATTCCTGGGCCTCCTGAAATAAAGGTGTACTGGCTAACATAGTTAAAAGGCTATCTGCCTATATATCCTTGGCTATTCTCACAGTGATTACTCAGCTGAAACGAAAGCTGGTCCAAAGATCTCCAGAAAACCAACCAGAACACTATATTTTAGCACCCAAACATGGGACTAAGGATTTACACTTACAAGTTCAGACTGACACGACCCTGAGTTCAATGGAAAAGTTTCCAATCCTGAGTTCAATGAAAAAATCTCCATTACACAGAAATTAGGGTGAGTACAAAAATAGAGAAGAAGGAAACTTTTCTAAGGGCTAAAGTAGTGTTTCAGTTGAAATGGGACAAATGTTTAGAAAACAGCTTTCTCCACCACAAGAAAAATGTATAGAAAGCACAGTTAGACTAATAAAAAAACTAAGCTTTGATTGTACCTTGGGGGGACTTTTAGAAATATTACAGTTATCATCTCCTTGGTTCTCAAAGGAAGAAGAATTAGAACCAGACAAGTGGAAATTAGTAGGAGAGCAACTAAGAGAATACAATGATAAATGTCCTGATTCAATTCCTAAAGAAACATTCTATACATATAACTTAATACAATTGGCTTTAAGGAATTACATAAGTATTAGAATAAGAAAAAAGAAGAAAGAACAGGAGGGGGAGATTACTGAAAAAAAAAACAGTTGAAAAGCATGAAGAATTAGGCAAGAAAGGAGTTAAGTATAATGCTGATGAAATTAAGGAGTGTGGTGCTTCACAGCAGGAGTCATTGGGACATTCCCCATCTCATGACCCTCCCCCCTCAATTAAAGATAGATAAAGGACCATGCCTAAGTGAAGGGGCAGGTCAATTCTGTGAGAGCCTTCACAGCTGTGAATCACAACACTTGAAGGAGTTGCAAAAGCAGCCTTTACTCATGCAGATGTTCCTTGTGGACTGGGAATGAAATAAATTGGAGGCAGAGGGAAAAGGAAGGAGGTCATAGAACAGCAACTGCCTCTCAGTCTCCTTGTAGCATCATCATTCTCTCACATGAAGAAATCCATTCTACAGGTCTGAGTTTGACCTCCAGCAGGCACTGGCAGGTGGCTATCACAGCACACAATGGTTAGCAACTCAGTGCAGTTATAGAAAGATGAATACCTCCTCATCAAATAAAAGGAATTTATTAATACATTTTCAAAGTACATAACAAACAGGTTAAAAACTTAGAGAAATGTTTTTGAAAAAAAAATTCCCATATTATTTCATTAATATTAATGACTATCATACATTATTATTATTATTAACTATTATTAATAGTTATGTTCCCATGGATTATGAAAAGGTATTGAAAGTAGTTTGCCTTTGGATGGAGCTAAACAGCTAAGATTTAAAATGAGACTTGAAAAACAGCATCCACAGGAACTCAGTCAATAATACATTGATAAGGAAGAGCCAGATGGTTGAATTGCACATTTAATATCAATAACATACTTTGAGTATGAACAACTTTGAGAAGTATAAACTGATGAAGAATGCAACAACTGTAACCAAGAGACCAAATTATATAAAAATTCTATAATGTATAATAATAATTAAAAGAATAAAAACAACTTTGAAAAATTTAAGAGTAATGATAATTTATGATTTTAAGCAACCAATGACAAAATCATTATAGAAATATGAGATATTTAGAGTGAAAAATGAGATAAATATTTTGTATACAGCCTTTGAAGAAATTTTTTTTGGCTTTATATATATGTATATACATATATATTTGTTATAAGAAATTTGTTCTTTTTCTCATTGAAGTGGTAAGGAAGAGAAATAGATTTGTGGTAATTAAAAAATAGAGAAGTGAGGGGATGCTACAGATGTGAAATGTTGCAATGAATTTTGAGTTGAGGTCACTGTATTAGTTTCTTAACTCACTACCCTTGAGAATTTAAGAAATAAAATTTATGAGAAGCATTATCATAGACAAAATTGTTGCCCATAGTCTTATGCACATAACTTTGATTAATAAATGTTTAAGAAGGATGGTTTTGATTGATATCACCATACTGACTTATGAATTAGTTTAAAAGGCTTTTTTCTACCCATAAGAATACAAAGCATATAGTAATTTTATAACTTACTTTCTTTATAGGGGTTATGTTTATTAACCAGAATCTATATTTTACAATATTTTCAATGGAATATAAAATTTTTGCACAAAGATATGTCATGGTTACCTTGCTAGATCATTTATTCCTACACCTAGGCTTAGACATATTTCTGCTTTCCACCAAGCTTTCTGGTTAATCAGATTATTCTTTCCATTAGAGATTCAGGTCTATTATCTTTAGCTTTAGTTTTCACCATCTTCTTGTGGCCAAAGCTCCAATGACTTCATTTATTTCCCTTAATTCCACTCCTCAGACTTTGCTGAGAGGGAAAGTTTGTTTTTCTCCTGATTTATTAGCTCCTAGATACAGTGTCCTTGTACTGAGCTTCCTGACTTAACAATTTGGGTTTCTATTTAGTCTTATTCTTTAAGCTTTTTTATTGGGCTCATTACCTCAGCACCCTCAGTTTACTATAGGTCTAGTTTAGCCACACAACTAGCAGCCAACTGTCATTCATTTAGACTGTTTACAGATTTTTTTTGTTCTATTGCACATAACAACAACAAGCAAATTTTTACATATGGCTTTCTCTTCTGACCATCTTTAATTCTTGAGGCTTTATTCTCAATAATAGGATTACTGGGTCAAAGTGTATGGTCATTTTTGAACCTTCTTGTGTATTTGCCCAAGCAATCTCCAGAAAGATGCATTAGTTCATAATGCCTGCAGATATGCATTAGTGTAGTTCTTTCTTCATAGTCATTTCAAAATCTAGTTTTTATTTATTTCTGAAAATAAGATGAATATGAGGTGATAATTTATACTTCAACACTTCAAGGAGCTGTAATTTATTGGCAAGAATACTCCTCCCATTGATGCAGATTTGCAATCCTATTATAACTTAGTTCATGCTCTTCAAAAAATTGCTGTGGCCAGAAAATCAATCATTCTCTATATAACCTGTAGCTGAGCTTCCAGGGAGTTGGCTAGGTTAATCTTTGCATAACTCACATATAGTTCATTACAGGGGCAATGTTTGATTACTTTTCAGTTCGGTGGGTCCTGCCAGAGCCTTTGCTCACTGGCATAACCTATAGAAAATCAGTTTCACAGCCACAGTGAAGCAAACACTGGTGTAGAGCTTAGTGGTGAGATACTTGTTGCTTCTTTAAATTTTAATTTCTTGATTATTATTTTGATTGAACATTCATTTCTATTTAATAACTTATAATGCCCATTCATATGCTTTGACTTTGTCAAATGGAATTTGGAATCTGCCTTTATAAATATATATATATATCAGTTCTGTGTACATTATGGATGTAATTCCTCCAATTTGTACTTAAAAAAATGTCATATCATAGGAAGATCAATTGAAGAAATTGGGGATGTTGACTTAGATAAAAGAAAACTGATAGAGGCCATGATGAATGTCTATTTATCTAAGTACTCAGAGAGCCATGATATGGAAAAAGGAATTAAAGTTGTTCTAGTTGGAAACACACAGACAGAATGAGCAGTGATGGGTGAAAGTTCCAGAGTAGCTAAAAGGCTCTCTTTATAATAAAAGCTGTTTAGAAGTATAATGGGCAAATTTTAAGATAGTAGAGATAGATTTGTTCTCCAAAAATATTCAATATCTCTTTACTGGAGGTTGTTAAGTGGAGCCTGGATGATGACTTTTTAGGTATGGTAGTAGGAAGGTATTCCTCAGTTCTTATGTTTGTTTATTTTATGTGAACTTTTCCTCAAATCTTTCTCTCCCCAAATTTTTGAGTTTTGTTTTATTGTATGACAAAAGTAAGTGTATAAATGCATCTTCCTTGACCCAATAATTTCTTTAATTTCTTGGATGAATAAGAGTTTATTTCTTGTCTGCATTTGGGATAAATATACTATTCTTTTTCTTTTAACTTTTAAAAGGTTAACTTGTTAATACAGATAAAGTGTGACAAATGGTATCAGATAACGGATCTAAATTTATTTTTTGCCATATTGCCTCATAGTTTTCTTAACAGCATTGACTGAATAATGAATGATTCCTTTCCTAAAGTTGAACATAAAAAGGTATATAAAAAACATTAACCTTTTCTATATATTTCTATATATTTAGTTGTATTTATGGAATCACTATTCTGTTCCAATGATTGAATTTTTGCCTAGTAACAGATAGTTTTGATGTCAGTGAGACTTGGTAACTGATTGGGTATGGGAAGCGCAGGGTAGGGAAGAGCCAAATATAACTGTAGGGGGTCAATATATAAAAACTATTTAGAAGTGTTTTTTTTGGGGTGTTTGTATTTACTTTCACACATGACTGATATGGAACTATGTTTTGTATGATTGTATATGTATAACCTATATCAAATTGATTATTGTCTCACGTAGGGGGGCGATTTATAACTCAAAATAATAAAAAAAAGAATGTTAAAACTGTTTTTACATATAATTGGGAAAAATAAAATATTATTCAAAAGATAATGTTTAGAGTGTCAGGTAAAAAACAAAACTGACATTAGAATTTCTTTCTACTCCTTTTCCCATAGCTACTGTATGATCCTGCTAGTCAGATTACAATGAAAGTCAGATTCTTTAGCTTTAAAAGTGAAAAGTCCCAAAGTCCCTTTTGAAAGTCTGCTTGTGAGTATTAATAATTTTATTCTGTACTGTCTTTATGACTCATAATGCATGTTATATGTATTATATTGTTATATTATAATATAATGAATATATTATGTCTATAAGCAGAGAGATTATCTGATAATGGACCAGGGATTGGGATTATCAGGCTTTAACTAGGAAGAAGGTTTGTAAGTCATTGTCCTATGACTAAAATTACCAAAGCTGCTACTGTATTCCCATAATATAAAAAAAAAGAGACACAAAAATACACCTCTGGGCCAACTGCAAATGTCTATTGGCAATAAAACTAGGTGACTTCAAAAAACATACCAAATAAAGAAATGAGTTAAAAAAAGTGCCAGATACATGCAGTTGAAGGATGGTAAAATAAAGGGAATAAAGAAACACATTCTTCCATATTCCCTGCAACACATTTGCTGTTACTAGAGCTCTAGCCACATGAGCAATCTGAAACAAAAAACAATCTTTATACTTTTTTGAATAGTCCCATTGTATTTATTTTTCTCCTAGGCCTGAGAGGTAAACTATACCTCAGCCACTGCCATTGGTGATGGTACAAAACCTTTCTCATCTATTTTTATTTCTGTTACCACTGCCACTGGGGAAGGGAGAGCCAGCTGCTCCTTCCTTTAACCGTCTTAGATTTAAGTTTTTATCTGAATTTCACCAAATCTGTTTATATTTTAAATCTATGTGATATTTCCTTGGCAATGGGAAATGAGAGAAAATTAAACTGCTAGAAGTTTATATGGATCTAGGACACTCATCCTGCCTGTGGGAAGGAGGAAATATGGTCTCCCCTTTCAAGAAGGGTGACATAAACAGGTAACACCAAGGTTTTAAACATGGGATATATATTGAATGATGAGACTGCTGACAGAAATAATGAAGTTAGAAGGAAAATATTCTGTTCTAGTGTAACATACAAGTAGATATTTTTTCCCCTCCCAGTTTCATTCATTAATTTATCTAATTATTTAGAATTTTTTGACTAGATGAAAGAAAAGATTCTTTGCCTCAATTGCTCTCTAGCTTTAAACTGAATAGGTGTGCCCTCAGTCAAACTGAGACTTGTTGCAGACCTTAGCTTAAAAAGGCAGAGATCTCCTATTGCATCTAGCACTATCTCCAGTCATCTTGATCTATATCTGGCTACTGGACCCCTATGACTCTGGAATAGCAAGTGAGACAGATGACCTTGCCCAGCCCTCCTTCACTTAAATCCAATTTACTTGATGTCACGGTCTTCTTTAAGACAAATAATAGTAACAAGTAAATATATTTTCTGGCATTTGGAGATTTTATCCTTGGAATTTGGAGAAGATAGGGCAATAATGTAAGTAGTGGAAATATAAATTGACGAAGAAGACAGTGTGGAGTGAAAAGAAATTTTTATGAACAAACACTGGGAATATCATTTATAAGTAATTTGGAAAGAGGATAAAGTTATAACAAAGAAAACAGAGAAATTGGTAACAAGAGCAGAAAACATAGTGTTTAAACCGATACAGTTGGAGCAATTCGAAAGCTTCTGCCATGTAGCTTGGGGTAGTTTTTTAAAAAAAATACTGAAACTATCCTCAGGACTTGATTGGCTCAGAAGACTAAGAGTTTGGTCTGAAATTGTGAACAATTCAGAGGCAGGGGAGATTTGCTTAGCTGAATGATGTAATGGTGCTCTTGATAAGATATCCTTCTCCTTCTATGGTTCTATCTGTTGTTAACTGTTGAATGATTTATGGGTGTCTTGTTTTATTCCAATATTGAACTTATTCTACCTGAGAACTGGACTAAGTCAGGTCTAGCTCAGAACAATTAGTAGAGTTCTTCAGGATTGAAATGTTGAAAGGGGGAGAGATATGGAGTGCAGAGAAAATGAGCCTGAGTTGATCTCTCCCTTAAATCTGGACTTTTAGAGAATGTCTGTAGTCATTCAGTTCTATGTCACTAAGAACTATACCCTTATGAAAATTGCAGTAAATTGTTGGTGAATTTGTATTATTTCTTGTATTTAAGAGTACTAGTATTTCCAGACTCATGAATGTTAAACCTATTCCTTAGCCTGGGTCAGGGACTACTTCCTCAGGATCTCAGATTATAATTTTGTGACAATTTGAGATGTGTTGAAGGAACAGATTGGAACTTTTTATGTGGTACTTGGGAGGTCACTTGTGGACTTTTTGGGAGGCACTTGGAAAAAAAATAATTCTTTCTGGAGACCAAGAATGTTTTTTGGAATTGAGGATATGAACAAATTTCAACCCAATTAATTTGTTAATGACAGGGGACACTGACTCAAATTTAAAAAAAGAAACAATTTCCACTCTCATTTTCAAATTGTGAATTGTTAATGCTAACTCTTCTGAGACTTCCAGTGAGGGCCTCTGCAGAACTTAGATAGAGGTATTCTCCCACATAAGTAGATACAGCTTGCACATGGCAAATGGAGTTCA
This sequence comes from Antechinus flavipes, assembly GCF_016432865.1. NCBI lineage: Eukaryota > Metazoa > Chordata > Mammalia > Dasyuromorphia > Dasyuridae > Antechinus > Antechinus flavipes. The sequence continues at coordinate 481,859,268 of NC_067400.1, forward strand.
TGTACTTGCATAGAGAAGTCTCTGACATTGTTTGGTTGTTTTTACTTTGTGTTGCTCTAACATAAGGGAATAGATAAGCTCCAATAGTGGCACTGTCAAATGGCTCATCATCATAAATAAATTTTTGATGACTGGAAATGACATTAAATAAAATAATTTGCCACTGTACCATAAGAACCAAAAGATCATGTAGTTTCTAGAATACAGTGGCAAAGTATCTACTTTAATATTTCCATTAATAAAATTATTAATTTTAATTATTATTAATCAAAAAATAAATTAATTATTAATTATCAGTAACAAGAATTGTATCCTTCTTTCATGACTTAAAGAACAAAATTGGAAACAGGGTTGGTGTTCTGAGGGGGAACATTGACAGTGTTGGAGTTCTGGGAATAATGATTAGAGCTGTTCAAAGGCATGATGATCTTTTTTGAGAAATCATAAGATGAAAGCTGGGTGATTGATTATTTATCAGAGATATTAAAAAGGCAATCCTTTTGATTATATTACATGAATTCTGAATCTGTGAATAATTATTTTAAAAGGGAAGAGTTAAGGTGGAGGTTTAAGCAAAGTGCTGTGAGAAATCTTAGAAGAGACACACCATTTTTACCTGAATGGATACAGGAAGGATATTTAAGAAAAAAAGTGATATTTAAAGACCATTCCAGATATGGCATATGACACTGATATGGAAAAGTACAGGATAAAAACATAAGAAGAGTAATAGATAAGAAGATAAAGTATATGAACTAGAATAGTGTGAAATAAGATTGAAAATTTAGGTTGTAGATATATTGCAGAAAGCTTTGATGTCCAGGACAAGATTTCCATCTTTCTACAAATAATTCTTCATTCTAAAAAGCTTTCTCTCGATCCTTTACTTAAGCCAGTTGCTCTCTCTTCACTTCCAAAACCCAACTTTTCCTAAAGTAATCTCTATCCAATGCCTCCAAAATTTCTTATCACAGTCTCTAGCATTTTTTGTATCTTCTATTATTTTTGGTAAAGTAAGTTAATACACTTGAGCTGTCTAGGTCACTTATTCATTAATTTACCAAGTGTTTAATTGCTTTCCAGAATGGTTAGACTAATTTGCAGTTTCACTTAACCATGAACTAGTGTTCCTATCTTTCTACAACTACTCCAATAGTGACTATTCTCATTTTTTAAATCGTTTTTGCCAGTTTACTGAGTATGAAGTGAAACCTGTGTTGTTTTAATTTGCATTTAGCTTATTTCTGATCTGGAGCATTCTTTCATTTAGTTTGTAGTTTTTTTTTTTTTTTTTGAGAAATCCTTGTTCACATCCTTTGACTATATACCTATTGGAGAATAGTTTTTGGTAATCTATATTTCTGTTAATTTTCTAAATATACCAGAAATCAAAACCTTATATGAGAAATTTCATACATTTTCTCCATTTGTCTACTTCCATTCCTATCTTAGAATTTTATTTAAATTCTTACTTTTTTATTCTAAAGCTTGTTGATTTAGTGTGATCAAAATGTTTTGTTTCATCTATTGTAATAATCTTTACCCCTTATTGGGTTAAGAATAAATCTCTTACTGATGACTCCAAAAGATATATGATTCCTTATCCTTTTACTTTTTGATGATATGATTTTTATTATTCATGTTGTATAGTCACATCATATTTGTCACAGAATATGATATAAATTGTTACTCTTAAACCTTTATTGCTTTCTAGTTTTCCAAAAAATTCTTATCAAATAGTGAGTTCATTTCTAAATTATGTTTTTGGATCTATCAAACATTGTATTATTGAATTTTATTATTTCTGCTTCTCCCATGTCTTTTTTGTTCCATTCTCTATTTTGTTCCATTTCTCTATTTTTTAACCAGTATTGAAATGATTTTGATGATTGCTAGATTATAATAGAGTTCGAGGTCTAGAAGCAGCATTAATGTGTAGTATAAGTACAAAATCTCAGACCTGGAAGGACTTCAAAAGCCAGAGAATCCATTGTCTTCTACAGCATTCCCTACAGCTGATCATCCTGTCTAGAGCTGATCATCCTGCCTCTATGTGAAGAACTCAAGTGATGGCAAGCTAGCCATATAATTCCATTCCAAGTTGAGAATTTTTTAGTCTTAACTTACAATGTGATTTTTATGTATTTAAATGACCCATAGTATGGACAAGTGAGAGAGATTTTAGCATAAATAGGGAACATAGAAGGAACATGATCATGATCATGATCATGAGCTAAGGAAAGCTGTGCTTTTCCCTTAGACTAACTGCTTTTCCATTGGAATTAAGCACCTGTGGAAGAATTAATGTAACCTCAGTGAGCACATTCTAGCTTGGATGTTTCTGAATAAAATCCCAGTAGTAATGTAATTAAAATTAAGAAAAATTCACAGGAACTTTTCTTGCATTTGAAATGCTCAAATAAGAGTGTTTTATGATTCCCCCAAGCAAATACAAGTTTTAATTAATCACCAAGGTCCTTATCTCCATCAGGATCCCAAGAGATTCTGTCTTATGGGACAAGATACCTATAAATTGGTTGGCCTTTCTTTGCAACATGAACACAAATGATTAAAAGCAGGGATTGATTTTATTATTGTTAACTGCAGAATAGCAGAATTCTAAGAGTAAGTTTTGAAGTAGGGTCATTCCTGCTCATTAAATGAAATGCTTATACCTATTTTGGAAGCATTTTGTGTTATCTCTGAATCATTAACTTTGAAGTTTAAATATGTATCATAGCAGGACAGTAATGTACTGTTGTCCCATGATCTGATGTGCCTTTTCGCAAATTCAAGATGGAGGCTCTCTTAATTATATTACACACACACACACACACACACACACACACACATACACACTCATATGATAGATATCCCTATACATATGTATACACACATCTAATTTATAAATATACATACATATATTCATATTTATAATCCTGGGCTCTTAAAAATATCAAATTATATTGCTTAGTTTGAAGAACTAAGGCTTAATGTGGTATAATGGAGAGGGCCCTAGATTGGGAGTCAATTGGCTTATGTATCTGTCTTGACTGCCACTGAACTGTGAGTGAGAATTTGGATAAGTCACTTCAACTTTTGGAGACTCAGGTTCTTTATCTATGAAATAAAAAGGTTGGATTTGCTTAAGGCTGTTTCTTTGAATTCTACATTCTATAACATTTACATGCAAACCTCAAATATTTCATTCAAAGATTACTTTTTAAAACAGGACCACCTCTAGCATATGCAGGACTTAAAATAATTTTTTTTGTGGGACCACTATCTATAAGAACAATTTAATTAAAATGTATTACAAATTCCATGTGAGGTATACTGATTTCTTAATGGAGATTTAGAACAATTAGCTTATGACTTTTCACTTTTCATAACAAGTATGGTGATTTAAACACCAGCCATTATAGAGTGGAAATGATTATCTAAATTTGGCTTATTATTTTAGACCATGTAACCACTAATGTTACTCTTAGAACTTTAATAATCTCTGAGGGTTAATTCCATCCCTCCATCCAAGTAGGGAGAAATGAAATGACAAATGCATCAAAATCATAATTTAATAAAATAAAATAAAATGAAACATTTTAATTGTTGATACAAATTTATAACTTTTTCCTATTAAAATTTTACTGCATTTTTTGCATTATTGTTTACAATTATTTGAACACACACAAACACAAAAAAACAAAATTAAAGTTTTCTATGCAAAACTACCCAACATCTTACATAACACTGTGTAACAAAAGACACTGTCTTATACAATACAATGAGGTAGTATGGATATGTATTTTGATAACAACTGTCAATGTGCCCTTTCTCTAGATAGAAGGATTTTAAAATTTGCTACCATAGTTGTAACACTAATGACTATGACATATTTAAAAATCAAATTTGGAGTTGGGAGTGGAGACTGAGCTAAGCTTGCCAACACATAGATACAGCAGCCAGCCACCTAAGCTCCAGATTGAAGATCTTTTCCACTGCTCCCCTCCACTTCCATACTCCACCACAAGTCATAGAACTCATACTTCTGCCATCTTCACACTGTTATCTATCTCCTAAGGTTGTTGTGAGGATCAAATGGTAGTATTTGTGAAGTATTTAGCATAGTGCCTGTACATAACAGGTTCTAAATAAATATTATTCCATCTACACCCAAACTCAGAGGCAATATTTGTTAGAGATGTAACTTTAGTTCAGGCCTTCTGGTTTTAAGGTCAATTATATATTCACTATACCATCCTGACTTGATATCCCTTAAAAGTACCTCAAGACTAATATCAAATATTGGTGCAAATGAAATTCAACAGAGATAGTCTGATGCACATATTCTCTGAGCAAAATAGCAATTTGTTAATGGGGTGTGAACCTGGTAATAAAGATGTCTAATGATTGCATCAGTTAGCCAAAAGGCCTTGAAATGAAGATACAATTTCTTTTTTACAAGCATAGAATTAAAAAAAAGAACAGGATAGTGAGTACATAATACAATTGGTTATAAGGTTGGTTACATCATGGAGTTAAGGACAACATAACTGGTTACATAGCTGAGGTGATGGGAGACAATACGATTGATTGGGATTGGAAATGAGGGGCTAGCAACAACCTACTCTTTCCATCCTGTTACCTATAAAATGTTAATTTTTTTGAGTCCATCTGCAAGGTTAGAGATAGTACACCAGACTTCTTTGGATAGGAAATCAGACATCCTTGAAAGACAAATTGATGGTGTAAAGGATCCTAGACTGGACTCCATATTGTCTACCTGTGTCTCCCAAGGATATCAGATTTTCTTGAGATAAGAATAGAACAGCGATTAAAAGGATGATTGCATCCCTAAACAACTCATTTTATGGCTAGCTGAGTTCCTAAATTAACTTCAGAGAAAAAGAATCATGACAAGTAGTTGAAAGACAAAGCCATTAATAGAAAATAGAATCAATAAGAAATGACACAGAATTAATTTAATTTTCTAAATTTATATTATAATTGGACTGAAAATTGTATTAAAATGATTGAGTTGAGAATAGAGAGGACCTTTTTTAGGAGAAAACAAACTAGGAAACCATAGATTCAGATTCTATAGTATTGGAGGTTAAAGCTAAGCTAATGGATTAATTATCATCAAACAATAATTTTCAATTTTTTGCTCTCAGCTTTTTTTTTTTTTTTGTACTCTATACCTGGTGATCTAAATGATTATTGAGATATTTTCCATTCAGATCTTACTTATTACAATGGTTTCAACAAATATCTAACTCCTTGCAAATGACATCCAAATGTATATCTCTACATATGAACCTCTGTCTTGAGTTCCAAATGAATAATTCCTACAGTAGTAGGCTATTAGGTTTCCTATAGAAGCTTAAGTATTAAAGTCTCTACAGAAGTGGATAGAAGAGGAACAAGCATCTTTGGTCTAGCCCTAGGTTTAACATTCTCCATCTGTTTGCTCCTCTTTTCTCCAAGAGAGTCATCTCTCTGATAGGCATGGTCTTAGGATTTTCACTATTTCATTACTGTCCCTAGTTGCTACCATTTTCTTCAGAAAAGGTGGAAGACTACCAGGTCTTACCATCTTTCCTGACACTGAATCCAGGCTCCTGGGTCTTAACATCTGCTCTGCCTTGACATTTTCCTGATGCCTTGAGCAAGATCTGACTTATTCATGTGTTTTAATGACCATTGCCCTAAGGTTTGCTTTTGGATCCTTAGGATTTGAAGGCCTTTGTGATTGACTTGAAGTTGAACTCTTATGTATAGTCTCTCCCCATTAGAAGATGAGCTCTTTGAGAGCAGTGACTTTTTTTTTTTTACATCTTCAGTATTTAGCATAATACTCGTGCTAAACTAGTAATCATTTAATAAATATTTTTCTATTTTTTCAAGATATGTGATTAAAATTCTAAGCTGAGATATTAAAACTTATGAGGAAGATAATAAAAGTTTTAAGAAACTTTGTTAAATTTCCCAGGTTTATTCTTGATCATGTGTCTGTGACATTCATAGAATGTCTCCATTTCATCATTCTCTGCAAAGAATATTGCTTCAAAAGTTATCTTCTTAGTGATCTGTTTCCTTATGATTATTGCAAAGTGAAATGGACAGAACTAGGGCCAATGGATTTATGTTACATGCAGGATATTTAGACTTCAGATAAAGAATTTCCCAACAAGTAGAGCAATTCAAAATAGAGTAGATTACTTCATTAAGAGAATTCTCAGTAACTGGAAGTATTTAAATATAAATTGTATTGATTGCTTTTAAGAGATAAATTATAGAATGGGACAGGAATAGATTTGATCTCTGAGATCTTTTTTCATGCTAAAGTATTGCTGTTCTTTTTTTTTTAACCTCCACAACAGAGGTTACATTTATCTGTCCTTTTACTTTCTTTTACTTTAATAGCCAACATCCTAGCTCATGCTCTTAACACCTCTTAACTTGAACTATTGAAATAGTCTCCTAATTGTTTTCCTTGCCTCTCTAGTTTTCTCCCATGTGAATCAATGTTCCACAGATCTACTAAAGTGATTTTTTAAAATCATGGCATTCCCTTACCCAATAAACTCCAGTGAATCCCTATTGCCTCTAGGTTGCAATATAAATTTCTCTGTTCTTTAAAGCCCTTCACAACTCTCTTCTTATATTTCCAACTCTATTATACAGTATTCTCCTTCTTCTACTCAGAGTCCTAGAGATACTGGTTTCTTGCTGTGCCTTCACAAATGATAATCCTTCTTCCTTTTCTATGCCTTTGTATTAACTATCTCCCTTGCCTTAATGAACTTCTAAATCCCCCATTTCCTTTAAAATTCAGCTCAGGTATCACTTTACATATGAAATATTTCATGATTTCCCTTCCCTAGCTACTCATGTCCTCTACCCCCCCCAAATATCTTGTATTTATTATGATTATATATGCATTCACGTATAACCTTTTTCTCAATAGAATATAAACTCCTTGAGCAGAGGTATTATTTCACTTTTGTTCTTGAAACTGCATTGTTTTGTATAGTGTCTGAGAGTAATAAATGCTTTCTGATTGGTCATATGAAGAAAATGGGAGAGAAACAAGTGAGGTTTCTTTTTGTGTCCATTGGGGAATATGAAATCCCCACTGAGCAGTCAAAGTTTGCATAGACTAAGCACTCAAGCAGCCAATGTGCACTTAATGATGCCAAGTGAAAATACAAAGCCCATTTCTTCTCCCTGAAGTACTTGATCTCTCAAATTAATCCTGGTAGGCCAATAATAAATTGGCCTTGTTTCTTGTCATTAAATGATTCCATTGACATTTGGAAGGAATTATTTCCTCCCCTAGCTAGAGGATCCTTGAGATAAGGACAGAATCCCATATATCTCACTCAAAACAGCTCTGAAGGCAACTTAGTGGGCTCTGACTTCCCTCAGACAGAAAGAGAGCTGTTAAATCTATCAATACTGAGGATCTAGGACTAGGGCAGTAACCAAATAATAACATCCTATCCTGAGGGTTCAAGACTGAAAGAAGGTGAGTGAATAATTTATTTCTCCTCCTGATTTTCCTTTCAAATTCTGAAGTTCATGGAAATGCTAATTCCTTGTGGAACTGAATTAAATCGAATTTATGAGTATGCAGTGCACAATGAGAAGCTTCTAGGTGTACATAGTTCTTTAGACCTTGAGGACTCTAAAAATAGCAGATGGTCTTTCCACTTTTTGCTCCTGGAAATTTTTGTGAATCCTGGGAATGACTGAATCTCAGAGACATTTTTTCTTTCTCTGAAATGATTGCCATAAAGTAAAGCAGGAGATCACAATATTTTTGTGCAGCGGATTTCTTTGATAGTTTGGTGAAACTTATAGACTCCTTTTCCAAAAGTTTTTACATGTATAAAATAAAATGTGTAGGATTATAAAGTCAATTATATATATTATATATATAATTTAAAAATTTTATAGGTCGCATGTTAAAACCCCCCTCAGTAAAGGATTGTTGAGGGTTAATCATTAGAACTTCTAAATCCATCTTTTCATGTTGAGAAAGGCACTGTTGTTTGTCCCTCTAGTACTTTAGTAGCTCCCATGTGACCATAGATTCAGAATTAGGAGGAATTCACTGAAATATTTCACCTAATTGATTAACTTTGGATGTTTTGAGTTTCTGAGCTTGCTGATATCAACAAAAGAAAGGAGAAACGAAGAGAATAAGCATTTATTAAGCTATGTGGCTTATACTGTGCTAAATGCTTTACAAATAACTCATTTGATCATCACAACAATCTTCTGAGTTGGGTATCATTATGATCTCCATTTTATAGTTGAGGAAATTGAGACAGACAATGGTCAAACAATTTACCCAGGATTCCACAGCTAAAAAAGTTCTAAGGCGAAATTTAAACTTGGGTTTTCTTGAAACCCAACACTGTTTGGGAAACAGTGTTTCCCATTAGAGGACTGGACTTCCAGCAAAGGACTGGATTTAGCCTCCCAGCTGTTATTTTTAGTCATTCAGTCAATGTCTTTATCAAGTTCTTATTATGTCCTAATTTTATGTTAAATATTGGGGATACAAAGAAAAAACAAAGACAGTCCCTGTCTTAAGAAAGGGGAGACATAGACACGAATAGGAAGAGTTCCCCATTTAGAAAGTAGAGACACAAACATAAATAAGTACTTGGGAGATAAAGAAGTTAGTTGGGGAATAGTTGTAGCTGATGGTATGGAAGTTTGAGATTACTGTTGTTTGAGCTAAGCTTTGAAAGAAACCAGGATTTCTGAGAAGGAATGAAAAAAAAAGGACATTTTAGGTATAGGGGATAGTTGTACAAAAGCCTACATGTGACACTGGAGAACTTTTTATGTGAAAAACCTCAAATAAGTCAATATGTCTGGATCAAAGCATGCATGAATATGAAGGGAAAGATAGGAATGGGTTAGATAATGAAGGATTCTGAATGACAAATAGGGCATGTAGTGCTAGATCCCAGTTAAATGTTTTTTTTTTTTCCTTTCTCCTATCCCACAGATCACTCCCAGAAGAGATGGTTATAGGAAATCATACCATAGTGTCTACATTTATTCTTGTGGGGTTAACAGATCAACCAGAGCTTCAGCTTCCCCTCTTCTTCCTGTTCCTAGGGATGTATGTTCTTACTGTTGTGGGAAACCTGGGCTTGATCATTCTGATTGGACTGAATTCTCATCTTCACACCCCCATGTACTATTTTCTCTTTAATCTGTCCCTTATAGATCTCTGTTATTCTACTGTTATTTCTCCCAAAATGCTGGTGAACTTTGTCTCAGAAAAAAACATCATCTCCTACTCCGGATGCATGACTCAACTTTATTTCTTTCTTTTTTTGGTTGTTTCTGAGTCCTTTATTCTTTCAGCTATGGCTTATGATCGTTATGTTGCTATTTGTAACCCTCTGCTTTATAATGTAACCATGTCTCACCAAGTCTGTTCTTTGCTATTATTGGGAGTATACATCATGGGGTTTTCTGGAGCCATGGCCCATACAGGTTTCATGCTGAAAGTAGTTTTCTGTAATGTCAATATTATCAATCATTACATGTGTGATATACTCCCCCTCCTAGAGCTCTCATGTACCAGCACCTATGTTAATGAGTTAGTAGTTTTTATTGTTGTGGGCATTGACATTGGAGTTCCCACTGTCACCATATTTATCTCTTATGCTTTAATCCTCTCTAGCATCCTCCGCATCAACTCCACTGAAGGCAGGTCCAAAGCCTTCAGCACCTGCAGCTCCCACATAATTGCTGTTTCTCTTTTCTTTGGCTCAGGAGCATTTATGTATCTCAAACCTTCCTCTCTTCTATCCATGACCCAGGGAAAAGTATCTTCTTTATTTTATACCATTGTGGTGCCTATGTTGAACCCCATGATCTATAGTCTGAGAAACAAGGATGTCAAACTGGCACTGAGGAAAACTCTGAATAGAAGAATATTTTAAATAGAAAGAGGACAATTAGAAGATGGATTGTTCTGTTTCTTTTATTGGAGCTTTTCATGGAGTGATCCTGATTTGAAGCCTTTTCTCTGTAGAAGGAGCAAATCTTTGTTCTTGTACAGAACAATCTCTACTTTACATATGAATTCTTGTCTTCACTCAAACACAAGTCTCTTAAGTGGTGTTCCCGATGCATTGAATTTATTACCATTATACACAGCTTTTCAGAAATAACTTTGTATGGAAAAAATATGATAGCTTTCAAGGAAGTAGATGGGACTAACAAGTCTTATAGGTTTGACATAAACAATTTTAGAACTAAAAGAAATATTAGAAGTTTCTTTCATTCATTTGAATCATGAATTGTTTCTAATTGCCCAATTGGAGCAGGCGCTCCTTGGCCAAGTGATATGAGAAGAATTGAGTTTGTTGGGATGGAAATTACAGCTTTATTGTCCTAATGGTGAGAAGGATTAATATTTTTGGTAACTTCAGGAGTTTGGGGGAGGATTCTCTAGGTTAAAAATCAGTAGGGTGTGTTAGAGTATGGTACAATATTAAGAGGAACAAGAGACAATTTCCCTCCCCCCCCCCAAAAAAAAAGTAACATGATGGAATAGATAGAAAGATGATCTTGAAGTCAAGAAGTCCTGGATTCAGTTCCTCTTCTGACACATATTGACTATGTGATCTGGACGTATCATATAACTTCTTTGTACCTCAATTTTCTTAAAGGTCCCTTGAAGTTCTAAATCTATGATTCTATGCCCCATTCTGTTTGTATACTCTGGAAAAGTCATTAATCTCTAAGAAACTCAGTAAATTGTTTAGAGTAATAATTGCAGAGCAGTTTCTGAGGAAGAATAGCTGTTTTGGTAGAAGAACCTCCATCTCTGATTGTTCCTTATGCCAATGAAATTATAGTCTTTTTTAAAAAAGTGGAATATGGTATTGTGTATAGATATTTGAAGTCATTTTTTCTAGCTTTACTATTCCTATTCTTGTACATTACCAGTCCTTTCTGTTTATACTATTTATTATTTGTATTTGTATTTTACCTTCTGCAAACTGGGTTGCCTGATTTGGCAGATCATATACTCATAGATTTAGAGCTGGGAGGGACTTTTAAAACCATCTTGCCTGACTGTCTCAATTTAAAGATGAAGAATTTAGCGGTGCTAGGGGTTAAAAGGGACTTCTCTAGAATGGCACAGTTATAAGTTTCATAGGGAGGATTTAAATTTCAGGTCCTCAGACACCTGAAATAGTATTCTACACATAGGCAGTTTTCTTTCTTCTTTTTTCCTTTTTAGTTAAAAGTTTTCTCTCTTGCTTCCCCAGTGAGGCAATTAGGCAGGATCACATAGCTAGGAAGTGTTAAAAGTCTGAGGAAGAATTTGAACTCAAGTCCTCTTGATTCCAGGACCAGTGCTGTATCTAAATTTAAAGTCTTTTTAATAAGATTCCTGAGACAGTTGGAAAAAGTATTAGAATTCAAAAATCTTAGAATTAGCAGGGATCTCAGATGTTAAGTTTAACTCTTACATAGAATATGAATGCCTTCCACAAATTGTTGCTATGTGTACTTAGTTGCTATGTGAATTTGTGAGAGAGAGATTTTTTTAATTTTACTACAGTAGCTCATATATAAGGCAGATTTTAAAAAATAGAAATTCAATAGATTAACACAAAAGAATTATTACTGTTTTTTTTTGTTCAGGCCTTCTTTAATGAACTAAATTTCAAGAAGTATCCAAGAGTTCATAATTTCTATATTTAAAGTTAAGGTAATGAAGTCCCAATCAGACACTATCTTTATTCTATCCCTAAATTTCCCCTTTCTCAAAGTTCTTGCCTTCAATAGGCAGCAGCAGTGGTAAAATCACCAAGTGTGTCTGTAAGACCTTCATTTCCTTTCATGTGATTTGATAATCTTTAGCAATGGTTTACAGAATTCCTTCTGGCAGTATTATTTTTTTTCCATAGGAGTTTTAATCAATTAGTGGTTATCAGATTTGTGATAAATTGGGTTGTTTTCCTTCATATTCTGGAGTCTTTGTATGGAAAGGAGCCAACTTCTTTACTGTTATATTGAGCAAGAGTTGCTAACCACCAATTTTCATTTTGTCTTCTTTTGACTATGGCATTTTTCCTGATGGCAACAGTGACAACATCTTTCTAACTTGTAGCTCAAAAAGGTTCTTTCTCTGAAGATTCAGCTCTTTCTTCTGTAAGAAGAGCCTCTTTATTATTTAGCTCTAAATATTCAATAGTCTTTGTTTTTTTTTCTCCCCCTGTTGCCTCTTATAGCTTTGAATCACACAATTCTGGTTAGTAAAATGTGAGTAAGCAGGTGGAAGCCATCCTGATCTTCTGAACCTTGGGTCACTTCTGAAGAGACTGCATTTTCTAAAATAAAGGCTATCCTTAAACTTATGTTCTTTGTTATCTTGAGTATTCTGGATGGGGATCCCATTACCCATATTTATGAAAACTTTGATTTCCCAGATTTCCCAGAATAAACTCTTTAAAGGGTAATGGGTGATAGAATACTTTTTGATCAGCTCCCAATACCAGACCTGGTGTATATTAGCCTAGAGTCTGGTGAATCTTTAGGTCATGGGATCTGGAATAACTAGATGCCCCCAAAAGCATATTACCTTCCTATTTGCACCAATTTTGTGATAATTTATCTCTGCACATATTTTTCACCAGTGGAATGCAGATTCATTGAGGATAGAGACTATTTTTGTAATTTTAATATATGATATCTAGCATATAGTAGACACAAATATTTATTGAGTGATTGAATGAATAATTTTCTCATTCAGTTATTCATGTAGCACATAAATGCCTATAGTGAACCTACTATAGAGATACATAATTTTGGAATCAAAGAAATGACAAATTCTACGAGCTAATAGATCATTTCAGGCAAGTCAAAACATGTACAATTGAAATTATGGTAGTAAATTCAAAGCAATTGATCAAAAATCTCATGCTCCTATTTTCCTCCCTACTTACTTGAATTCAAACACTATCAGGCAATGTAGTAGCATTTCTTGCGAGTGGGGAAAGGATGGTAATGGTTTACCATTTAGAAATAGAATAATCAAATAATAATATTTAATTTGCCTCTTGTGGCATAAAGCATGCTTTCTGGATCCTTTGTGAACTGAATCCCACAAACATTTATAAAGCACTTAATGTTTGCAAGACATTGTGCTACTTTTTTTTGTTTCCATTTTCTTTCTTGTGGTTTTACCCTTTTGTTCTTATTTTTCTTTCACAACATGATTAATATGCAGATATGTTTAAAATGATTGTACATGTATACCTATATCAGACTTTTGCTGTCCTGGGAGGTAATGTAAGAAGAAATCTGGAACTCAAAATCTTACCAAAAATATATGGTGAAAACTACTTTTACAAGTAATTGTAAAATTAAAATACTATTGGCATTAAAAGAAAATAAAGTTTTAAAAAGTATGCTTGAAAAAAAAAGACATTGTGCTAGATTCTAGGGGAAAAATCTCCTGACATACAGGGAGAGGGGAGGAAATACATTTAAATATATAAGTAATTCCAAGATAATTTGAGGAAGGACTAAGGGAAAGATCGTGTAGGAGGCAGCACTTTAGTTGAACATTGAAAGAAGCTCGAGATTTCAAGAGGCCATGTTAAAGAAGAGAGTCAATCAAGGATAGAGAAGCTCTTATATAAAAAAAAATTGATAGTACATTTTAGAGTTTATCTAAAGGATATAAAGTAAAATTCCTGACTCCAATTTTAGTGCCCTTTCCATGTCATTATGGTGTAGCAAAGTCTGAGGCTTGAGTTTTATAGCATCTTCATTTTCAGCAATGCAACACTTTTTCCCCTTAGGATAATAATAATAATTCTGATTCTGAGACATTTGTGACTTTTTGCTTGTGAATTCTCTAAATTAAAGGGTATAAACATATTTTGTATTATTTTCTAAAATTACGGTTACTACACCACAGATTGACACCCATGTTTTCCCATAATGGTGCTGGATTAAAAAATTTTAATTATTTGCTTTTTCTCCTTTCCATCTGTCTCCATGATAATTTGTAGATTTTTTTTGCACAAATAAATTCGCTAAGTTTCACAAAACACCATTGAACAACAATTATATATTTTATATAAGGAATAGAATTTACTGTGTGCAAGGAAGAGAAGAAACCATATGTTGATATTCTGTATTCGACTGGATCCAGACCTATAAAATACAGAGACCCATGAAGAATTTTGCTGGATTTAGTCTTTTTCTTTTTCTTTTATTTTTTCCTGAAGCAGTTGGGGTTAAATGACTTGCTCAGGGTCATATAGCTAGGACATGTTAAACATCTGAGGCTGGATTGAACTCAGGTCCTCCTGACTTCAGCAGCAAATACTCTATCCACTAGGCCAACTAGCTACCCCTGGATCTAGTCTTTTTTAATCACATTAAGTCCTGAATTGAATTTCACTGCAATCTTTTTAATTCATACAATATAGCTAAATACATCTATGACTTTATGTATCACTATATATATTCTCTCTCGCTCTCGCTCTCTCTCTCTCTTTCTCTCTCTCTTGCTCTCACTCTCGCTCTCGCTCTCTATCTATCCACACATATGTGTATGTATATGCAAACATTCATATAGATATGTATATATGCAAAAACTGATATCTTGAGGAGATTATGTGAAGATTATACAGATAACTTGTAGAAGAATTGGAGCTACTGCCTTAGTCCTCCTGCTTCTGAAGGCACTACTCTTTTTATTGTACCATAACTTCTTTCAAAAGAAAGAAACAAGATTGCCTAGATATGTAAGCTTGACATTACCAGAAAGGAATGAGATATTCTAGATGACAACTCCTTGGGAGGTAATCCTTGGGAAATATGAGAACATATACTGATATAAGGGAGAAGCAATGGACTTATGTTCTTTTATAGGTCAGAGCAAAAGAAATTTAAGGAAGTTAAGAATATGGTACTATCAGACATTGAATAGACTTTTTTTCTAGACTGTGAGCTCCTTGAAAGTAGAGACTATTTTTCGAAGTAATCTTAAAGGAAAATCTTTCTAATGTATTTCTATTTTACATATAATCATGCCTCTTGGTTTTAGATAGTTATTAACACATTAAGGGCATGTGTGGGTTTTTGGGGAAGACTAGTACCACTGGTATGAAGGCTGCCGAGCTCTTTACAGGGACACTTTCTATCTTTGGTGTCTACCTGAATCATTCAGCTCTCACCTGTGACTCCAAGAATCTGTAGTATATGCAGCAGCCATACTGTGTTAAATCTTTTTGGCAGATAGACTAAAACAGGCTGATGGTGTTAAACATGTTGCTAAGTTAGGGGGATGTCTACCCCAAGCATGTGAAGACTTCCACTGACAGAATGGGCAGATGAAAACAATTTGTTTTACTGTTCATTAAGGTGGCTGAAGCAGGTGCTGTGGAGCATGCAGGACTTGGTCAGATATCAAAAACACCAAGGTCAGCCTCTGAATTCTGAGCTGTTACCATTTATTTTGACTTTTGTCTTGCTCCTAGACTTCAGTGACTGGAAGAGAGAATAAAATTAATTATTTTATGCAACTCTTTCTCACTTAAATCCAATTTATGTGAGAGTCAAAAGACGAAACTCATACTATTTTATCATTTTTTTTTACCTACATCATGTCTTGTGGCATCAGGAAAGTAGCTGTAGTCCAAGTCTGCACACAAGTGTCATCTTCTGATTATAGAGTCATCCTCTCACAGACTGAAGCAGCAGTGGAATGCAGCAGCCTCTCTGGGTGTCTAGCAGCCTTTTTCAAAGACTGAACTATTTATTTCTTGACATGAAGAAGAAGCTTGAAAGGATACTCCAAAATTATCTGCTTCATTAAAACTAAAGGTGACTTACTTATTGTGATGGGGGAGTGTTCTATTTTCTGATCAAAAATGCAAAAAAAAGTACAAACACGATTGAAAAGATGATTCTAACCTGTACACATACTTATAAACAACATGAAATCCAATAGACTTAAAAGATAGACAGCTTTTGTTGTAAGAGAACTCAGCAGTTATTACATACAAATAGCAATGCTGAGTGAAACAAGGTTGGTAAATGAAGGCCAGTTTACCAAAGTTGGAACTGGATAAATGTTTTTCTGAAGTGGCTTATTAATGGAGAGCACTGTAATTCTAGTATAAGTGTTACACTCAAATCTATTCTAGTCATCAGCTTGTATGCTTCTCTAAAGAAGTAAATGATAAGCTCAAGATAATGTGGTTGCCACTTGTAGAAAAACACCATGCTGCCATTATCAATGTAAATGCTCTCACCAAGCCCCTATGAGGTCAAAGAAAAATTTATGAAGATCTGGAGACCATCATCATCAATATATTCGAAGAGGACAAGCTTGTAATTCTGAATGACTTTAATCCAGAGGAGACAAAGACTATCAGAGATGTAAGTCCTTGGGAGAAATGGAGTCAGAAATAGCAACAGCGGTGCTCACTTGCTATCAAAGACTTGTATCCACTGTAAATGTTCATACAGACTATTTATGTCTGATATATTATAGAGCCTCTCAAACAGGTATTGGTATGATCAGCAAGTCAGACACACTGTAGATTAACCCCAATATAAGGATACTATTTAGGTCCTCTTCAAGCATAAACAGCAACAATTAATCTACCAATCATTTTAAGGAAATGTTCATTTATTGCTATGTTTCATTTCATTATTTTAAAAAATAAAACATGGTTGTGTTATATTTTAGCCAAAGTATTTTCTTCATTCACTGACAAAATAATGTTTTTTGTTCTCATTATCAGTAGGATCTATTGTACTTATAGTTTTTCTAATGTTGAACCAACCATGTATTTCTGATCTAAATCCTAGCTGGTCACAGTGTATGGTCTTTTTTGATATATTATTATAGATTCTTTGTTAATATTTGGTTTATAGTTTTTATATTAATCTTCTTTAGAGATATTGTTCTATTTTATTTTTTCTGTTTTAATTCTCCATGATTTAGGTATCATGGTTTTATTTGTGAACAGAACTATTTGATAGGATCCCATTTTTTCTGTTTTTGTAGTTTGTGTAATATTAGAATTAGCTGTTCTTTGACTATTTCATTGAATACATTTGTAATTTCTTTTAAAAGAGATTCCATTAAAATAGTACATTATGAAGATTAAAAAGGAAGATGAATAAAATCAGTAAAATGAATGTATTAAAATAGTCTGAAAATGTGTAAAATGTGATTTGTGTACTTCTCACCTCTACAAGGAGATGGTATAAGTGTTTTTCATATTACATTTTTTGTCATGCTAGTTTTTATAATTTTGTAGCATAATAATAATAGCCAATATTTACATAGCATTTATTACATAGCACTAAGAATTTTGTGATTTTATCTCATTTTATTCTCACAACAACCCAGGGAGGAAGATATTATTATTATCCCTATTTTGCAGATGAGGAAAATAAGACAAACAGAGACATTAAGGGACCTCTTCAGACTTACACAGCTATCAAATACCTGAAGCTGGATTTGAACTCAGGCCTTCCTGACTCCAGTTGTGTCACATAGCTATCCCCAAACATTCACTTTTGATTTTAAAAAAAATGATTGTTATTTCCATTTGTGTTATTGTGGTCATTATGCTTATTTTATTTTATTTTATTTTATTTTTGGCTCTGGTTACTTAAATCTTTCATCCTTCACATTCATCTTTTTTTTTTTTACAGTATTTCAATATTCTATCACATTCATACACCATCATTTACTAACCATTCTCAAATGAATGAACTTTTGTCTTATTTCCAAGTTTTTGTAATCACAAAAAGTCCTGCTCTAAATATTTTGGTGTATACAGGCACTTTCTTCTCAATTAACGTCTTGGGAGAATAAACTTAGCAATCTCTTTGGTAGAAAACTATGAATATTTTAGTCTCTTTCTTATTATAATTCCAGATTGTTTTGCAAAACAATCCTACCAACAATGTACTAGTGTGCTTAATTTCTTACAACATTTGCAACATTGATTTTTATTATCTTTTGCAACTTTTAAAATATAAGATGAAATTTTAGGATTGTTTTGATGTTCATTTCTCTTATTGTTAGTGAATTAAAGCATTGTTTTATACTACTTTTAACATGTGATTTTTCTTTTGAGAAGCATTTTTCCCATCTCCTTAGACCATTTATATATGGAGAATGGGTTCTAGTTTTATATATACACATTATATATGTATACATGTAAATAATATACTTGTATATACCTATGCCATATGTATATACAATGACATGTCCATCAATTAATTGTTTATATATTAGATAGTAAGATTTTATTCCATTTGTTTCCCCTGTTATCCTAGATACATTAATTTTGTTTGTGAAGAAACCTTTCTCTTTTATGTAATTAAAACTATGGGTTTCATTTCTGTTTGGGTTAAGAATATATCTCTTACTGAGGTCCTGGGTAATTAGATGGGATTGGCAGAGAAAGCCTAAGGTACTGATAAGATTATAATACTTCCTGAGGCAATCAGGAAAGGGCACTGATGGGATCAGCTCAGTTTTATAGTCCCAATCTCTGTGGAGGTCTAGGGAAACACTATATCCAATCAGAAAGCCAAGTTAAGATGTCAAAGTCTAGAAGCTGAATTTTTTATAGATCTGTCTGTGATATGCCATGTTTCCTGAATTTCTTCTGGGATTAGCATTCTACCGTGTTTCCCGATAATAAGACCTATCCCGAAAATAAGCCCTCCCCTTACTGTGCAAGATTCCTCTAAAATAAGCCCTCCCCTGAAAATAAGCCCTATTGAGATTGCTACTGTAGTGAAGGTGATCCCCTGCGCTACATGCTACATTACGGTACCCTCTGTATGCACCATTCCCCTCCCCCCTCTTCCCCTCATGAAACGTATGCCACACTCCGAGCTGCATCCAATCAGAGCTGCAGCAGTGAGTGCGTCATCCTGTTCTTCCCCAGTGATTTGCTTGCTGGCGCCATTGAAAGCAATGCAATGGAGGAGAGCTGAGGCAGGACAACATAAAAACCCGGTATGTAATTGGGAGTGAGGGGGCATGATGGAGGATAAAAGGGGCATGATGGAGGATAAAAGAACTCAGCCAGCACTCACCGCGCTAAAGAAATGAAGAACTTCCTTGCAGAGAGAAGAATAGATCAAGTAATGATTCCTGCAGGAATGACTGCCTGTTGGAATCCTTATTAACTGCTAACTAATTAGAGTTGATCTAATCTTACAAGAAGATTTTGGCCAGAACCTAAAACAAGGTACTAAGTAGAACTAATTAATACAAGGCTTGTGTTCACACCTTTACTCATTGGAGTTCACAAGTATGTCAGCTTCACAAAGTAAACTTTCTAACTTCAAGGGAGTTCACACCTCCCTTAAAGCTCTTTGGGCCAGAGAGCACTATGGGAGAAAACCCATAATCCCATTCTCTCAGAAGATTCGCATATAAGGAGAGAGAGCTATTCGAGAATACATTTTTTCCTCTTGGCTGGCTGGTCACAGAGGAGAGTTCAGCTGGACTCGAGAGGAGCAACTCTGGTGCAGAGAGCACTTTGACGGATTTCAGCGGAATTACGTCAGAAGCCCTCTTTCCGAGGCAAGGCAGAATATATTCCACTTCGCTGGCTGGTGGCAGACGAAGAGTTTTCAGAGGAAGAAGCTATGAGTGGAGAGTTCAGTGGACAACCAGATTCATCTTCATCTCACACCACTGTAGCTGGTGGCTGGGCTCCTGCATGCCCCCACTGAGACCAAGCTGGTCTGAAAGACTCACCAGAAAGCTAGCCGAGCCCCAAGAGAAGGAGACAAGAGATTCATTCCATCTCTGTGTTGGTCGGAGGCTGAAGAAAGCAGAGGCAGAGGCTGAAGGACAGAACCTTTGGATTTGGAGACATCCCGAGGGCTCTAAGCTAAACCGGCTGTGCTTTGAGAAGAACAAGAACTCCAACATTTGAACTCCCAACAACTGCCTATCTCCAGACCCTTGATGTTGCAATAAACAAGCCATTCAAGGACCATTTGCTCATGGAAGTCAATGACTACATTGAAAATAGAATGGAAAGAAATCAGCGTGGAAACTTTGTGAAGCCCTGTCTGCAAGAAGTCGTGACTTGGGTGAAGAAGTCATGGGATAAAATTACTGACAGCTGTGTCGCCAAGGCACTACGAGCAGGTTACCTGGACAAGACATGTTCATTTAAAGAGAGCTATATTGCTGGACATGACAGATTGGGTCCACTTCTTCTGAAGAAAATAGAGGCGCAAGACATTCAGGATGGAATTCAGGGTATGGACACTTATGACGATGTTGTTGAAGAAGATGACATGATCATTATTGAATAAAGGTACTTTTTTTTGTTCACATTTGCCTGTTTATTAAAATTGCTGTCAATGTTCATTAAAATAAGCCCTCCCCTGAAAATAAGCCCTCTGGTGTTTTTCTGTCCAAAAAAATAATGACAGTGTCTTATTATCAGGGAAACATGGTACCTCCTGATGTTTTTTTCCTCATCCTCTTCCCCATGCCTCATGGTATCTTTCTCCTTGTTATAGCTAACTAATTTTATTTTTATTTTATTTTATTTTATTTTTTTTAGCTAACTATAGTTAAACTCCTCTATGGATTTAGCCTGACAGTCAATAGCATACTCCCACCTCATGGTATATTCCCTTTCTCCTGGTTAATTGTGAGTTCCACTAGGGAACTTGTCTTTTCCCTTGCTAAAACCCCTTTCTTCGTTAACTAGATTCTTTCCTGAATCTATTTCATATTTACCATTCCTGATGTATATTATACATCTTTATTTTGTCTGTAACCTCTTCACATAAATAAAGGTACCTTTTGTAAAAGAGAACACCATTGTGAATTTTTCAGATGTGCCTTGCACCTTACTCTATATATTTTGAACTTCATGATTTGATGCCAATCCCCATCATTACTCATATATCCAAGAGATGTATGATCTGTTCTTTTTCCATATTCTATAAAATTCTATATTTTATAGTGTATTGTTGTCATATATTCATATTATGGAATATGGTATAAAGTATTGGTGTAAGACAAATTTCTGCCAGACTATGTTCTAGTTTTCCCAGAAGTTTTGATCAGGAAAGATTTCTTTGCTAAATAATTTACATTTTGGTTATTGAGTATTATCATGTCTGATTCTCTAGATGGATCAGGGTGATGGATCCAGAATGCTGGCCCTGGAGTCAGGAAGATCTTATTCACTATTTGTGTAATCTTAGTAAACCACTTAATTTTTGTCTACCTCAATTTTCTTATCTGTAAAATGGGGATAAAAATAGCACTTATCTTGCAGGGTTTTTATGAGCACTCAATGGGATAATATCTGTAAAATCCTTAATAATGCTTTGCATGATTAGACAACAATAAATGCTTGTCCCTGCCTTTCCTTTATTGGACCATTCCATTTATATATTTTTCTTTTAACCAATACCAAATGCTTCTTTGTAACATTGTTTGAGGTCTGGAAGTGCTGTTCCCCTTTTGTTCATACCTCTTTTCATTTCTCTTAGCATTCTAGTTTTTTATTTTGCCAAATAAATTTTATTATTTTTAAATCAAATTTCATCTTTTTTATAATTTGATTGTTATAACATTAGAAGTATGAATTAATAGGCAGAATCTTCATTTTTATTGTTTTTTTCAAGTCCATCCATGAGTACCAAAATATTTTCTCAGTCATATAAGTCGTTTGTTTCTTTGAGAAGGACTTTATAATTGATATTAAACTGTTTAGAAGAAGGAATACAAAATAGGTAGTACAGCTGGATGGCTGTTATTGGGCTGCAGATTTTCCCTCCAGACCTCTTTTTTTGTTGCTAAAGGTCAAAACAAGAGTTTCTATCATTAACTTACATTTTTCTTGAAGTGGGGATAGGTTTTACACACATACACACATGCATGTATATGTACACACAAAAACACACACATAGAAATGTCACACAAAAATGCTGTATATATCACATATTATATATGTATATATTCATATGTCACAAAATTCCATAAGTCTCAATAGTGCATGAGAGGAAAACTTATTAACTTCTTGAAAGCTTCAATAAAACTGACTTTAGGATTACATGTGATGGGGAGAATTATTTCCTCTGAACAAGAGCAAAATAGCTCTGCTTGTCAACTTGGCAGGTATATGTAGATTGCTCAAATTCTGATATATCTAACTGGGAGCTCAGTTAGAGATAATAACTTTCTAATTTTATATTTTCTCTCTACTTTCTGAATTATGTAGAGAAGTCCTGGAAATGACAGATGTATGAGACATTGATCAAAAGACAGAAATTCTCAAGTAGGACCAAGGTTGAAGAAAATGGGGAAAAGAAATGGAAGGGTGTGGGATTCAACAATTCCCTGCGTGAAATTAAGGTATGAATAGAAGATTGAACCTCCAAGGAGAAAAACAAACTTTGTGGTACAGCGTGTAAACATAAACTTTGTAATTCTTTCTCCCTGAAGAATCTGAACCCAGGGAGAGGAAGAGTTCCAATTAGGTCCACAGGATAAAACCTCTAGTTTCCTATCATTTGTTAATTCTAGGGACACTTCTAGGCATTATTTCATCCCCTGTAACTTGAGCCAGGGGATTTTGGTGATCTTTATAAACTCAGAATAACTCTGAACATAGCTCAATCTGGGTGTTCCTGCTCTGATTGCCTTAATATAAAAGAGAGTATCAGTGTTTCAGTGATCAAAAACTAGATAGTCAAAACTAATAAGGACCAACATTATAGTGACCAGAAAGAAAGGGTAAGTATGTAACACATAATTTTAATTTATTAATTTTTACTTTTATCTTTTCTTTCCTACTTTGTCAACTATGAAAAGCTAAGATTTTCTAAAACATCACATTTCTGACCTCTGTCAATTGACTCTTTGGCCCAATCCAAGTAAGAAGGGATGAATACATGCAAAGACAATATTAGTCCCAGTACCAATAATACCCTACCCCCTCAGGATGCTATATGTGTAGAGTCTCTCTGAGATATTGTTTCTTTATCTCTGAAATGTGAATTGTATTGACCCTCTCATTTGAGGGGTCTGAATAGGGATTGGATGGAGGACGGGAGAACTATATTTTCCTGATTTTCTTTTGGTTTGGAGTCTGAGCAGCTTAATAATTACTTTGCAGGGGAACTCAGGAAGACTTTTTTGTAGTCATTTAGTTCAAGGAGACTGTTACGTAACAGTAAATCTTGAACATTTTGGATGTTAAAAACAGATTCTGCATGGCACAGTCATGATCATTTTCAGAGGCTCCTAGTATTGCTCTGATGTGAGAATTTTTCAGTCTGGATTCCATAAGAACCTGAAAGTACCTTATCCAACATGAGGTATGTAAGATTATGAAGCAAGTCAGACAGATTGAAAGGAAACCAAATTTCTTAGTGCACTAAGGAAGATATTTGGGTAAGAAATGATTACAGCTTTGCAGGGTACAGATTCACCTTTTATAACATTTTAGATTCACTTAGAGTACAGAGATAATGGCAGAAAGTAAATAGAAATTTGTGAGGCAAAAGAGTTACAGCAGTTGCTAAAGGTTGGGTTTGTTCCTGTAGCAATGCATTCCTCTGTGATAAATTTCCCTGTATACAAAATACAAAATCTCTCAAAAGGATCCTTCAAAAATCATCTTGTTTAATCTAATCATCCTTTGCCAATAGAGAGGGAAATAAAGTACAAAAGATACAGTTCTATTTCCTTGATCTCAGAAATTTCTTTACCTGGGGAGCAGGTATTTTCCCCAAACTCACAATACATAATACACAGATCTAGCCACTTCCTCCACAATTTCTCCATTTGTTATTTCCTCAGAAGTATTATCAAATTTAATATATATGTCCACAATACAACAAAGCAGTTGCTTGTTCAGAAAAATAAGAATTTATTCCAAAGAAGGTTGTGGCAGCCATGAATTTTAGATAGCAAATCATAAAAATCTAAAACATTATTTTAAATACTAAATAGCAAGAACCAATCAATAAACATATACCATAACACATCTGTGACGTCATAAGGAAAGAAACTTGAAGAAAATTTCTGAGTAATTCTGGAGACTTGCACACCTCGGTATTCCCCCATTCCCATCTTCTGGAGTTTTTACTCCAGTTTTAAACAGTACTAACTGTAGAGGAAAACTTCCATACTTAAAAATGGGGATCACTAGTTTGTTAGGAATTCAGGGGAGAATGGCATACGCAAATAGAAAATATCATTCTCGTTTGATGTGAGGTGTTGGATTTTAAGAGTAACATTTTTGTAGTACCCAATATCCTTCCAGCTACAGGCTAACATTATTACTGGTAATTTTATAAGTAATGAGAACATGGAAGACCTGGTTTAAACTCTTAGATTTTGCATTAGATCTGACACCTAGGACTTAACCTTCTGAAAGAGTTTAGACATTTTTAAGAGAAAGTTGACAATAAGCACAATTTTATAATTGTAAAGAAAAAAGGAACAGGGAATGCATCTTAATGTGTATTTAGGCAAAAGGTTTCTTGGTCTATTGTCTCGGGTTTAGCTTTTCTTTCATGAAGTCATTAGCTTCTAGAAGACATTTTTTTTTTCTTGGAAATTCTGAGCCAATGACCTCTGACTTAGATCACAACCCACAAACTGAATAGGTTAGCTTACTTAAATTGAGAGACTTTTATCTAAGACCAATGCCTTGGTATTAGTCATTGCAATTTCATTTGTTAACAGTGCCTGAAATGGGCCTTTGCACCCAGTTTCTAGGACAGATTTCAAGAGATATTTCATCCAGTAGTATCATTTACTAGACCTCAAGTCATGTAAAAATCCTTGGATCATTTTTTAGGTAATGATGCTCAAACCTCTCAATGATAAGTCTTAGTATATTTTAGTGGGGCCTGATAAAAATTAATTACATTAGCTTTTCAGTAATTAGTTTATCAGGTTAGATATTTTGAAAAATATTAAAACAGGGTTACCAAAACTCATCTGAAAGTTTTTAAGAGTTTCAATTTTTGTATACCATTTATTTTTTCCATCTTATACAAATCCCATAAATGATATAGACACACTGTCTATTGGCAAAAGTAAGAATCTCCATTTGTATATATTTTTTGTTTTTACATCATTTATCACATTAATTTTTTAATATATGCCTCTTCTTCCACACTCCCACAAGATGATAGATATTTATCTTTTTAGAATATATAAGTCCTTTTCTTCTTTATTTTTAAATAGTATTTTATTTTTTCCTCAGTCACACCAAGAAAATTTTTAGCATTCATTTTTACAAGATTTTGAGAAAAGAAAATATCTTAAGAAGGATGTTTAAGAACAAATCCATAAAATTTATATTATTGAGTCCCTCAAGCAGAAAAATGCATAATTTAAAAGTTTCTTTATAGCAACTAGAACAATTTTCAATGTTAAGAGTCTTATTACAACTTGAGAATTTATATACAGTAATTAAAACAGAATCAAAATCTATATTTGTAGGTATTTATATTAAATTTATCTAAGTATATTCAAATAATTCTTCTGGAGAAGAAATGCTCTAACTTTTCAGTTTTATTCCCTGTTGTCTGTAGAACCAAATAAAGTATAATATTAGGGCCAATGTCTTGTCCTTTTGTCATTGTTTTCACTAGAACACTAAGGTTCCTGATATAGTTGCAACTATCATAGAACCCTTTTATATATTATTTAATCATTGGGAAACATTTGGAAGCCAATCATGTATAACCCAGTTCCCAAAGGAAATAGTATGACCCTGTCTTTCTCAAGCTAAGGTTTACAACTCTATTAAATATTTTTTTATCTCTTATCATTCTCTCCTCTTTATGAGGATATGCTATAATCTGATATCCTGAATGTATGACTGTTAAAACAATATTATACATAAATATACAACTTTTTTAGCTTTAAAATCAATTTTAGCTGAAAAATCAATAATAAAGGAGACAAGCCTGTCCAAATAGCATAGCTTGGGAAGATTAGAGAAGTAAAGGATACATTAGAGAAATTTGCTACAAAAGGAGGAAGAGGGATATAGTTATTATAGCATCAAGATGCTTTCATCAGGTCTAAATTTAAAGGCACAAATTGATATCTTGTAGATAGAAAATTGTGAATGTCCCTCAGTTTTAAGTTTAATATAAAAGTCATAAATGCCTTTTGAAAAAACAGTCCTACAACAGAGGTTCACATTATTCAAAGGGTTAAATATCCAAACTCATGATATAACAGGTGACAAGCTTTCGTGCTCAGAAAAGAAATATACTGGGAAACTGAATCAAAAGGATACTACCACTCCCTTTGTAAGGCTGCCCTTTCAACAGTCCCAGTCATCTATGTCCATCTACCGGTAGCATTTAGAGGTGGCTCACTCCTTGAGCAGTTCTTGGCATTTTTTTTTTTTTGAATGGTGGACAATGACTTACTGGATTAACAATAATTCAAACAGTTATACCTGGATTCAAAACTCAGAATAAATCAAATCACACTCTTAAGAGGTTCTATTTCATATAGTTAGTTGCATTGTTTATAGCTTAGGAGGAAGGGATAGTTATTTCTTGTTAACAGCAATATCAGTTAAATTAAAGAATCCATCCTAAGTGTTCACAGGGACTATTTGTGTTTTACCTATGGCAGAGCATTCCAAGGTCGAGTTGGTCTGATCAGCCACAGTCAGACATATTGACTTGACTCTAACTGATACTATTGTAGTCCTTTTCAAGAACAAAGGACAATAGCAATTCAGTAAGTTCACAATGAAAACATTCATCCTTATGCTAATCAAGAATATGTAAGATCTTTCCAAAAATGTTTCAGTAGTTTCCTTTTTTTTTTTTGATTGAGAAAATAGTCACATTCTGAGATTTTATATATAAAATCAATGCACTCAAATCCAGAAAGGTGTTGTTTGCAGTTAACTTGAATAGGTTAATGCACTGTTTATCAACTACTAAGACAAAAGGAAAATCTATTAAATAGAGGTGTATTGATCTAAAGTTACATCCATAGATTTTGGTATACATATTACTTGTGTACCAATTTATCCAGCGAGTTTCCATAGATTTCAATATCATTACTAGTACAGAGCATTACTAAGCATATAAGCAAACTTTTAAGTCATTCTCTTATTTGTGAGTGCATTTGTGTTTGAAAAGGGGCTTAGTTGTTCTGTAAGCCAATGTCCCTATTACTCTATCTTGCTGTAGAATTTTTAAGGTTTTCATTAATGTGCAACTTCTTGTAGCTTCTTCTTTCCTCACAGAGATTACAAAGATTTGGATCTTACTACTGCTGAAAATTCAGAGTGGTTGGCAAGTTCTTAGAGAACTTCTTAAAAATAATGAATCTTCTGAGAGTACCAAGTTAATTTTGACAAACCAGATTATACCTATTTGAATTTTTGAGATAGTTTTTAAACCAAAAGAACATTCTTCCTTTAATATAAAAGTCTCTCATAAATAATACTTCAAAACTATAATTTCATAGAATCAGATTAAGAGGAACTAGTCTAATGATATAAGTGCATCCCACTCTAGGTATCTCAACAGATCAACAACACTTATATGCAGTTATTTCCCAAAACCAGAATTCAAAAATATACAATACTATAAAAACAATATCATGGATTTAAAATATGAACCATGAAATAAAACTTATCAAATGACATTAAACCAGTTGAATTAGTCTCCTAATCAGTTATATGGGAAAAGTATTACATTGATCTGCCAATTTAATATTTTGAACTAGCTGCAACAGAGATCAGTATAGAGTAGTCATCATATAACTTTTATAGCTACAAAGTTTTGGCACTAACATTTATGATTCAGAGCACATTTTGTGAATAATAATTTCCCCAAGTTTTATATCAAACCCAATGTAAATTCAAATTTCATATTGCTCAGTTTTAAAACTTGTTAATTAATTCTGGCTACTTTTCCATATCCACAAGAGTACTGTAATCTGTGAAACCAAGATTAGGAAAGCTTTTTTTCCCCTTCAAGCTGGAATAAAGGTAATATTTGTTAGGCTGTTCTCAAACACCAAAGGAGACTCTGAAACTTGAAAATGCAAATACAGTTGCTTTTTCCCTTTTGAATATGGAATCCCTAGACATAAAACTTAAATTAACTACAATTATGTTTAGGAGTGAAATCATCATTAAATTAGTGTAAATTACATTAAAACAACAAATCTTTCATTTTCCAAGAAAGGGGAAGAGTTACAAAGAGTTTTAGTGCTTTTATGCAAAATACAGAAAGTTTCCAAAATTACTTTTTTTTTTTTTTAGTTTCCAATACCATAAATTTTTGGTTTCATTTCCGAAGATAAATGGATTTCATTTATGAAGATAAATGGGGAAAAGATCTCTTTTTTCCTTGTTTCTCCTGAATTTATAACATAGACAAAATTAGGAACATAGGGAGAAAATATATCCTTTTGAAAGATTCGAACCTTTCTGCAGAAAAGTTCTAGTTCTTTTCATTCATTTTTCTTTGGCTGATCAATGTACAGAAAAAGATCAGCTGGATTTGCCATGATACATAATACAAATGGGCAATGATGCCAACATATATTTACATAAAACAAACAAAAGTACAACTTTAATTGCTCTCTCTGTCTCTCTATAGCCTTAGGAGAAAATCAATTTGCCTTCTTACAAATTTAAATGGAAAACCATTCTTACTGTGCCTTTGAAGTAGGAAAATAAACCAACCACCACAGGAGGCTTATTTTGTGTACACCTTTCCAGCTGTCTCGGTTGGTGGTAAATTCATCCTCTTTTGTGGTAAATCCTAGTAATCCCATCTCTATTAACAAATTTTGGGGATTCCCTATTCCATGAAATCTCAGAAAAATCTTACTCACTATGAACTCTTCAAAATTGTGTTAAAAATGAATAGCCAGACTGAAAGGAAAATGAATTTATTTTTGTGTTAAAGAAGATTGCTTATCTGGAATTATGCCCAAAAAGTTATCAAACTGTGCATACCCTTTGATCCAGCAGTGTTTCTATTGGGCTTATACCCCAAAGAGATACTAAAAAAGGGAAAGGGACCTGTATGTGCCAAAATGTTTGTAGCATCCCTGTTTGTAGTGGCTAGAAACTGGAAAATGAATGGATGCCCATCAAATGGAGAATGGCTGGGTAAATTGTGGTATATGAATGTTATGGAATATTATTGCTCTGTAAGGAATGACCAGCAGGATGAATACAGAGAGGCTTGGAGAGACCTACATGGACTGATGTTAAGTGAGATGAGCAGAACCAGGAGATCATTATACACTTCGACAACGATATTGTATGAGGATGTATTCTGATGGAAGTGGATTTCTATGACAAAGAGACTTAACTGAGTTTCAATGGACAAATGATGGACAGAAACAGCTACACCCAAAGAAGGAATACTGGGAAACGAATGTGAACTATTTGCATTTTTGATTTTCTTCCCGAGTTATTTTTACCTTCTGAATCCAATTCTCCCTTTGCAACAGGAGAAATGTTCGGTTCTGCAAATATGTATTGTATCTAGGATATACTGCAACATATTTAACATATATAGGACTGCTTGCCATCTTGGGGGGGGTGGAGGGAGGGAGGGGAAAAAAACAAAACATAAGCAAGTGCAAGGGATAATGTTGTAAAAAATTACCCTAGCATGGATTCTGTCAATACAAAGTTATTATTAACTAAAATAAAATTTAAATTAAAAAAAATAAAGAAGATTGCTTAGTCTAGATGTGCCTTCAATTTTTGAGGGTATAGAGTGAGATGTTTTAGCTTTAAAATTTACAGTTATTCAGAAACATTCTATGGCAGGATGGAAATTAAAGAAATATGCCAATCTTAGGATAATACAAATTGGTAAGGATCATGTCTGTTCTTATAGAAAACACATTTCTCTGTGGTTAGACTTATCACAATTCCCTGCATGGGCACGAAATTTCTTAGAGGCATCCTTTAAAATATAACCATGCTTGTTAATCTACTTGTTGCCAATAGGGAATGAAGTAAAGTTCAGACACCACTGTTCTATTCCTTGGGCTCAGAAATTACTTTATCTGAGGAGCAGATGTTTTTCCAAAACTCATAGTATGCAGGTTCATCCACTTCTTCCATAGCTCCATTTTCATAACTAAGGAAGAGGGTGTGTTGAGATTGGTTTGCTTCTAATAAGACTTCTCTCCTTTCCTCATAGATCCCTCAAGAAGAGAATGGCTTTGAAAAATGACTCTTCAGTGACTGAGTTCATCCTTGCAGGCTTAACAGATCAACCAGAGCTCCAACTCCCCCTATTCTTTCTGTTTCTAGGGATTTATGTAGTCACGATAATGGGAAACATGGGATTGATCATTTTAATTGCTATTAATTCTCAGCTTCACACTCCTATGTACTATTTCCTCTTTAACTTGTCTTTCATAGATCTCTGCTACTCTTCTGTCTTTACTCCTAAAATGCTGATGAATTTCATCTCTAAGAAAAACATTATTTCTTATTCAGGATGTATGGCTCAGCTTTATTTTTTCTGTTTTTTGTCCATCGTGGAATGCTACGTATTGACAATAATGGCTTATGATCGTTATGTTGCTATCTGTAATCCATTACTGTATAATTTCATCATGTCCAATCAGGTGTGTTCATGGCTATTGGGTGGGGCATATGTAATGGGGTTTGTTGGTGCCATGGCTCATACTGGATGCATGCTGAGACTGGTCTTCTGTGATGTTCACATCATAAACCATTACATGTGTGACATCCTCCCCCTCCTCCAGCTCTCCTGCACCAGCATTCATGTCAATGAGCTGGTAGTTTTCATTGTTGTAGGTACTAATATTATAGTACCTAGTGTCACCATCTTGACATCTTATGCTCTTATTCTGTCCAGTATCCTGAGCATGAGCTCCACTGAGGGCAGGTCCAAAGCCTTCAGCACCTGCAGCTCCCACATAATTGCTGTTGCTCTTTTCTTTGGGTCAGCTTCATTCATGTACTTCAAGCCATCCTCAACAGGGTCTATGGATCACAGCAAAGTATCTTCAGTCTTTTACACAAATGTGGGACCTATGCTAAATCCCCTCATTTATAGTCTGAGGAATAAAGATGTTCAAGCTGCCATGAGGAAAACCTTGAGAAGCATGTTTTCCAGAATAGGAGTAGGGTTTTCATGTTGAAATTTTGAATTCACAGGTCCAAAGCTTATTTTGCTTTCCTTTTTGTTGATTGAATTTTTCTCAGGAAATGAACTTTACTCAAATTATTTTTTCTCTGTTCTCTACTGCACAACATTTTATGAGCAAGACTTATTTCCTTTTCTCTGTGGGTAAAATTGCCAATGTCAGATTAAACCAGAACCATAATGAGAACCCAAACTAAAACCAAATATTTTGGAGCCAATGAGAGTTTATTGAGTTTACCAGAAAGGGTGCCCTATCCATACAGAGAAGACTTTCTGAAGGAACAAAGGGACAAACTCATAAAAGTTTTAATTTGAACAGAAGGTGAATGGTACATAGAATACTTGTGGATTTGGTGGAAGAAATAGCAAGAAAACCCAATGGAGTTTGTGAAGAGTCATTGAAGACTGAACATATTTGAATAGCAACAGTTACCTCTGGATTGGACAGGACTTGTTTCTGGCACTTGGATGAGGGAAAGGAAAGGCCTCTTTTCAGGTCATCTTGTAACTCCACCCCAATAAATAAGGCTATTTTGGATACTTGCTGTTTCAGCAGCAAGGAAGGTCACAAACAAGGCAGAGATTACAATATCAAGAGAAGAATTTTAGACAAAGTGGAGTTGCTTTTGTTTTTTTCAGCTACTCACAGATCAGTGGTACAATGGAAAGTGTGATGGATTTGGAGTCAGAGGATTAGTATTTTAATCATGGATTTTCAATCTGTGTGACCAAGGCAAGTCATTCAACTTGTCTGACCCTGTTTTCTCATTTATAAAAACATGAGATGTTTGGACTTGAGAACTGCTAAGATCGCTAACAGTTATAAATTTATGATTTATGCTCCCTCTGTGAAAATGCAAGTATTTTATACAAGTATGTGAAAAGTCATGTAAAAAGTTAAGTGCAATGACTCATTCAACTTCTGCCCACTGTCACTGATCAGCAATTCAAGAAAACAATGAATATAGAGGAGATTATTTGGAAAATGGCAATAAATATCCCAATAATGTAACTTCCCTTCCTTGTGCCAAAGAAACTATACTTTTGTG
The DNA here is from genome assembly GCF_016432865.1 of Antechinus flavipes. Lineage (NCBI taxonomy): Eukaryota > Metazoa > Chordata > Mammalia > Dasyuromorphia > Dasyuridae > Antechinus > Antechinus flavipes. Next base: position 481,891,559 of record NC_067400.1, read on the forward strand.
ATTTTTTTTCCCACTAGATATTGTGCCTGGATAAAAATAGGTAAAAGATACAAAGTATTATGTACATCTAATGTGAAAATCCAAAAACATGTCCTTTTATTCCTATTCCTATCAAAACTCCCTTACTTGTGGGATCAGCTGCTTTTATTGAAAGGTAATATAGATATTTGCTGGCTCCCAAAATAGACATTCCAGTTCTGGTCTTGCTTATATAATGATAATTAAACATTTCTAGTGTAATATAAAGTGAAGTCATTTGCAACTGGAAAATGATGAGAATGGACAACTAAGAGACTCCAATTTTGAAGAAACATTTTCATTTTCTAAAAAAAAAATTGCTAAAAGGAACAGTTTTTTGGTACTTGCTATACAATATTTGAGAAATTGAGACAAATTGATTTGCTGAGAGAAATTTCCATTCCTTTGTCTAATTAGCTGAATTATCAGAATAGATGAGGCATTTTTACTGTGCTGTGTTGTCTCACAAAAGAACTGTAACACTATATTACTTGTTATCAGAAGTTAATTGGAAGGGAAGGAAGAGATTGAGATATGAAGAAATGTTTGTTTGGCATTTAAAGCTTTTCACAGCATCATTCCTTTCTACTTTTTCATCCTATTTACTTTCCTCCACTCACCTTACATTTAACCATAATGGCTTACTTGCTTTAATTTTGATGCATTTATACTAACTGCCTTTGATGTCTGGAATAGATTTCCTCCTTACTTGAGACTCTTGATACCCCCAGTTTCCTTTAACTTAGTTTTAGTATCAATCTATATGAATCCTTTTCTGATTCCCCTATACACACACACACATACATATATGTATATATATGTTTCCCCCCACATATCTATGTAAATTAGAACATAAATTTTGAAAGATAAGAACTCTTTACCTTTTGTGTTGGTATTCCCATTATTAAATATAATGTCTGATACAATAGGCCCTTAATAAATGCTTATTGATTGATAATTAATCTCCTTCATGTAAATACCTATTGCCTGAACTAATGTTCATTTTGCTGGACAATGGTTATTGACCTATCCCTAAATATCCTTAATTTAACCAATTTGTTTTGTTTCTATTCTGTAATTTTATATTTTTTGTTATCAAAGATAGATTTATGAAAAGGTCAATTGTTGAATAAAGTGAGTGAAGACATGAGACACCACCTAAATTAAATGATCTTGGATTAATGAAACTTTAGGAATATGTATAAAATAAGCCTTTGTTCATGTGTTTTTCTAGTGGTCAGTATAGTTAATGTACTACTAAATACTAACTTACACCAAAGTTTATATAGACTAATATTATATTTGAAATTTTCAATCATCATTTGATCTTATGCCCTTTTTTGATTTTGTTACAGGACATATGTGAAAACTAGACTTCTTTGCAACAGAAAACTATTGATGAGAATAATAATCATTTGAACTCAGTTAACTTAGAGTTAGATTAACCTTAGAGTATAAATCGCCTAGAAAAGAACCTGATTTGATAATTATTAATAGGAAATCTGGATATTTGTTTATTAGAAATTGGGTTTAAATTAACATCTTATGCCATACCATATATTTTCATACCACAGAAGTTCATAAGTTCTTATAACATATCATAATAAGTCCAAATTGGATACATGACCTGAATAGTAAAGATCATAACATTTGGTAAGCAGATAAAATACTTTTAAAAGTTACTATTAGAGGCAGAATTATTTACCAAACATAAAATAAAGACAATTACAAGAGATAAAATAGATAATTTCAATTCCATAAAATTTAAAAGCTTTTCCTTGAATAAAAAATAATGCATCTAGAATAAAACCTAAAGTGGCCAGCTGAGAGGAAAAAAAACCTTTTGTCTCAAATATGTTTGATAAGACTTTGATCCAAGATATGTAGACATATGTTATACACATATTTTCTGGGAAAGAAACAACTTTGGGATTATACATATCACATACATGTATATATGTATATACCTTCTTTTCTCAGCATATATATGTTCAGAAAATATGAACAGTTTTTATCTTATTCTTTTTCTCCCATTTTTTTCCCCACCATCTCACTTGAGGGCTACAATTAAATGCAGATATGTTTATATGAGATATATATCCATAGATCTCTATAATCATACAAATATGCATTCATATACATATACATATATATATGTTTGTATTATGCTTGTTTATCCTCTGTTTTTCTGAAGGAGGATAATCATTTCCTATGTCAGAGAAATAGTCTAACCTTATATTATCTAGTTAAATATTCTAAAACAATATTTATTAACATTGTTGACATAAAATGTGGCCTCCCTATTTTTCTCTTTTGATTAATTCTGACTGACATCATTGATTACTACCCCTGCTTTTTTTCTAATAAATTCTACTCCTGATCATCATCATTATTATGTTTGTGTGTATCTTATTTCCTTTCCCTATTCCTTTACTTTACTTCTATCCTTTGCTTTGTTGTGCTATTACTTAACCTACCCATCTCCAAGGATTCCTTCCTCCTTTTCTCCTTCCACCTTTTTCCTCACTCTTTATCTGATTTCTATTAATATATACATGTTGGAGTTCAGCTCCAGTGAATACTGAAAGTGTGAATGAATATCCAAGGGCGGGGGGGAGGAGGAAGCGGGGGTGGGGGAAAGATATATGCTTTACAATCTCCATTTATTAATTTGAGTACCAGGATTTATATACTCTTTAAACTAGCATTACATTAACAACAATTATTTCCAGGTGATGCTAGATACCTCCCAGGATTAATGCATAGACCATACTTTGACATTTCAATTTACCTTAACTAGTAATAACAAGATATCTATCATAATAGGGTGGTCAATTACAGAAATTATCAATAGCAAAGGTATTTGTCAAAACAGAGTTGTAAATAACAGAAATTATCACTAGCAAAGGTATTTGTCAAAAGAGAGTTGTAAATAACAGAAATTATCAATAGCAAAGGTATTGTCAAAAAAGAGTTGTAAAAAACGTAGTTGTGATGCCTTGTTCCTGTCACATGCATTTTCCATCAAGATTGTTCAAAATTTATATTGACAGTGTCTTTCAAAAATTGTTAAGGGAGACAGTGAGCCAATGCTTGAAATTATTTAGCCCTTACAGAGAATAGGTCTCTAGTAATACGTGGACCAGACTTTTTCTGTACATGGCTTTATTCAATATTGACCCTCACCTCTCTCCCTCCCTCTTCTTTTTGCTGTAAAATCCTGAAGGTCTTATAATTTATTGAATATCCATTTTTTTCATCCAGGATTATACTGAACTTTGCTGGATATAATATTTTTGGTCTCAGTGCTAGTTCTTTTGCTCTTTGATGTATAGTATTCCAAGACCTGTAGTCTGTGATAATATAGCTTCTGCAGAGTCTTGTGAGATTCTACTTGTGACTCTGCCATATTAGGATTTTTTTTTCTTTTGTTGCTCATGATATTTTCTCCTTGATCCTTGATGGTTTGAAATTTGGCTATGATATTCCTGTAGCTTTTCATCATAGAATCTTTTCAGGTTATAATCTCTGGATTATTTTCTATTTCTATTTCCCTCTTTTATTCTAATACTTCAGGAAATTTTTCTTTAATTGTTTTTTGCTTTATTGTATCAAGATTCTTTTTTTTTTATTGTAACTTTCATGTAATCTAATTATTCTTATGTTTTATCTTCTTGATCTATTCTTCAGATTTATTGTTTTTCTTAGATGTTAATCATTTTCTTCTATTTTTTCATTCTTTATATTATGTTTTATTATTTCTTGGTCTTTTATAACTTTGTTGGTTATCTGTTCCCTAAAATGACTAGAGGAGTCATTTTCTTTCTTAAGATTCTGGACCTCCTTTTCTAATTGGTTGACTATCTTTTCATAATCTTTTGTCTTTTTGGATTGTTCTTGTTCTTTTTTTAATTTTTCTCTCAATCTCTCATTTGATTTATAAATCCTTTTTTTTTTTTTTTTTCTATGAATTCTTTTTTGATCAGGTGATAATTTAACATTACTCTTTGGGATAGGAGAGTTTTTTTTTTTTAACTTCAATATCCTTATCTGAAGATGAACTCCATTCTTTCCTTTTCACAAAGTAACTTTCTATGGTTGGTTCTTTCTCCTTTGTTTGCTCTTTTTTCCCTTGAATATCTTTTGGTATTCATGCTGAGCAGTGATATTGTTAAATCAAAGGATATGCATGAATTTATAGTCTTTTTTCACTCTCCTCCCTTTCTGTGTCCCATTTTCTCTGACTTTCCTTCAAGGCAATAGGGATTTCTATGCCCATATTGAGTGTGTATGTTTTTTTTTTTTTTTTGAGCCAATTCTGATGAGAGGAAGATTCATTCATTCATTCCCTCTCTTCCTTTCCACCATAAAAGTTTTTTCTTGCCTTTTTTAATGGTTCCATTTCTCCCTTTACATTTCTTTCAATGCATTCCTTTCTCATTCCTTAATTTTATTTTTAAAGATATTATTCATATCTTTATTCATATTCAATTCATACCTGTGTCCTTTGTCTCAATATATACTCTTTCTAACTGCCATGATAATGAAAAAGTTCTAACGAGTTACAAATTTCATCCTTCTATGTAGGCATGTAAACAGATAAACCTTATAAAGTCCTTTGTAATAATATTTTCCTGATTACCTCATGTTTCTCCTTTTTGGTTTTGCTTTATTGTGTCTTGATTTCTCATGAAGTCATTAGTTTCCATTTGCTCAATTCTAATTTTTAAGGAATAATTTTCTTCAGTATGTTTTTTTTAACCTGCTTTCACATTTGGCCAGTTTTGCTTTTTAAGGCATCCCTTCCCTCATTAGCTCATCAGCATACCTCTTAATTCTCTTCCTGATTTTTCCTCGATTTCTCTTACTTGATTTTTAAAATTCCTTTTGGGCTCTTTCGTTGCCTGAGACCAATTCTTATTTTTCTTGGGGGTTTTGGATACAGGAGCTTTGACTTTGTTATCTTCTTCTGCGTGTGTGTTTTGATCTTCCTTGTCACCATAATAACTTTTTGCGGTCACTTTTTTTGTTGCCTACTCATTTTCCTAGCCTATTACTTAGATTTTAATTCTTTGTTTGAATAGGACTCTGTTTTCAGAATGAAGGGTATGTTTTCAGAGATCCTTCTAGGGACCTGACGACAAGCACCCTTTTCTGCCCTGGAACTGTTAGGAATGTCTCCACTGTAAGATATAGTGTGCTAAAACAGAGTCCTTCCTCACTGCTAATAGAGACCTTCTGAGAGCTGAGGTCTCTGGAGGCTGCCTTCACTGTTATTGCCCATGTTGGTTGGTTAGTTTTCCAAGGCCCTCTCACCCTACTGCCAAAGCTTTTCTGCTGACCTTCCCAAGTTGTCTTTGCTGTCTTTGGGCTGAGAGGTCTGGAAGTCACCAGTACTGCCACTGATTCAGAGGTGCCTTGGCCAGTTCTTGCTTTGCTAGTGCTGGAGCCAGGGCTAGGGTGGAGGGGCTGAGCCAGAGTTGGGGCTGAGCTGATGTGCCCTTTACCAGGACTGCATGTTGGACTTCTACCTTTGTGCTATAGGCCTTTCTTGCTATCCTTCCAAGTTGTCTTTGACTGGAGAATGTTCTACTCCATCTTTTGGGGGTATTCTGATGCTCTAAATTTGTTTAGAGTCATTATTTAAAGGAATTTGGAGTGACTGCAGGGAGAGGTCAGGTCTTTATTCTGACATCTTGGTTCCTCTTCCAGACATTTTTATATCATTAATAGATTATTTAAAATGTTGGCCACATCCGTGATTGCCATGTGACTATTTCCAATCTTGTCAGGGACATGCTTGGATATTTAATTTTTAATTGATAAATTTCAGCTTCATCAGTCAGCTAGTTTAACTCTCACTCTACTTTATTAAATACTGTTTGCTTAATAAATTGAAGTTTTCTAATTAGTTACTCAGATTTCTTTCTATATTGAACCTCCTAGAATTAAATAAATATTGCTTATTGAATATATAACTTACTAACAATAAATCAGTAATAAGATAAAGATAATTATAATATTTAAGTATGTGAAAGTTTATAGTCCGTGTCACTGCAAACTCATTATAATAAATGGTTTCACTTGTTTTTTTATTATCACATCATTATGTATTTTTATTACTATTTTCTTTTTCCATGCAAGGATAGTTTTCAATCATCTTTGCAATACTGTGTTCCAAAATTTTCTCTCTTTTTCCATCTCTCCAAGACAGCAAGTAATCTGATATAGATGAAATGTGCAATTCTTTAAAGTATATTTCCATATTCATCATGCTTCACAAGAAAAATCAGATCAAAAGGGAAAAAATATGAGTAAGAAAAAAAAAACAAGCAAGAAAACAACAACCATGAAAGGTGAAAAATGCTGTGCTTTGATCTACATTCAGTCTCCATAATTCCCTCTCTGGATATGAATGGCACTTTCCATCACAAGTCTATTGGAATTGCCTCTCGTTGTTGAAAAGATCCAAGTCCATCATGGTTGATCATCACATAATCTTGTTTTGTTTTTACTATGTTCAATGTTCTTTTGGTTCTGCTCACTTCATTTAGCATAAGTTCATGTAAGTATTTTCAGGCCTCTCTGAATTCATCCTGCTGATTGTTTCTTATAGAACAATATTATTCCATTACATTCATATGCCATAACTTAATTAACCATTCCTCAAATGATGGATATCTACTTTCCAGTTTTTTGTAACTACAAAAGGGGATGTTACAAACATTTTTTTGCACCTGTCGATGCTTTTACCTTGTTTATAATCTCTTTGAAATATAGACCTTATAGAGACACTGTTGAATCACAAAGGTATGCACAGTTTTATAGTCCTTTGGGCACTGTTCCAAATTGCTCTCCAGAATGGGTTGGATCAGATGACTTCACTTCTACAAGTATTTCATCATTTAGTTCACTGAAGAAATTGATTAAATTTTTTTGGTGTCTTTTTTCTTTTTTAAAGATAAGAGTGAAATGTTATTTTAGTTCTTTTGCTCAGTATTCTCTTCATCTACAGGGAAAAATTTCTTCAAAATATACTATAAACATAGAGTTGCTCAGGGCTTCATGAAATTTTATTAAATAATATTTATTATTAAGATAAAAGTTAAGATGGCTTTAAAAAATCTTTCCCCCCCTCTAGCTCTATTCTCCACAGTTTTCTTAAAGATCTCTGCAAATCAAAGTTAAACCCGTATACACTTTCCCTTCTTCCACAGGCAAATCTAGTCTGTTCAAATGATAATTGCATATGAATCAATCTATAAACATTTATTAAATACCTACTATGTGGTAGAGGCATTGTGCTAAACAGAGGAAACTAAATTGTCAGCCAAATTACTTGTTTTTCAATCTTCTACTGGGCTCTTAAAGTTAATCATAATATTTGTAGTCTCATTTGGGAGGATCTCTTCAAGAAGTTGGGAGAGAAATTACACATTAGTATGTTATAATATACTATTATCAATCTATTCATCTGTCTTAGTATAATAGTACATTACCTACTAATTTTCCATTTCCACTCCTCTACCCCACTTTATCCACAAAGGTAAACTTACCTTTATCTTGCCATTACTCATAAGTGCATCACTTTCATGATCTTTAACTCTGAAAATCCCTTATCTGATTATAATCTATTCCATCTCTCTGTTTTCCAAAGCTGAACTCTATTCTTTGTTCTTTCCCTTATTCCCAACCTATTCTCCTTTCAGATCTTTTCCAGTTCAGCCCCATCCTGCACTAACTAGTCTTCCCCTTCTATCTTGATCCCTTGGTGAATTATTTCAACTCAACACTGTTTTCCCTTTCTCCTTATCATGTTGCCAATTATGCCCTACCAAATCTCAGTCTGAGATCACTTCCATCATCTTGATGAAGATTTGTCAGTCATGTTTACCACATCCCCCAAACAATCTTTGTTTCTGGGATGTTTCCTATAGGGCAGGGTACAAGGGAAGGACTAAAGCCAATCCCTTCAGTGTACTGTTTTCATTCTTATGCGTGTGCTACTGAACACAGAGAAAATCACAAAATTGGGTAGACTGTTTACCCTATAATTATGTTACATTTGAGCTCTATTGGGCTGTCACTATTTAAAATAATCCTTTTAGATATCCATATTAAATCACGATCCCACTCATCACAGGGACTCTTTTGAGTCTTTTTATCATTTCTCAAACTCTTTCATTACACTCTCAGATGAGAATATTGACTCATATTTTACTGAAAAAAATTGTGGCCATTTTCTGAGAGCTCACTTTTCATCCCTCCTCATCCCAGATTATTAGGATGCCATATGACATTATCCCCTCATTTGCCCCTTTATTACATGGAGAAGTCCCTTGTTAGGGGAAAACAAATGTCAAAAGCAACAGAAGAGACAATGAATTCATTGGACTGGAAATAATTTAATAAAGGTTTATAAGAAGAGACATATCTCCAGAGTAGATGTATATAGGTAGTGTGCAAAAATATTCCAAGAGATTGCTAGTGATAGTACTCTCTGTATATATGTATGAGAGTAGTACTACACAATCCCCAGAACAAATAGGCTTAATGTTTTCCTAATGAAAAAAACACTTTGTGAGTAACAATTGATATGCCTTATTAGTCCACTGTATTTAGTTCTGATCAATATGAGATTTGGAAGAACAATTCATTTTGTTCTATTTTGAATTTAATTATGTGTGTCAGTCCTTGTGAAATGTCAAGTAACTACATGCTAGGGTTCCATATATAATATTTAATCCTTTGAAATTCTTTTTTTTGATGATAATTTATAATCTTACATACTTAGAGTATTCTAATCTTCTTAAGAGCCATATTGACTTGCAATTATACAGTTCTTGGGTATTTGTATAATCAAAATGTTTAGAATGGCTACTATAACCAACAAAATTGATAGTAGTATGAATCAGAAAATTTTAGAACAGATTTGTTTTCAGGGAGTATGCTTTAAACAACGTATTTCCCTAAATCCACAATGCAATTCAAATGTTGTATAATACTAAGAGCTTGTACAAACACATGTGTGCAGCATTCTTTTAATTAACATTTAATCAATGGCTTTCTTATCTGTTGTCTTCGGTTTAGCCATCTGCTTCACGACATTCTAGAAAATATTTTCACTTGGAAATTTTTTATCAAAAAGATCTGTCCTTGATCTCTGTCCATAACTTGTCTAGTTTATTTGACTATAACTATTGTATATATATATATATATATATTCCTAAATCAGCATCTTGGTATATAGAGGTGGCAGTTTGCCAGTTGTTAACAATATCTGGAGTGGACCTTGTTTCTAGGGCAGATATTAAAAGTTTTTTTCCAATTGATTCATTTTTTTTTTCATGTTCCAAAACACTTTAATGATGTCTGCTAGTGCTATAACTTAATATGATTTTGTAGGGCCTTACAAAACTTACTCACAGTGGTCATTCAATAATTAGTTCATGGGGTGAGAATCAGTTGAGTTCTTATGGAGTTAATCTTATAAACATTAAAACTATAGAAAGAACAAATTAAGCCACTTGAATTCAGCTGAAAATATAAAATCTTAAGTATCCATATATGACTTGTTCTTTTTATATTTATTTAAGCCTTGTACTTGGTATGGATTATGCTACTCATAGACTAGAAGAAGAATCTTAAAACAAGAATCCCTGAGGATTTGATTTTGCAAAATAATTCCTAGTGTTTCTTGATATTGTCAGAAATATCTGAATGAAAAATAGTGATGATGCAAAAGGTTTTTTGACAACTACCTGAAACAATTCTATATATAAAAAACTCGAGCCAAGTTGAGACCTTATAGGTAATCAAAAAAGATAATTAATAAAACATCCAAAGCCTATGGTTATAGACATTTTAATAGTAAGAATCTGTGAATATTAAAAATGAACTTGAAAAGTTCAGTAGTCTTATTATCTCTAGCATACAATTGAAAATACATAATCTAGGGTCATCATATTTACTTAGCTTTTTCCATTGTTTTTCACTGGTCACAGAAGTTGAAGTTCTGAGTTTAGTAATATAATGTTATAGTTATCATGAGTCCTTTAAAATATTTCTTACCCAGTGGAATATTTGGAAACCAATCTCATACATATCGGAACTCAAGTGGAAAGTCTAGTCTTCTTGCTTTTTTCAAATGAAATTTACAGATCCTTTAAAATTTAAAACTTTTGAATCTTTATCACATCATTTTTTAAAATAATATCCTTTTTTGATGATACATGTCATTGTTATATTGGTCAGGAAAAATGTGAAACCATAGAGACTTGATATACATAAATACAAAACGCTTAAACTAACGAACAAGGAAATGACAAGTCTAAGAATTGATTTGTCTTAGTTGTCCTAGGCTAGGAAATTAACAATTGCTGAACATAAATTCAATATAGTAAAGTCAAAGCAATTAAGGCCAATTATCCTTGCATTCCTTTATAGTTATTTAGAGATACTTAATGATTATAACAATATGATACAGTATAAAACATTTGCACTTCTTCCATGGTCAGAGAAAGCTGCTATGAAAGGAAGAAAGACATGGCAGGGAACTATTTCCTCAGTCTTAAACCCAAAGACACAGAATGAGCTATCATAGTTCCAATATGTCATAGATACCTTTTGGAATAGCCAATCAAGCAACAAGTCCAGAATCAGCCAAGTAGAGAATATTCTTGAAAAAGGAAATACCCCAGTAGGAAAGCTAAGTCAAAAGAATACTGCCATTACCTATATAAGGCTGTCTTCTCAACTTTTACAATTATCTACATGCACTTCTAACTTTTCTAGTTGCCACTCTCTTTTAGCAACTCTTGACTTTTTTCCTTGAATGGTAGAGTACTATCTTAAAAACAGTAAATTTAACTTAAATTTAAAATTAAAAGTAAACCAAGATTAAGGTTCTATCTCACATGACAAATTCCAAACAAATTAGAAAAAGGTATGATTGTTTTTCTATGTTCCAGTTTAAATAGTTAACTATAAATAAGACCAGGTTAAAATATTTGTCTTTAGTATTTATCAGGTTCACAAAAAGTTTTTCCAAAATCATCTATTTGATATTTTTCTTTCTTGTATTTATGCTTTAGACATATCTTGATGTAAAAATGAATCATTAAGAATGAAGAAAATAAGCACATTATAGTTTTATACAATGTGAATATATGACAGTACATAGAAACCCCAGAAAAAAAGGGGCATTATTGACCTGGATATTTCAAAGTCTTGCATAATAAGAATTAAGCTGAAAAGAAAAAATCCTTTAGACTGAGGTGACTATTATGCTAAGTTGATGTAAACATATAACTTTAATGCATTTTTTTCCAGAAACAATTTTGTGATTTTCATAGTCGCTTGTCAGACAAAGCATCATAGAAGTGACTTTTATATGATAAATAAACTTGCAAGTTCTTCCCTCTCCCTCCAATAGGTACTTTGGGAATGTATGTGATGAAAGAAGGATTTATTTCTTGGTAAATGGTATTTTAGAATTTACAAGGATTTTCTTAGTTACACATTCTTGCAGCTTCTCTTTTCACAGAACTGACAAAATTTTATGCTCTTGCCAAGGCTGAAGATCCAGAGGATTAAAGCACTTGACAAGAACTTTATAGATTATAAGAATTTACATGGTCTTTTGCACTTTTCTCCAATACCAAATAATTATCATTATAATTCATTTTAAAGCAAAATACATGTAAGTATTTGATAGTTTTTAATCATAATGATAAAAGCCTCTTAGTGATAGTTTAAAATAATTTCAAAGCATTCAAGATAAAAAATAGAATTAATCATCACATGATATAATTACATCACCTAGATATCATTTTCCAAATTTATAGCATTTCTTATATCATGGTTTGCCCCAAAACAAGACATACAAAATTATAAACATGTTACCAACATAAAATACAATGTTATTATATTAAACATAGACAAACAGTTATTAGTCAAATGATAATGTAATTGGAGGGATTTCTAATTATTTTAAATAGAAAAATCATTCCATTGCCTACTTTACACATTTTGGCATTCAGAAAAAATGACCAGTTCTATATTCTTACTGTTTGGAAAATTGGGAATATTATTTCAGATCACCTTCTACTTGAGCTTTAAGTTCATACAATATCAGTGCAAATGGTATCCAACTTGCTTTAAAGTTTTTTTTTGGGGGAGCTGTATTTTCCTCTTATCTCAATTTCTTCAGATTTTCTTTCTAGTGCCTTCCTCATGGAAAGTGATTAAAGTCCTGAGCACTTCAAAAATACATCTCTCTTTCCATACCTTCATTCAACACTTCAGTTATCTTTACTACTTTCCAAGTCCCTCATGCCTTTTATTTTACACTCCATTTTCATTCTATTTACATAATTAGTTTTCTTCCTTTCATTGAATTTCTCCTTTGCTAGTTAGCACAAGTTTTATTATGCAATATCAATTAATTTAAAACTCTTTCTTTGGGAGTTTTAAACTTACACTTTATTTTACATTTTGCTTCTGATTTCCCTAACCATCAAGTTCTGTGAAATCATTCCCAGAAAAAAAATACAGTTGTAAACATTCCCCTAAAATCAAATTTTGTTCATTTTCAAATTATTTGTTTCTTATTTTAAATAAGCTTCTTAAGAACAAGATAAGGCTTAACATTTAAAAAAATTATTTATTTTTGGGTTTCACCAATAAAACTTTCAAATTAGCTTCAGTTCTCATATTTTCTAGTTGGTGAAATCACCCTTTTCCCGCATAATAAAACAATAAACCTGTCATTGTTCAGGAAACAGAGAGATGGAGGGTTCATTTATTTGTAGATACTTATTATTAAGGGTTCACACACTGCACATCTGTTGGGTCTTTCAGATACCATAATGATACTATGTGGACTATAGATTTCTATATTCTGGTCTGCAAGGTACACCTTAACCTTGAAGAATTTTGTTATTTATAATATGTTTTAATATTATTTAAGTCTGTATAAGATGCTATTGCATCATTTCCAACTTGTGCAATATGCCTAAATTCACAGATGGCTTTATGTATTCTAACAACGTTGTTTAACAGATGAGAGAACTAATGCCCAGAAAGACTATATGAAAATCATAGAAATAAATGATGGAAGAATTGGAGCCATAGTCCCAAGTCTTTTGCTTCTGTGGGCACTGATATTTTTATTGTACCATTAACTCTCTTATGAGAAAGGAATAAGATGTATTTAGGCTTCTTTCAAAGTCCCTACAATACTTGAGTTTGCATATTCTCAGGAAAGAATTATGATTCCTTCAAGAAGCCCTATGAAAGATAACCCCTAGGAAATATGAGAACATACATTGATACAAGGGAGAGCCAGTGTCACTATAGAGTATAAAAGTGATAATTTTCTTTTCCTGTTCTTTTCACTAATTCTCAATTTACTTTTTTTTTCTATTGCTAAGACAAGTGTCTAAAGGGTAATGGTGGATAATAGACACCCTTGCTTTCCCCCGGTCTTATTGTAAAAATCTCTTTTCTAGTTTTTATAAAATTAGATAAAGTTGGCTTTAGACAGTGATTACTTTCCATATTAAGGAAAAGTTTATTTATTACTTTGTATTAGGGTACTTTGTAAACAAAAACTACTCCATTTTATCAAAAGTGCTTTCATCATTGACTGCTATGATACATTTTTGTGGCTTTCATTAATATGGTATTTTATGTCCATATTTTTTCTTAGTGTTTGAACCAACTTTCACTTCTGATATAAATTCCATATATATATATGTATATATATATTCCATATATAAATTCCAGGTGATAATAACACATAATCTATTTCATATGCTACTATAGATTTCCTTGTCATTTTGTCTAAATTTTCATATTATACATTAAAGATATTGATCTATTATTCTCCTTTTGTTTTGTCTTTCTAATTTAAATATTTTAACCATATTTGATTATAGGGACAATTTAGATTCTTTCTCTCCCTATTTTTCTAAAATATCTGTATAATGTTAGAACTAATTATTCTTTGAATTTGTGAGATAATTCAATTGTAAACCTAGTTCTGAAGCTTTTCTTTCAGAGTTAATTTATGTCACCTTCAATTTCTTTTTCTGATTCTGGATTATTTAAATTCTTCATTATTTCATTGATTTGAGCATTTTATATTTTAAAAAGCCTTTATCCATGTCATTTAAAATTTCAGTTTTCTTGGCATATAGTTAGACTCAATAATTTTTAATTTTCTTAATTCATTTTTAATTTTTTTTGATTTCCCTCTTCTTATTTTTGATACTGATAATTGGATTTTCTTTCTTTCTTTTTTTTTTTTTAAATTAGACATTGATTTATTTTTTCTTCTGTAGTTTTTAGTCACTTATTAATTCAGTTTTTTGTAATCTTTTATTCCCCCCCTCCCCAGGATTTATTTATTTATTTAATTGGGATCAAATAAGTATTTTAAAAGTGTTCTTTAAAAACCACAATGGAGTGTATAGTAGGATAAATAGCTTCACAATATGAGAATTATTGCCATCCTACTCTTACCAAAGAGCACAATTAACTAGTATCTCAAATCCTTCCTTTATTCAAAAAGCAAAACAAGATTAGTCCTCAAGGAACTTAAAATTTGGGTGGTTCTATGCAATATATATATACCAAGAGAAGCAACTCCAATGTGTGTATGTGTGTATGTGTGTATGTGTGTATGTGTGTGTGTGTGTGTGTGTGTGTGTGTGTGTGTGTAGCTAACATAAACTCCTATGAATTCAATTGGTGCACAAGGATAGACTTTATAACTTTTTAAAACTTTAACGAGCCTGGTTTTAGAATTGCACATGGTGGAGAGAATATTTTCCTCTGAACAAAAGTAGAACAAGTTTATTTTAAGTACCCTGATTTCATGCTGACAGGAATATACAGATTTCTCAAGCTTCCATGTATGCTCTTGAGAGCTCAGTTAGGGTCCTTTATCCTCTGATTGTATACTCTTCCTTTATTCTTTGAATCATATAGAATAGTCTGAGTGGTGATGTTTGCTTAAGATATTATTAAAGAAAGAAATTCTCAGAACCAAGGTTAGGAAAAAAATGGGGAAGAAAACAGAGAAGTCTGGAAATCAATAGTCCCTTGTGTGAATAGAAGATTAAATCCCTAAAGAGAAAAAAAATAAGCTCTATGGTATAGTGTGTAAACATGGACTTTGTAATTCCTTCTACCTGAGGAGTCTCCTTAGGGAGAATACTCACTATTTCCTTTCCCAATTGGGTACATTAGATTTTCATATCTAGAATAAAACCTACAGTTTACTGTTACCTGTTGTCTCTGGTGATATCTGTAAGTGTTGTTTCCTCCCCTGTAGTTAGAGCAGATTCTCCAGATGAAGTCACAGTAACATTTGGAATCTTTATAGCTCCAAATATCTCCTAGTCAGTTCAGAGGCTAGGGTACATTATTTTCATTGCCTCAGTAGGAGAGTCAATATCAGTGTCTCAGATAGAGAATTTCTGATCATTCTTATCAAAAACAGTTCTCCTTCAGGAAGGAAAATGATTAAGTACCAACAGTAAAGTGTCTAGACAGGAGAAGAGTGGGTATGTAGCATATTTTGATTTTTAATACTATTTTATCCTCCCTGTCTTGTCTACCAGGTGATGCCAAGATTTCATAAAATCATGTTCCTAATCTGTATCACTGACCCATATTTAGTTTTTTGGTATAGACTAAGTGAGAAAAGAAAAGAAAATATAAAAAGAAAATGGGGCCCTTGTTACTATTAGTCCCTTAACTCCTTAAAGGGAACCTATAATCTAGAAGATAGATGCTGGATTCAGTCTGCAGAAATTTTGGGGGCACAGCAAATAGAACACTGGGATTTGAGTCAGAAAGACTGAAGTTTAGATACAGTTTAGGCAGTTATTAGCTGTGTGACCGTGAGTAATGTCACTTAATATCTGTCTCAATTTCCTCAATTATAACCTATACATAATAATAATATCTATTTTCAAGTGTTGTGAGGATCAAATTATTAAATATTTGGAAAAGATTTGGGACAATGTCTGACATAATTAGTGCTGTGTCAATACTAGCATTATTTTTATTACTAATAACATTAGAAATGACATTTCTAATGATTAACATAACTAAAGAAAATAATAATATAGATATTTGTTGACCATAAGTATTTGTGGAACCTCTTTGAAGTATTACTTCAACTCTTAAATGAAGACAGTAGTTAAAATTTTTACCTGAGGTGACAAGCAAAGGGAATGTTGTGTAGCATGGAAGAATCAACTGGCATTTTCCTGATTTCTTTTTACTTTTGGAGTATGAGAAACTTCAACTGTTCATAAGCAGGGAAAGTTAACAACAGTTTTCTGCAATTGATTAGCTCTTGGAGGGTGTTAGTCAGTTCAGTCAAAATTCCTAGGTATCTTGGAGATGACAGAGACAGAGCCCAGAGAAAATCATGATGATCTAGAGACTTCTAAAATTGCTTCTTTTTCATAATTGAGGAGGAAGGTTCATTGAGCTTTTTTGTTTGTTTGTTTGTTTTTAGTATAATTTTTCTCTTCTCATAGATCCCTCAAGAGGAAAATGGTTTTGGAAAATGCGTCTTCAGTCACTGAGTTCATCCTTGCAGGCTTAACAGATCAACCAGAGCTCCAGTTACCCCTATTTTTCCTGTTTTTGGGGACCTATATAATCACGATAATGGGAAACTTAGGATTGATCATTTTAATCAGGATGAATTCTCAGCTTCACACTCCTATGTACTATTTCCTCTTTAACTTATCTTTCATAGATCTCTGCTACTCCTCTGTCTTTACTCCCAAAATGTTGATGAATTTTGTCCTAAAGCAAAACATCATCTCTTATTCAGGATGTATGGCTCAGCTCTATTTCTACTCTTTTTTTGTTATTTCTGAATGCTATGTGTTGACAATAATGGCTTATGATCGTTATGTTGCCATCTGTAATCCATTACTGTATAATGTCACTATGTCCAATCAGGTCTGCTCTTGGCTGTTGGGTGGAGCATATGCAATGGGGTTTGCTGGTGCCATGGCCCACACTGGATGCATGCTGAGACTGGTCTTCTGTGATGCTTACATCATAAACCATTACATGTGTGATGTGCTCCCCCTTCTCCAGCTTTCCTGCACCAGCACTTATGTCAATGAGCTGGTAGTTTTCATCGTTGTAGGCACTAACATTATAGTACCTAGTGTCACTATCTTTACATCTTATGCTCTTATTCTGTCCAGTATCCTGAGCATGAGCTCCACTGAGGGCAGGTCCAAAGCCTTCAGCACCTGCAGCTCCCACATAATTGTGATTACTCTTTTCTTTGGGTCAGCTTCATTCATGTATCTCCAGCCCTCTTCATCAGGGTCTGTAGACCAGGGCAAAATTGCTTCAATCTTTTACACAAATGTGGGGCCCATGCTAAATCCTCTCATTTATAGTTTGAGAAATAAAGATGTTCAGGCTGCCATGAGGAAAACCTTGAGGAGAAGAATATTTTCCAGAACAGGAGCAGTATTTTCATAATGTGATTTAAATCCAATAGTCTAAGGTTCATTTTTTGCTTTAATTAATTGCAATTATCTAAGGATGGAATCTTTACCCAATTTTTTTTCCATTGTTCTCTATTGCCCAACCTTTTAACAGTAGGACGTACTTTCTTGGGATTAAATATGAAGTAGAAAGAATAACAGTTTAGAGTTTAGAGTAAGAAGATTAAGGTTTTAATCCTGGATGTTCTTTATCCATGATCTTGGTCAAGGCTCTTAACATTTGTGTACTTTAGATTTTTCATTTGTAAACATGGAGGCAACACATGAAATTAGGATTCCAGGAAAATAGTAATAAAATGTCTAAATGATGTAGATATTATCCAGTCTCTTCCTTTCTCTCTTCCTTAGCAAATCAAGTAGGAAAAAAAGTAGGAAAAGTTCTTATAAAAATTATAATATGTAATATATTGAAGCAAGTTGATTTGCCTTATTCACCTTTCCTGAAGGAGGTATCCTTTCCTTGTCAAAATGATGGCTAGAAAAGACATTTTAATTTTTTGTACAATGATATTTAGTATGAGAAGCTAATTGGAAGGGTTGGAAGACATCAAATTTTGAAAATATGTTGTTACTTAAGACTTCTTCCACTCTGGCCCCTTTTGTGGTTTCCAGTTTATTTAAATGTTGCACCTCTTTCCACACTATGAATTAATCAAAATGACCACTTGCCTTTCATAAATGGCATTTCATTTTCATCTTGGTGATTTGCATTGCCTATTTAAGCTTACTGGAATGTATTCTATGTTCATCCCAAACTCTCATAATCTCTGGTTTCCTTTAATTCATTTTGAATGCTACTTTCTACATGAATCCTTTCCTAATTTTCCTAGCAATTTGTGTTTTCCCTTACAAAA
The DNA here is from genome assembly GCF_016432865.1 of Antechinus flavipes. Taxonomy (NCBI): domain Eukaryota; kingdom Metazoa; phylum Chordata; class Mammalia; order Dasyuromorphia; family Dasyuridae; genus Antechinus; species Antechinus flavipes. The sequence continues at coordinate 481,909,989 of NC_067400.1, forward strand.
GTATCCTGTATTCATTTTGTACATGTGCTGTATATGACTATGTCTCTCTCTCTCTCTATTTATTTATGTGGGTATGCAATTTGTTTCTTTCATTTATATAGAAGTTTTTCACTTAAACTTCCTTTTTAGATGATTTCTTTAATCTTGCCAGGTAACTTATTCTGATCAGAAATGACTTATTTTAATTCCTTTATCTGCTTGATAAATATGATAGAGTAAATTTCCATTTCTCAGAAAGTAATTAATTTTACTTTTTCTCTGTTCTCTTCAGCCATCATAGGTAATGGAAATTTGGATGAGAAACATTTCTAACAGAAATGAAAGAAACAAAATGCATATCCACATATATAAATTTTTATATGTACATATTCATATATAACATACATACAAAATGAATATAGAATGCTTTTGTGAGGAAATGTACAAATTTCTAAGAAAATTAGGAAAGGATCCATTTGTAGGGTAGTACAACTAGGTGGCACAGTGGACACATTCTCCAGGCCTGGAGTTAATAAGACTGAAGTTGAAATCCAGCCTCAGACACTTCCTAGCTATGGGATTCTGGTCAAATCACTTAACTTAGTTTTTCTGTTTCCTGACTTGTAAAATGACCTGGAGAAGGAAATGGCAAACCACTTCAGTATTTTGCCAACAAAACTCCAAATGGTGTCAAGAAGAGCTGACATGACTGAACAATATTATATGTAATTAAACAACATATTGGAGATGCAAATTCAATTTTTTTTTTTTACTGTTATCAAGGTTCAAGAACAAAAAGTTGGAGATGATACTTTTTAAAAGTGAGATCATAAATTTGGAAATAGAAGGGACTTTAGATTTCATGTAGATCAAAACTTTCATTTTATTAAAAAGTTAAGTATTTGCCCAAGGTAATATAGATAGTATGAAGAAGAATCAATTAGTCTTTAAGGTTTTTGTTGTTTAAAAGGAGCATAATAGAATAGAAGGAGTGCTGATATTTCATCACAAATCCTATCTCTGATATCCAGTAACTAATAGACATTGGCAAAAAACTTTTCACAGCCTAAGTTTCTTTATCAGCAAAATAAGAAAAAATAAAAGATTCAAAAGATTGCTTGGGGATCGACTGATGAAACACATGAAAAAATGCTGACAAACTTTAAATCTCACTATAAATATTAGTAATATTATTTGTCTATTTGTGTATTAATTTCCTGTCCAATTTTTTGTCTTTCGGACTCAATACAACAGTATTAGAAGAAGTCGCTGTACTGCTCTATTTTGATCTTTAGTGTTTTATATACTCAAGCTCAGGTGGCTAAAATTATTTCTTTTCAAAGAATGGAAGCTCATTCTCTGCAGGAATGCTGAAAGTATGCTCAATACAACTTCAATAACACAGAAAACAACTGTGATATTATGAACTTCTTGTTGTTCTCATCAGACATCTATGTTTTAAAGACTTTCTTTTTATAAAGTTTGGTGATTATGTGAGTCTAATAGAACAACACATATTAAAAGAGTAACATGTGTTGAGCTTTTTTTTTTGTCTGTAAAGCAGTAAGAATTCAGTCTATGAAATGATTCAGTTCTGATATAGTTTATTTGTTACTGATATTTTGAGATCTTTATTCATGGCATGGAGATGTCATTTTTCAATTAATAAAAGGTAATAGGCCTTTAATACCTAATTATAACCACCAAATCATGTCTTGGTAGATATTTTATAAATGCTAAACTTTTATATCTTGCAATAATGTTTTCACAGATTTTATCATTTATTTTCTTTCTTTGAAAGTTTTTATGTTTTTAATTACATGTGAAAACATGGTTGAAATTAATTTTTAAAAATGAGTTCCAAATTCTCTCTGCCTCTCCTTTGTCATTACCCTTTTCAAGAAAGCAAGCAATTTGATATAGATCATACACCTATAATCATGAAAAATGTATTTCTAAATTTGCCACATTGCAAAAGAAAACAGGGAAAACTCAAGAAAAACAAAGACAATAAAGAAAAATATCCTTCAATCTACATTCAGGGCCCATCAGTTGTTTTTCTGAAGCTGTATAAAATCTTCATAAATGTCTTGGAACTGTCTTGGATCATTGTTACTAAAAATAGCTAGGTCACTCACTGTTGGTCATTACACAGCATTGCTGTTACTGTGTACATTGTTCTTTTGATTCTATTTATTCCTCTTAGCATTAGCTTATATAGGTTTGCCTAAGTTTTTCTGAAAGCATCCTACTAATCATTTCTTATAGCACAGAAGTATTTCATCACAATCATATACCACAACTCATTTAACTATTTCCAATTAATGGAAATCTCAATTTTCAACTCTTTACCATCGCAAAAAGAGCTACTATAAATATCTGTGTACACATAAGTTTCTTTCCTATTTTTAAAAATCTCATTGCGATAAAGATCTAGTAGTGGTATTTTGAGTCAAAAATTTATTTATTAGAACTGTTGGGCACAGTTCTAAATACCTCTCTAGATTGGTTGGATCAGTTAACAGCTGTCATTATTGTTACTATTTTTTTACATCCCTTCCAACTTCTGTCTTTTTCCTTTTCTGTAATATTAGTGGCTGAAATGGTTTACCTGTGGCCTCTGTGAATGCTACAATTTCTTGGAGCTATCTACAGGTGAGAATTAGGTGGATCAGGTGGACACTAAAGGTGGAAAGAAGCCATGGAAAGGGTTGAATAGTCTTCAATTATTCTAGTTCTTTCCTGAGGTTCTAGTCTTTCCTGAAGATACCCTCCACTCCATTGTGACTTCAGAAGGGCCAAGGAGCTGTGGATGTGACAACTGCTACCTGACAACTTCTGGAGAAATGCCAGGAGCAGAATAGAGGTCTGTCCACAGCATTTGTAGATCTGACCAAGGCCCTTGATACTGTCAATCATGCGGGCTTGTGCAAAATTTGGTTGCCTGGAGAAGTTCATCAGTATAGTACAGCCATTTCATGATGGCACACTTCCCTGGTTCTGAAATGGCCAATGCTCTTGAACTTTCTCTGTCACCAGTGTGGTGAAACAATCTGTGTGCTTGCTCCCATGCCTTATAGCATCATGTTTTCACCATATTGTCAAACACCTGCAGTGAAGACAAACATGGCATCCAAGTCAGTTGTGGCACTGTGGTAAATTCTTCCATCTGAAAAGCCTACAAGCCAAAACTAAAGTGAAAGAAGGGTTGGTGCATGATTTTTTGTTTGCAGATGATTGTGCACTCGATCCAGCCTCTGAAGCTGAGACAAAGCATGGACCATTCCTCTGCTACTTGTGCTAATTTTGGCCCAAAAATTAACACCAAGAAAACACACAGGTACTCCATCAACCAGCACACCATACATATGTGGAATCATCAGTTACAGCAAATGGAGAAATTTTGAATGCTGTGGATAGGTTCACTTACTTTGGTAGTACACTTTTTAGGAATGTCCACACTGATAATGAACTAGCTCAGTGTTTGGGAGGCTCTGGAGGAAAGTGTGGGAGAATAGAGGGATTTGACTATCAAACTGAAGGTCTACAGAGCCATTGGGCTGACCTCATATCTGTGAAACCTGGACAGTATACCAATGCCATGTCAGGATATTGAATGGCTTCCATCTGAATTTCTTAGCAAGATTCTGAAGACCACCTTGCAGGAGAAGTTACCAGCCACTGAGCTCCTTTCTCGAACTAAACTGCAAAACATTCCAACTCTCCTGCAGAGAGTGCAACTCCATTGGACTGGCCATGGTTAGAATGCCAAATGTCCTATTTGTAGAGAACTCACAGAGGGCAAGTGCTCATAAGGTGGTCAGAAAAAGCAATACAAGGACACTGTCCAGGTCTCTTAAAAACTTTGGAATTGTTACTAGGATATGGAAGACACTGAAAAAGGACTGCCCAGCATAGTGTGCCCTTTCCAGAGAAGGTGCTATGCTGTAGGAGCAAAATGTAATTGAATTAGCTCAGAAGAAATCCAATATATGTAAAGTTAGAAAACCCACCCCAAATATTCATAAGAACTATTTGTGTCCAACTTGTAGCAGAGCATTCTGAGCTTGTATTAGCCAAAGAGGGATACATTAATTTGACTCTAAGGTAGTAATGTCATTTTGGTCTTCCTCCAGAACAAAGGACAACATAGTAACTAATTTCATAAGTGTGAAATGGTATCTCACACGGTTTAATTTGCATTTATCTAATCAAAAAATGATTCAGAGCATTTTTTTTCTCAGATGAAAATTGTTTGTTTATATTTTCTTGCTTTTTTTTTTACATTGGAGAATGGACTTGTATTTTTATAAATTTGACTCATTTCTCTAAATAGTTGAGAAATTAGATCTTTATTAGAAAAATGAATTGTAAAATTTTGTGCTTTTCCTCTTAATTTTATATGCATTGCTTTTGTTAGTGCTTTTTAAACTTAATATAATCAAAATTATCTGTTTTTTATTCCATAATGTTCTCTGTCTTTTCTCTGGTTATAAATTTTTATATGTTAAATCTAACACATAAAATATTCAATTTCTAATATCATTATGATATCATCTTTTATGTCTAAATCATTTATTAATTTTTCCTTATTTTAGTGTGAGATATTTGTATCTAGTTTTGGCCAAACTCCTTTTTATTTTTCACAACAATATTGTCAACTGATGAGTTTTTGTCTGGAAGTTTGGATTTCTATGTTTATTAAACATATGTTACTATGGCCATTTACATCTACCATTCTATTTCTTAGTCATTACCAGTTGTTATTACCACTTTATAATATAGTTTAAGATCTGGTACTGCTAGGCCATCTTCCTTCACTTTTAAAAATTGAATCCCTTGATATTCTTGACCTTTTTTTCTTCCAGGTGAATTTTATTATTTTTTAGGTCAATAAAATAATTTTTAATAGTTTGATTGTTATAGAACTTAATAAGTAAATTAATTTAGGTAGAATTATCATTTGTATTATACTGACTTGGCCTACTCATGAGTAACTAATATTTCTTCAATTTTTTAGATCTAACTTTTTATGTAAAAAGTGTTTTGTAACTGGGTTCATATGGTTATTAGGTTTTTCTTGGCAGATGGACTCCAAAGTGTTTTATATTGTCAAAAATTATTTAAAATGGAATTTCTCTTTATATCACTTCCTGCAGCACTTTGTTGGTAATGTATAGAAGTACTGATGATTTGTGTGGGTTTATTTTATATCATATAACTTTGCTGAATTTAATTATTTCAAATAGTTTTTTAGCTGATTCTCTAAGATTCTCTAAATATACCAACATATCATCTGTAAAGAGTGACTGTTTTGTTTCAACATATAAATGGACCTGATTATTAGAAGAGGAAATATAATACCTAAATTACCCTATCTTAGAAAAAGAAATTGAACAAGTTATAAATCCCTTAGGAAATATTTCCCCAGAGCAGAAGCATTCACCAATGAATTCTATCAAGCAGTTAAAGAACAATTAATTATAATACTAAAGCATATAAACTTTTTGGAAAAAAAGGCAAAGAAGAAGTCCTATCAAATTACTTTTATTGCACAAATATAGTTCTGTTACTGAAATAAGAGCAAAAGCAAAAAAGCAAGCTATAGACTAATTTTACTAATAAATATTAATGCAAGCATCTTAAATAAAATAAAAATGCTGGCTTTGTACCACAAAGGTCATACACTATGACTAGATGGAATTCTTATCAGGAATGAAGGGCTGGCTCAAGATTAGGAAGATTATCAACATAATTGGCTATATCAATAACAAGAAAAGCCATATGATTATATCACTAGATATAGAAAAAGTTTTTGACAATATACAAGTCAATCCTATTTTTCTTAAAAAATGAAAACATAGGAATAATAAATGTATCTTTACTTAAAACAATAAATTTGTTTAAAATCATCAGCAAGCATCATAATTAAAATGGACAAGATAGAAGTCTTTCCAATAAGAGCAGGGGTCAAACAATGAAGTGCCAAGACAGGAGTCTATTGAGACTAATTTGGATCAAGATGATATACATACATCTATCTATATAGATATGTGTATGTTTCTATAAGTTTATCATGTCAGGTATAACTTTCTAATTTTCATAAGCATAAAATAATAATCACATAAATAACTTTTACAGTATAAACAGACTTAAAATCTCTCTCACTCTTTGTTTTGTAAGGACAGAAGAGGGAGGTCATATATTCATAAAGATATATTTCATAAAATCATTTTTATGATGTAATGTGCTCGAGTTGATGCACTGAGGTCCCAAGCACATGAGGCTAAATAGTAATTGGACCATACTCTATTAATATATGAGCTTGGAGAAAGAATGGCCCCTGCCCACTCTTTGCGCAAGTCCTGATGTGTTGTATAGGAAATGACGATTTTGGTGGGTGGAGGCAGGGGAATGAAAAAGGAAGCAAAAAGAGAGACTGCTGTCTGGTATCTTGTCACAGCTGCTTGGATTGCTATCATGGCCACCCTTGACCTCCGATCCCCCTCTGCTAGCTGGCTTCCTGTTGCAGCTGCCCATATTGCTATCGTAATCCTTCTTCACCTCTACTGAGAATAAAAATAGAAGATTTTTCCCTTAACCTGAATTCCTGACTCCGGCTGATTTTAAATATGCGGTCATCACATATATGCAGAAAATTCTTTCACAGGGCTGATAAAATGTTATGATCTTGCTCAAACCAAGAAACTTGATAAGTTTACAAATAAGAGTATTTTTTCCAAGGTCTTTTTCTCTTTCTTTTTTATAAAGTAAAAAATTGTTATCCTTCCCTTTCAAAATATATCCAGTTAAATACATAATATATTTTAACATCATGACCATAGCCTCTAAATAATTCCATAATATCTGAATCAGAAGGAATAACATTTTGCAATTGGTTCAGTTTCTCAATTATCTATATTTCAATTGTATTCAACTATCACAATAATACTTACTTCAATAAATTCTTCCTTTTAAATTTTAAAATGCATTGTTGTTAAACAAAACAAATGACTTACTGGAAGACCTTCATTCCTAAGTTATATATATCTAACCATGCCCACAAAACTATAAAACTTTGCATACTTTTGGACCCAGAAATAGGAAAGGGACCTATTGTGTATACAAATATTTATAATACTCTTTTAGTGATGGCAAAGAATTGGAAATTAAGGTAATGTCCATCAACCAGTGAATGGCTAAACAAGTGCTGTATGATTGTAAAGTAATGTTGTTGTACTCTAATATTCTCAGAAAAACCTGGACTTATGTGAACTGATGTAAAAGGGAAATGAACAGAATCAGGAGGACACAATAACAGTAGTATTGTATGATGATAAAATGAGAATCACTTAGCTATTTTCTGCAATACAATAATTCAAGATAATTCTGAAGAACTTAACATGATAAATGCTATCCTGTAGAGGGCTGAAACTTTTGAGCTGTTGCACTGTGGTCGGTTCAAGCACTTAGGGCTAATTACTGATTGGACAATACTCTATGGGCATATGCTTGGAAAATGGCCCTTTGCACTATCCTGTGCTGGCTCAATGATTGGTGTATACAGAGGATTGTAGGAGGGACTAGGGGGTGGAGTAAGACTAGGCAGAATAACATTTTGGCGGTAGACGAGGGAGAAGGAGGTCGCAGAGATTCTGCTTCCATTCTGTTCAATCCTGCATCTAAAGATTAAGAATAAGACTAAGGACTTTTGCTTATCCTGACTCCGGCTGATTCTGGGGTGTCCTGAGTGCTAGCACGGTCGTCACACTATCCGTTCCCAGAGAAAGAATTTAGGGAATCTGAATGCAGACTTAATGCCTTTTAAAATTTTATTTTTCTTGGGCCTATGTTTTCTTTCACAACATGTCTAACATAATGATATTATTGCATATGTATCACATATATCAAATTGCTTGTCTTCTCAAACAGAGAATAGAGAAATAAAAAAAAAATAATTATTTTAACATGTAATTGATAAAAAATAAAATATTTTAAAAGTCTAATATTCTGGACAACATATTTATCAAAACTAAAGTATAACCATCTAGTTGAAGGTTTTTGAAATTATTTTTAATAGAAAAATAGTTCTATTTTTCGGTTAATTTTGGCATCCAAAAAATCACTAATTTTTTGTTCTGATTCTCCAGTAAATCAAGAATCTCATTTCAAATCACTCACTAAATTGAGCTTCACATTCACATGGTATCAATGTAAATGGTCTCCAACTGTCTTTAACGTTGGCATGTTTTTTCCTTTTATCACAGTTTATTCAGACTTTCTTTTTCTCTTCCTGTCCAATGTGATTAAAGTCCTGAGAACTTCAAAACTGCATCTCTCTTTCTACACTCTAATTCAACACTTCACTTACCTTTACCTTCAGTCCCTTGTGTCTTTATTTCCTGAATCCTATTTGGTTCTGTCTAAAGAACTAGTTTTCTTCCCTCTACTGAATCTTTCATTTGTCAATTAGCATGTTTTCTTATACAATACCAAATAATTGCAAATTTTTTATTTTTAGGGCTTTTAGCTTAGCCTATTGCAATTATATAGTCTCTTTCAATTCCTTTTAGATATTGCTTCTGATTTCCCTAAACAATTAAGTTCTGTGAAATCTTTCATAAAAAAATACAGTGGTACAGTAAATAATCGACTAAATTTTATTTGAAGTTTACTTCATACTCTCACATTGGCTAATATGACAGAAAAGAAAAATTACACTGATGTATTATTGATAGAGTTATGAACTGGTCCAACAGTTTTGGAGAACAATTTGGTACTCTGAGATCTGGTACTGCTAGGCCCCTTTCTTTTCCACTCTCCCCAATCAATTCCCTAGATATTCTTGACCTTTTGTTTTTTCAGATGAATTTATGATGTGCTACTTTGGTAATTTAACTGGTATGCCTTTGAATAAGTAAATAATTCAGATGGTATTTTCAATTCTACTATATTGGTTTTATTTGTCTATGAGTAATTCATATTTCTTTAGGCATTTAGTTCCATTTTTATTTGTAAAGAGAGTTTTGTAATTGTGTTCATATAGTTTCTACGTGGTATCTTGGTGGATAAATTGCCAAGTATTTTGTAGTTATTTTAAATAGAGTTTCTCTTTTTATATCTTCTGCTACTTTTTGTGATACATAGAAATGGTGATGCTTTTTATGAATTTACATTTTATTCTTCAATTTTGCTAAAATTGTTAATTGTTTAAATTTGTCTTTTAGTTGACTATCTTGGGTTCTCTAAGCGAATCATATCTACAAAAGCAATGATTTAATTTTTTCCTTAAATTTTTTTTAATTTGAATTTTTTTCTTTTTACTTAAATTATAAATTTAATAAAAACTCCAAACCACGAACAAATAAACAGATTATGGAAAAATAGCCAGTTAAACCAAAATATTTATTTTTCTGTTTAGAGATAATTGCAAAAATACATGAGTATATTTGCATAGACACATATATACATAAGTACTAACAAAAATAACAAATATAACTCATTTTCTCTGTGTTCCTTTTTGGCTTTTGTTCTTTGTATATTTAGACTTTTTACTGTTTTCCTTTTTTATGAATTTTTTTGTTTGACATTAAAAACTTGTACAACTTAGCCATATCTAACATTTCCAGTTTTGTTACTTGTTGCTTCCTCTGATCATTCTTTGGTACAGTCATACTGATCTTCTAAAAGTTCCTTCACATGACAATCTATCTCTCATCTTTTGCTGCTCCCCAATATCAAGTATTCTACAACATTGAATTCTCTGTTTTCTTCAAGATTCAGTTTGAGCCATCTTTTATACAAAACCTTCATCTTCCTATTTCTGTAGTATTACTAGAAACTTTCTTTTCTGGGAAAGCAATCCTATTAATAATGAATCCTAGATCTAATGGTTTATATATTTTATTGCTTTTTTCTTTAAAAAAAAAGACTGAGTTTTATTATGAATTCTCTTTTTGTTTTAATTTTATTAATTTATTCCTTGATTTTCAAATTTCTAAGATTGAGATAATTTTTTGTTTTTGTTTTCTGGGTCTTTTTAGTTGTATGTATCCAATTGATTGATGAAAGTATTATTCAGAAATGATAATTTTCCTGAAGGAATACTTTGCATTTCTCATATATAGGTATGTTTTCTCAGTGTCATCATTATCTTTAATGAAATTTATCATTTTTTGTGATTTGTTTTTGACCTCACTAATTCTTTACAATTAAGTTATCCAGTAGTCTCCATTTGAGTTTTAATTCTTTCTCCAATGGTTCTTTATTTAACATAATTTTCATTACATTTGGTCACAAATTATGAGTTTATTATTGCTTCTTTTTTGGGACTGAAAACAGAGATTACAATTCATTGTAATAAATGTGGAACATATGGATAGATGAAGAAAAAATCATTTAAAAGCTCATTGCAGAGCAGCAATATATTCCTAACAAGAAGCAGAACTTAATTGGGTGCAACAAAAAGAGTCAAACCACTTAATGGTACTGTGTGGACTATATCCATTTGGATTCTGGATTGTAAAGTACATAGTGACTTTGAAGAATTTGTTCAATATGATATGTTTTAATATTATTAAAGTCTGTGAAAGATACTGTCACAATATTTCCAATTTGTATAACATGCTTAAATTCACAAATAGCTATCTATATCTATATCTATATCTATATCTATCTCATACCCTATGTAGCCTAACATTCATATTTAACCTGATACCTAGAAGGACAATGTGAAGTTTATACAGATGTCTGGTGGAAATTTTGGAGCCATAGCCCCAGGTCTCTTGCTTCTGAGGGCATTCCTCTTTTTATTGTACTCTCTTATGAAAAAGGAATAAGATGGGCTTCTTTTAAAATTTCTTAGGTATATGAGTTTGCATGTTCTCAGGAAAGAATTATGAACTCTATCTGGCAGCCCCATGGGAGTAGTGCTTAAAAATATGAGGGCATACATTGATGCATGGGAAAGCCAGTGGATCAGTGCTCTGCTTCAGGACAGAGTAACTGGAATTGAAGTGACACTATTGAACATTAAAAATGGATTTTTTTCCTTTAGGCTATGAACTCTTTAAGAATAGGAATTGTTTTTTGCTTTTCTTTATTCCTCAGGATTTGGCACAGTGCCTGGTATTTAATAGAGTATAAATGTTAGTTGATTGACTAATAAGTGGGCTGTTATTTAAAAGAACTCCCTGGACATAGTTACATGATATATGATAGTTCAATAAGAACAATATATATTGTTCTCTGCTTATGGTGCTGAAATTGTGTTATGGTGCTATCTAATGGCTGACAGATGTTAGAGATGTTCAAGGATATGGGAAAGATCATAATTACATAGTGAGAACTTGGAGTCATTCTGTTGTTTGAGTTATATTAGTAGTTGTTTAATATTTAAGAGTCTTTATAATTTAACTCCAACTTGTCTTTCTATGACTAGTTCTTGAGATAGAGTCTGTGAGATATTTTTTGATAATTTCATTTCAAAATAGTTGGTATCCTTTGTAATCCTATTCATTTAAACTCTTATTTTGAGATAGAGACCACCACAATGTTGCCAAACCATGACCTCCTGCCATGACTCAGAAAAGAAATCCTGTGTAAACTAATTTCCATCACTCCATTTCATTTTTTCAGTGTTACAGCCTAATCAGCTTTTTTGCTCTGCTTTATAGGTGACATTCTATCTAACATTTCTGGGCCCGTTGTATAAACCATATACCATGCTTATAATGCTTTCCATTTTATTCTTCACTTTATGGAACCTTTAGCTCTTTTTAAGATTCAGCTCAAAAAGTAGATAACAGAAGATAATGATTTATAGATCAAAGAACAGATGGCAAAGGAAAGTTTTTTTTTTTTGGTAAAACAAGAAATTAGCTGGTTAACCCAGATCTGTGATTGCTATCTCAAGCTTGAATGTGCAGATTCTATATAACTGCATGATATGCTTATCTTAAATAAATAGTGGAAGAAAGTTGTCAGAAATTCTCTTATCATTATGTATATGTCCATATGGATTCCTTTCAGAATTATATCTTACTTGACATTTCAGACTTGGATGTTGGATAGAAAATGTACATGTTATATCAAGTAAGCAAGTATTAGTGACACATAAGTAAAATGAGAAAATGTTGAAATGAGATTAGTTATATTAATGGATACCACACAACAGTATGATTATAGATATATGATAGAGTACTCAATCCAGCAAGCTATGTTACCATTCCTGAAAGAGAAATGGAAAAAGAAAGGGAAGATATTATGAGCCAGAACTCTGTACTTAAAACAAGGATTCTTAAAAGGTGTTAAGTCAGTGGAATTTAGAGACAATGGTTATCTAGTTTAGCATGGTGATTAATAATTCTTTAAATTCAGTATGATTGATTTAATCTTACAACAAATAATGGTTCCCTTGTGATATAATGATTGGCTTATATCTAGTATGATGGACTGTAATAGAGCATATAAGCTGGGACAAACTCAGCCAAAGTGGGACCCAGAGATACATTCATTCCATCATCCACCTTTGTGGTAGCTGAAGGCTGAAGCACAAGCCCTCTGACTCAGAGAGATTCATTCACTTCATCTCACACCACTGTGGTGGCTGGCCTCCTGCACTTCCCCCACTGAGACCAAGGTCGGTCTGAAAGGCTCTCCAGAAAGCTGCCCAACCCCAGGCAAGGAGACAATAAAGAATTTGGACTTTGGACTTTAACACCTGGCTATTCTCGTGGTGATTACTGAAGGGAAAGGAAGACTAGTCCAGAGACCTCCAGAAAACCAATAAGAACATTACAGGAAAGGGAGGAGAGGAGAAGAACAAGTTAAGAAAAAGTAGGAAGAATAAAGGAAAAGGAGAAGGGAAAGCAAGATATGGGAGAAGATGAGGGAGAAGGAAAAAGGAGAGTGGAAGGAAGAAATAAAGAGAAAAAGATGGGGGGAGAGAAAGAAAGAGACTAGGGAAACAAAAAGAAGAGAAGGAAATGGAAGAACACTTTGAGATGAAATTTATTTTTCTATAATAGCCACAAATTTGTTAGTTTGTTAAATGTTTACTCAGATTTTTAAAAAATCATATATTTACATCTCCAAAAGATGGAGACATAGACGAGATAAGTAAATTGCAATTAGCTATATTTAGAATTGGCATAATAGCCAGAATTAGAAAGCTATTGTTATTTTCTAATATCAATTTTATAGGAAGTCTTTAGTGGAACAATCTATAGATAAAAGCTCAATTCAATGCTATTAAACATCTTTTTCAAATGAAGGCATTATTAGCATGCTTATCAAATTTTCAGATGGTGCAAAGTTGGGCTGAATAACTAGCACACTCTATGACAAGGCATATTAAAAGTTAAAAAGATTAGAAAGGTTTACTTCAAGATAATTCAATACGATGCAAAATTATAAAAAATCTCCTATATGTTAGGTATTGCACAATTTGGGATAAAAAGAAAAAAACATTAATAACAAAAATAAAAACAAACAAAAACCGGTTCTTTTTTCAATGATGTCACATTCTAATGCTACCTGTATATGTTTACATATATTGTATGAAATTATAATTGCACAAGAACAAAATTATTTTTGCAATCAAATGTCTTTCTGACTCTAATCATTGTTTGGATGTAACTTTTCATTTCACAGTGGAGCAACCCAAGAGGACACTGAGAGTTTTCATGTGACAATCACTTTTCTGAAGGAACACGCTATAGGGTTCAGAAAGATATCTACTGAATGACTTTCTTCATGGAGAATCACCCTATATCCTCATGAACTTCATCCAGACTGAGACCTCAGAGGAGATAAAAAGGCATCAAAACAAGTCTTCTATATGAAACCTTTTTATTGATCTTCCTAGTTTTCTCCAGCATTGCTTTTTTTTTTTTTTTTTTTTTTTTTTTTTGATGAGGCATTTGGAGTTACATTACTTGCCCAGGATCACACAGCTAGGAAATGTTAAGTGTCTGAGACCAGCTTTGAACTGAGGTCCTCCTGAATTCAGGGCTGGTGCTCTATTCACTGCATCCTCACATTACTTTCACATATATTTATTTGTGGACATGTTTCCCACCTAATAGAATGCAAGCTCTTCAAAGAAAGGGAATGTTTCATTTTTCTTTTCTGAATCCTTAACATCTAGCTCAGTTATGATATGTAGTAGATGATCACTAATTGCTTGTTGAATTGAATCAAGAGAATAAATATGGTTGAGAAATGGACTTGAAAGAAGCTTCCTAGGAATCTGGGAATTTACATTGTGGGCAATGTAAAATCAGTGTGAGAAGACACAAATGAGAACATTTCTATTTGTGATCCAAGAAGTTCAGAAAACAAGCAGATCCTTCCAGTCACATGACAACTTTTGACAGTGTTTCTCTCCTTGATGAAGCCACTTAGCAACTGCTAAGGTGTGATTCAAATAAATTTTTTTAAATGAAATTTTTAAAAATAATCATGGGATTAGAATACCACAGATGATTTTCTGTCCCATTGATTTAACTGATGAAGGACTTCAAATAAGCCTTTTTAATCTCAAGAGAGCTTCTTGAACAAGATAAAAGAAATAAACTAAAAAGTAACTCTAAATAAAAATTTCTGAGGAAATTGTAGGAAATTCAAAACTGGTGTCATGAAGCTGGTGAATTAAAGGATATGAGAAAGGGAAGGAACATAAGAGAATGTTTGTCTTAGAAGAAGAGAATATAAAGATCAATTAGTTCATTCAACAGTTGCAAAAAACTGAGGAAGATGGGGTTATGACTTATACAAAGTCAGAAAATTACTAGTGACAGTCATTCTTATGTTATTTTTTCATATTAGCATTACAGTTTATAATTCTTTCAAACCAAGAATAGAATAAGGACTACTTACTCCACTCATGTGGTCTCTTCTATAATATAAACATAGTGTTTGATTATTCAAGGAACCTCCATAGCAACTTACAAGTGCTGATTTACAATTTTTTTTTTGAAAATAGATTTTTCTTGCTATCTTTTGTTTTTATGTTATATTTTTACCTGTTCATCCCCAACCTATTAGAGTCATTCCTTATGAGAAAATGATACTAAATGTTTTTTAATCATTAAACATCTTTTATTGAAATAAAAAAATGGACAAGTATTAATTTTCTCTTCCTCTTATATTGCTCTATTTCCAATTAAGAAAAACAAACCCTTGGTATTAGAATCCTAGTGTTAACTCAATTTGTCCAATCTGATAGTATGATTAGTACTGTTTTAATCTGTATTTTCCCAATTCTTACTGGTTTGAAGCTTTTGGCTATTGATTGTAAGAATTACAGAAACATCACATTCCTATCTTTTGCTTTTATCAATTGTGGGTTGTCTATTATTCTTACAAATTTTAATCATTTTTTTACATATCTTGGAAATTTAGGTCTCTATCAGATCTATTGAGTGCAATTTTTTTTCAGTTTACTATTTGCATTGGTTTTATCTTAGGTGCATTGGTTTTATTTGTGCAATATCTTTTGAATTTATGTAATTAAATTGCCCATTTTATCTTAGATCTTCTCTATCCTTTAATCACAAATTCTTCCTCTATCTAGACATGCAAAATACTAATTTCTCTTTGATCCTGTGATTTTCTGATGAAATGATCTTTTTTTAAGTCACATCCATTTGGAGCTTATCTATTTTAGAACATGAGATATTGGATTAAAGCTCATTTCTGTCAAACTGCTTTCCAGCTTTCCTACAAATTCTGTTGTAAATCCTTACCCATTTAGTTGAGGTCTTTGGATTTATCAAAAAAAATTGCACTATTTATTATAGTATTTGTTTTCTTCTGTATGCTGAATAACTAATCTGTTCCACTGATCAGTCAGTTCAAAATCATATTGATAATTATGGCTTTGTAGACTGAGATCTGGTTTAGCCAAATCTTTTTTTTTTTTTAATACCTCCCTTTAATGATTTCCTCTGAAACTACTTAACTTTTGCTTCCCCTGTAATCCTTTTGTAATTTCAGTGGCATTGCACTGAATAAAAGAGAGGCTATAATTTGGCATAATTTGTTCATGAACAATTAATCCTTCTTCAGTTGCTTGGATCATTATTTATTTCTGTCAAGAGCGTTTGTTGTTGCTTTTATAATTTGTGTATAAAGGAGGGAGAAAGTAAATTGTCAATTATTTTATAAATTCTGCATTAATTTTAAGTGGAATTTTTTTTTTATCTCTTCCTGATGAAACTTTTGGTAATACAAAAGCATTGATCATTTATTTTGTATTCTTGTACTTTGTTAAAATTATTGCTATGCTTAATTTTTTAGTTAACTTTCAATGATACTCTAAATAATTCATTATGTTATCTATAAAAGTGATTTTTTTCCCCTCTGCCTTCTGCTAATCCTATTTTTTTTTCTTTTTCTAAGCTTTTTTTCCTAAGGCCAATATGTCTATATTAAAGAGTAGTGGTGAATAATGAATATTTTTGCTTTATGTTGATTTTATCATAAAAGTCTAAAGCTTATTCCTGTGTTATATGTAATTATATATGTTGATATTAGATATTAAGGAAAAGTCCATTCATTATTATGTTTTATTGTGCTTTTAAAAACAGAAATGGGGTGTTGCATTTTGTTAAAAGTGTTTTCTTCATTCAATGATATATAATTTTGGTTTTTCTTTTTTTTTTTGGTTATTGTGATCTTTTATATATATTGTTTTCCACATGTTGAATCAGTTTTTACTTTTGGTATAAAGTCCAGTTTATGATCTTTCATATATTGCTATAGTCTTCATTGCCACTAATATTTTCTTTAAATTTTTATATCAGTGTCTATTAAAGATATTGGTTTATTAAATCCTCTTTCTGTTTTAAGTATCCCTAATTTAACTACCATGACCATATTTGATCCATAGGAGCAGCTAAATTCTTTTTAGGACTAAGTGCCTTTCTCCTTACTCTAGCTAATTCTGGTTAATCTGCTAAACTCTTATATGGATTTAACCTGCAAGCTAGTGGCTAAATCACCTCACAGAATATTTCCTTACTTCTGGTGTTGAGTTCCCCTGGGGATCTTGTTTTTTTCCTTGCTGATTATATGCTTTCCCAACTTTATTTGATATTTGTCAGTTCTGGCGCCTATTTTTACCCCTTATAGTTTGTCTTTTACCTTTTCTCCTCAATAAACCTGCCTTATTCAAAAAAAGAATCATAGATACAATTAAGTAGAATCGTATTTTTTCCTGTTTTGGAAACAGTTTGTAGAAATTTGAATAAATTATTCTTCAAATGTTTAATAGAATTGAATTGTAAATTCATTTTGTCCTAAATCTTTTTCTCCTTATCTTCATTCATAGCTCATTCAATTTCTATTTTTGTTATTAGATTATTTACATTTTCCATCATTTCATTAATCTGAGCATCTTATATTTTAAAATTATTCATCCATTTTGTTTAAGTTTTCAGTTTCATTGGCAAATAGATCCAATAATTTCTAATAATTTCATTTCTTTATTTTTCATTTATTTAAATATTTTCCTTCTTTTTGATACTGGTAATTGAATTTTATTTTTAAGTATATTGCTGTATCTATTTTTCATCACATTTTAGTCATTTATTAATTGAGTGAGCTTTTTTTGTCTCATTTTTGGTACTCTCTGATTTTTTAGAATTTGTTTTTGTTCTTTAATTGTGATTAAATAGTTTTAAAAATTTTTTTTAGGAACCAAGATGGAATGATATAAGAAAAAGTAGCATCAAAACATGGGGAGCATTGCCATTCTACTCTTTAACTCCTTCCTTCATTCATGTATTCCTTTATTTATTAAAAAAGCAATACAAGAGATATTTTGAAGGAATTTACAATTTGTTGAGGTTTGGTGGTGGATAGATGCAATTTATACTTGAAGAATTAAGTGTGTGTGTGTGTGTGTGTGTGTGTGTGTGTGTGTGTGCATATGTACGCCCATATATGCAAAAGCTATATCAGGATAGAACCCCTAACTTGAAAACTTCAGTGAGCCTGGCTTCTGTATCATGGTGGAAAGAACATGTTCCTTAGGACAGAAGCAGAACACTTTTCTCTAACTTTATTCTACGTTGACATAAACTTACAGATTGCTCTTGAGAGCTTTGATTTCATTCTCTATTCTCTGGATCATGTAAAAAAGTCTTAGAAATGACAACTGCATAATGTAATGTTCTCGTTTGGTTTTCTTGAGGTCTTGGGAGCAGCCTTCGTTTCAATTCAGTAATCACCACGAGAATAGCCAGGTGTTAAAGTCCAAATCCTTTATTATCTCCTTCACAATTTTGTTTCCTTTCCTGGGGTCCGGGCTAGCTTTCTTAGAGGCCTTCCAGAGTCTTGCTTTTAGTGGAGAAGCTAAGGAGGAGAGCCTGCCCCCAAGGTGGTATGAGATGGGATGAATGAATCTGAGTCCAAGGGCTTGTGCTTCAGCCCGCAGCCACCACAAAGGTGAACGAGGGAATGAATCTGTGTCTCGTTGGTTCCCAGAGCTTGACCTTCTGCCTCCAGTCTGCTTGTCTTCATCTGGCTCTGACTCTGGCTGAGTTTGTCCAGCTTTATATGCTCTCTTATAATTATATCCTGGTAGGTGTGAATCTTGTAGAACTATATACTCAAGTACATGTACTGAATTAGAGAACGATTAATCACCATGTTAAACTAGATAACCATTGTATTTATCAATTCCACTGACTTAATGCCTTGTAAGAATCCTTGTTTTAGAGTTCTGGCCTACAATAGCATAACATATTGTTCAAGAGAGAAATTCTCTTATAGAACCAAGATTATAAAAAAAATTGGAAAGTAAAAAAGACTGGAATCAACAATCTCTTGTGTAAAGTTAAGGGTTGAGTAGAGGACTGAATCCCTTGAGAGAAAAAATAATCTCCTTTATTCAGTGTGTAAACAAGGGCTCTTTAATTTTTTCTTTCTGAAATGACTATTCACAGGGAGAAAACTTGCTGTTTCCGCCCTATTTCCAATTGGATCCATGAAAATTTCATACCTAGAATAAAACTTTCAGTTTTCTATCACCTGTTGACTCTGGAGACACTTCTAGGCTCTGTTTTACTTCCCTGTAGTTGAAGCAGACTTTCCAGGTCAGGTTACAGAAAGAAACTATGAGTTCCGGCCAAGATGGCGGAGAGGAAATACACTTCTGTGTAATCTCCGTGTTTTTCTCTCACTATTCATTTCATTTCATGCCTCTGAATTAATGCTCGACTGAAAAAAAACCATACAATTACTTACCAAGAGAAACCATCCTTGAGACTCGTCAAGAAAGGTCTGTTTTTGCGCGAGGGCGGGGACGGTATTTGGAAGCAGTCTGCGGGCAGCAGCTGCAACCAAAGCACAGATAGCAGCTCAGAACCGGGTAGAGCGGAGAGGGGGTAGGACGCGATCGCAGCCGTCTCTGCGGTGAGAGCTTTGCTATAGGAGCAAGTCAGCAGCCCAGCAGAGAAGCTAAAAACACCGGGGGTGAAGAATACAATCCCAAACAGCTGGAGTTTCTCGGGACCTGGCCACCCCTCCCCCACAGTGTCTTAGCCCGCTCGGATCTCAGAGCGCTCGGATCTCAGCGCGCAGGCGCCATAGCACAGTAGGACCCGTGCCTCACGAATACCCTGCCCCTCCCCAAAGAAAGCAGCCTCCATTCAAGGGGTTTTTTTCCTTCTGTTTCTTTGATAGTTTGTCTTTGATAAATAGACAGAATGAGCAAGAAACTGAAAAAGAATTTAACCCTGGACAGCTTTTATACAGATAAAGAGCAGACTCCAAACCCTGAGGAGACTAAAAACAAACAGTCCCCAGGTGAATCCCCGAAGGAGGAGACCTTATGTCCCTCAGCACAGATGAATCTCATGGAGGAAATTAAAAAGGCTCTCACAAGGGAGCTAGAAGAAAAATGGGAAAAGGAGAGGGAGGCTCTGCAAAAGGAGAGGGAGGCTTGGCAAAAGAGCCTGGAGAAGTCAGTTAAAGAGAGAGTGGATAAAGAAACCAAATCCTTGAAAAATAGGATTAGTGAACTGGAAACAGAAAACAGCTCTCTAAAAAACAAAATTGGCGAAATGGAAAAAAATTCCACAGAACAAAAGAACTCAATTGGACAATTAGAAAAAGATCTTAAAAAAGTGAGTGAAGAAAATACCTCACTGAAAATCAGGGCCGAACAATTGGAATTGAATGACTCGAGGAGACAAGAAGAATCAGTCAAGCAAATCCAAAAAAATCAAACAATGGAAAAGGATGTGAAATACCTTCTGGGAAGACAACAGACCTGGAAAACAGATCCAGGAGAGACAACCTGAGAATCATCGGACTTCCAGAAAAGTATGATGAAAAAAAAAGGCCTGGACACTATCTTCCAGGAAATTATCAAAGAGAACTGCCCAGAAGTCATAGAAACAGAAGGTAAAATAGACATTGAAAGAATTCATCGATCCCCTACTGAAAGGGATCCTAAAATCAAAACACCAAGGAATATAGTGGCCAAATGCCAGAACCCTCAGGCAAAGGAAAAAATACTGCAAGCGGCTAGAAAACAGAAAGAAACTATAATTTTTCTATTTCAAACACATAATTTCAGATGCTGAGATGTGAACTCTAATTGCATCATGGAAAAGGGAGCCTCACTGTCTCAGAGAATAAATTTCTGATCATCCTTATCAGAATTATCTCTACTTCAGGAGAAATTAATAAGGACAAATACTCAAGTGCCCGGGCAGAAGAAGGGTGAGTATAAAACACAACTTTTAAAAAAGTTTTGCTATTTTCTCTTCCCTATCTTGTCAACCTGGACATATGAGAGCCTATAAAATACCTGAACTCTGTCACTCTCTCATACACAATTCTTGTGGTATATAGTCTTGGTATAGATAGCAGCACAAGGTAGGTTATATCATAGGGTTAAGGATATTCTGATTGGTTACATAGATGAGATTGGAAGTTAAAAATGAAGGACTAGCAATAGCAATCCCTCTTTCCCTGTTGTGACTAAGTTTTTTTCAAATCTACTTGCAAGGTTGAAAGAGAGTGAATAGTGGATCAGACTTTTTGTATAGCAAACCAGACATCCTTGAAGGATAGCTTGATGGTGTAAAAATACTAGGCTCTTTTGTATTTCCCCCAGTATCCTTTAAGGAGAATATGATCCTGTGAGGTAAGAAGAGAGATAAGTAAGAGAACGGGATTTCTAAGATAAAGTCATTACAGATCAGCTGAATTTCTGCACTAAATTCAGAGAAAAAGAAACATCATTTATGCTCTTATAGGACAAAATCCATTAATTGTAAATAGGCTCAATGTAAACATACAGAATCGAATGTAATTTTTATTTCATAATGATTTGAAAAAAATTCATTTACTATTTCTGATTCTTTGCATTTAGTTTCTGCCTAATACATATTTTTGTAGATGCTATATACAACTGTGAAAATGTATGTTCTTTTCTATTTCCATTCAGCTTTCTCTAATTTTTTTTCAAATTCTATTAATCTCCTTACCTTCTTTCCTGTTCAGTTTTTTTGTTAGATTGATCAAGTTTGCAGAGGGGAAAGTTGAGCTCCCACTCCCTAGTATAGTTTTATTGCCTATTTATCCTTCTAACTACTTTTATTTTTTCTTCAAGAATTTGATGCTATATATTCAGTGCATTTATATTTAATATTGATATTACTTCATTGCTTATGATACCTTTGATCAAAATGTAGTTTCTTTTATTATCTCCTTTAATTAGATCTATTTTTGCTTTTGCTTTGTCTGAGAACATGATGCTATCCCTGTTTTTTATTTTATTTTAAATTTTTGCTGAAGCATAATAGATTATGCTCTAAGCCCATTCTTTCTTTCTTTCTTTTTTTTAAACTATGTTTCTGCTTCAAGTGTGTTTCTTGTAAGCAACATATTATCAGAATCTGTTTTTTAATCCACTCTGCTATCTGCTTCCATTTTTGGGTGAGTTCATCACATTCACATTCACAGCTATAATTGTGAACTGTTTTTTCCCCTTCATCCTACTTCATCCTGTTTCTCTCTTTTTTCACTCTGTCTCTCCTAAAAAGTGTATTTTTCTTTTGATTATCACCTCTTCCAATCTATCTTCTCTTCTATCAGTCCCTGCTTTCTCTTATTTAGCATTGTCTCCTAATTTCTTGTAGGGAAAGACAATATCTATACCCAACATTTTTTTAGCCAATTCCAATTAGAGAAAATGTCAAATGTTGTTGTCATTGTCTCCTGCCTTATATTCCTTTCCACTGTAAAGGTTCTTCCTTTCATGTCTCTCTCTTCCTCCTTTGTCTTAATGAATCCTCTTTCACACCCCTTAATTTTATTTTTGAATTCATTCATCATACTCAACTCACACACCTTTGCTCTTCTATGTATAAGCACAACTCTTCTAGTAAGATTCTTATGTAGGAATCAAAATAGTTTTACTTCATTGAATCTCTTATTGATTAGTCTTTCTTGTGTAATTTTAAAAGTTTCTCTAACGTCCTGAAATTATGTGAAAATCAAATTTTCTATTGTGACCTGTCTTTTTATTAGGAATGTTTGAAAATCCTTTATTTCATCAAATAATCATTTCCCCCCTGCAGGATTATATTCAGTTTTTCTGGATAGCTTATTATTGGGTGAAATTCTAACTCCTTTGCCCTCCAGATACAGTTGGATATCATTTTTATGAATGACTTACCCAAGTCTAATTTTTAAGGAATTATTTTCTGTAGCGAATTTTTGTATGTCTTTTCCATTTGACAAGTTCTACTTTTTAATGTGTTCTTTTCCTCTCTCTCTGTGTGTGTGTGTGTGTGTGTGTGTGTGTGTGTGTGTGATTCTCTTATTATTTGGCCAATTTTATTTTTAGAGGTGTTATTTTCTTTATTTTTTCTGCCTCTTTTTTAAGCAGTTGATTCTATTTTCATAATATTCTCACATTATTCTAATTTTTAAAAAATGCTTTCTACATCTATTATTTGATATTTAAAATTGTTTTTGCACCCTTACAAACTTTGTTTTTGGGCCTATGACCAGTTTATATTCTTTGATTTTTTTTGCATGTAACTGTTTTGATTTTGTTGTCTTTTTCTGTTTTTATGAATTGATCTTTCCTGTTATGATATTTAACTTTCTATGTTCATGCTCTTTTTTGTTGTTGTTTGCTTCCTTTTTCCTCAGTCAATTTCTTGACTTTTAACTTTACGTTCAAGTTTGACTCTGAGTAGTAAGATTGTATACTGCATAGAACTCCATGCCTAAAATTACGAAGACATGAATTCCTTTCAAACCTTTTACACTTGTTAATTGTCTCTAACTGACACTTACTAGCTGTGTTACTTTGGACAAGTCATTTAACTCTGTTTCCTTTAGTTTCCCCATCTGCAAAATTAGCTGGAAATGGAAATATATCCAGTATCTTTACCATGAAATCTCCAAATGAAGTCACGAAGAATTAGACACAATCTTTCTTGTAGAGTTTAGATATAAGAACCTTGACTTTTTTTATCTTCTGATTGTGTCTTTTGTTTTTCCTTGTCACCATATTAACTTTGTGTGGTCATAATCTTTTTCTGTTATTTGCTCATTTCCCCAATCTTTTATTTTTAACTCTTTGTTAAAGTAGGGCTTCACCCCAAGCTTCAGGGCTTTTGTGTAGCTGTTTTCTAAGATCCTCCTAGGTATCTTAAGTTTTCAGTTCTTTCAAGATGGAATAATTCAAGTAGAAGTGTGTTTACTACCATTCTAGCTTGTTCTCTTGTCTGTGAGCAAACGCAAGTTTTCTCTTCTGCTGTGGAAATCTGAGGTAGGTCCTGCTCCATTGGGACTTTAAGTTTTAGTGTACCAGTGCTCCTCCTTGTATTGGGACTGTGAGTCAGAACTGTATTCTGGAGGTCCTCATAATCTAGGACAAGTAAAAGAGTCTTGCCACAGTGCCAGCAAAGAGACCTCTTTCTGACCAGCTGGTCATCCTCTTTACCCTCTGTGGAATGAGACTCTGGAAGTCATGGCTGCTGCTACTGTTACTGTCACTGCTTGCTGCTAATTCAGTGGCTCTCAAGGCCTGCTCCTGGTTTACTATGACTGTGCTCCTCTCTTATAAATCTTTCCTTCAAGCCTTCTACGTCTATGTTCTGTGGGCCAAGAGGTCTGGAAACCAGCACTACTGTCACTGATTCAGAGGTCTCCAAGACTTCTCCTGGTTTGGTGGGCCAAGAGTCTTGCTGGCATGGCCTGCACCAGTATTATTCTCACCTAGATATGATAGACCTTTCCTGCCGACCTTATAAGTTGTCTTCCACTAGAAAATTGTTTTAATCTATGTGTGAGTTCTATTAATTAATTAATCTATTTGTGAGTTCTCATGCTCTAAAATTTGTTTACTGTCATTATTTAAAGGTGTTTGGAGGGGCATGGGGGAGAGCTCAGGTGAATCCTTACCTTTAATCTGATCTCTTGGTTTCATCTATGTTTTGTACATTTTCAAACCAAACTAAATGTCTTCTCTGTTTCAGAACATATTTACATGCAAAATTGTGAATCAAAACAGTGTTTTTCTTAAAACAATATAGGAACAATTTAAAGATGTTTTTGTAGTACAAAGCATGATAAACCATAACGTAATTTTCAAGAACTTTAAGATGAGAATTGAACATTTGTAAATCACTAGAACAGAGTCAGTATCTTACTACATTCTCAGAACCAATAGCATATAGAACAGCTTTATTATTTTCTCTACTACCTATATAAGCACATATGCAATGTAGTTTATTCTATATTTTGTAGTCTAGTGTTTTGGCTATAATATTTTATAATAAATATAATATAGTTTATGTATTTTATTTAATAGTGTAATTTCTAATAAAATTATAAATTTGAAAGGTCAGTTTTACTCTTTTTATTACATTTCTCTAATTTTGATATTAATCTCTTCTTAGGATACATAACATTTCCTTACAGTCATGTATAATAATTTGTTCAAGTACTTTCTACTTTTGCAAATTAATCAACATATCACTTAATAGCATGTAGAGTAATTATTCTTAGTTGACCTACCAAAATAACATTATTTAAAACTTACATACAAAATAGAAAAAGAAAAAAATGCCATGTGTACAACAGAATATAAGAGAAGATGTGAGACATTAAATTTCCATTTCAAGAACGTCTATGTAATAAAAAGTATACTTTGTGTTGAGAGCTGTATAACTTTTCTTATTGCATGTTTTCTTCTGTTCTTTCTTGTGTATATCTTGTTCTATTCTTTTTCCCTCTTTCCTACTCCTTCAAATGTTCCAAGAAGGCTATAATTAAACTCAGATATATTTATACACACATATATACATATATCCAATGCCTAAACACACATATAAATATATATCTATATTCATACACCTATATACACAACATATAACATGTTATATTTACATATATGTGAGGCTGCACTACATTTGTCTCTTTCTCTGAAGATGGATAATACTTATAAATCTGATATATGAAAAAGTGAGGCAATTTCTGTTGATAAGGAATGCCAGCTCCAACAATGTTGTCTAAATGTGGCCCTAGGCAAGAAGAAAGCAGCACACTTCTGGTGAGTGCTGCCTACAGGCTCTTATAGAAGAATAGAATTCTTGATTTCAGGCTCCAGTTCAGAGGGGAGAAATGAAGGAGAGGACCTGAACCTAGAGGCATCATTACCCCATCCCAGAGGAAGAGGTAATTAAAATAGCAAACATTTATTAAAAAAATGAGAATGAGGCAAAGAAGAAAGAACCCAATAATAGAAAGCTAGTAAGGAAATAGTGAAGACTGGGGTTCATTTCAGAGAAGGATAATAAAACAAAAACTACTTCCCTTTCCCTGAACAGAAACATCAAATAGTCATCTGCTTAAAGAGAATTCATAGAACTCAAAAGAGTCTCTAAAAATCAAATAAGAGATATTGAGGAAAAAATTTAAAAATAAGAATAATCCAAGGAAAAAAAGAATATTGAGAAAAGAAAGACATCCAAGTAGAAAACAGATATTAAGGAAGAAAATGATTCTTTATAAATTAGAATTGGGCAAGGGAAAACCAGCAGAGTTATGAGAACAAAAAAAGCAAAACAAAATAAAGAGAACGAAAACTTAGAAGAAAATGTGAAACAACTCATAAGAAAACTGATGTGGAGAACCTATTAAAAGGAGAAAAAAATAAGAGTAATTGAACTACTTGAAAGTTACATGCAAAAAAAAAATCTTGAAACAGTATTACAAAAATAATTAAAGAATATTGCCCTGAAGTGTTAGAATAAGAGAGAAAAATAGAAAAAAAATCCACTGATAACCACCTGAAAGAGATCTGATAAGGGAAAACTACAAAAATATCAAATCCCCAGATAAAGGAGAAAACATTATAAACAATAAGAAGAGGGAAATGCAAATATGGTAGTGCTACAATTAAAATCATACAAGAAATAGCAGAGGCTACACTAAAATACCACAGTTATTGGAACACTACATGACAAAGAATGAAAGTACTGGGATTGTAATGGAAAATATCATACCCAGCAAAATTAAGCATAATTCAGAATGAAAAGAATGGATATTCAAAGAATTGTCAGACTTTCAGGATTTTATTGCAAAAAGTAGAAATTTTGACATATAAGATCTAAGAAACATAGAATGTAAACACCAAAGACTCATTATAAGGGACATAATAAGGACAAATTCTTTGTGTTTTATTTATGAAAATGTAATCCACATGTCTAAGATAGTTATTAGTAATTGGATAGTTTGAAAGAAAGATTAGGTTAGAGCTGAGTATGATATAATTCTAAAAAGCAAAACTGTGGCAGGAAAGGCATAAAGAATGATTATCTTATATAAATGAAGTGAAAGAGGAAGAACTGACACAGAGGAATCAGAATGGGAAGGAGGGCAGTTAGTTCTGGAGCCTACATATCTAGAAGGGTATAAAATAGTTCTAAATTCAGAAAGAAATAAGATAAAGGAATATGGAGAGGGAAGAGGATAAGAAAATATTTTTAGAGGGAATACTCCATATCAGATATGGTTAAAGAAAAAAGAATGTATACATTTAGAAGGGAATAAAAGTCTTTAAATTTAGAAAGAAACAAGAGAGTAAGGGAATGGGACAAAGGGGCTTGTATAAAAGGGTGAGGTGTGTAGATTAATGAGAATAGGACGAAGTGGGAACAACACAAGTATTTGGAAGACTAAAAAAGTCTTCTAAATGCAGATAGAAACAGTAGAGCAGGCAGCATGGATAGGAGTACAATATAAGGGAAGTATCCTTGGAGAGGGAAGATTAAGTAATAGGAGGGCAAAGTAGTGGGCAGAAATAAAATAGAGGAGGCAGGAGGGAAAGCAAATGAGATACACACAAACATATAAATAAAGATAAGAAGTAGAATTTATTAGATTAAAAAAGGTAATGGTATTGTGATTTCAAAATTAAAACTAAAATAGATTTAATTAAAAGAGAAAAATTTGGGAAAGTATGCTATATACCAGCCATATTAATCCATATTGTTTTAGAGCATTTAAAATAACGAGGCAGTATAAGGTTGGAATAGTCCTGTGAGATGGGATATGGAGAGCTGGTAGCTATAGAAAAACATGGAAAGACTTGGACTTATGGAAGACGTTTTGTACCTTCAGAGAAACAGAGAACACATACATAGTATGGTCTTACATAGATATATATGTATATGATTGAGCTATCTGTTTATATGTCTTTGTATGTATCTACATATGTATCTATGTCTATACATCTATATATAAATATATCTGCCCTTAATAATAGCTGAATGTTTGTTGAACTGAACCAAGACAATAAAGATACCTGTGAAGAGAGCTGAGAGAGATGGACAGCTTCACAGGAGACTGGGAATAACTTGGAACCTAGAATCAGTACTCTAATAAGGCATGGTTCATTTATGGTGGCAGTGGGAAATATAAATTAGCCCAAGAAAACACAAATGAGAATGTCTCTACTTCTTATCCTGGAATTTCAGAAAACATGAAGATCCTTCCAGTGACATGAAAATTTTTGGTGATTTTTCTCTTGATGAAGTCACTTAGAAGCTAGGCAGGAGTCAAATTTTTGTTTTTTAAAGAAATGAGATGAAATTATGGTGGTATTAGAATACCAAAGGATAATTTTCTGTCCCATTCATTTAAATGATAAAGGATTTCATATAAGCCTTTATATTCTCTGCAGAGGTTTCTAAACAAAATAAAAGAAATAAACCAAAAAGGAATTTTAGATGAAAAGCATTTCTGGGGAAATGTAGGAAAATCAAGATTGGTGCCAAAAGATTCATGAGAAAGGGAAGGAACATGATAGCATGGTAGTCTTTGAAGTAGTTTTGGAGAAAATATAGATCAATTAATTCATTTAATGGGGCAGAAAACTGAGGAAGATTGAGTTATGACTTACACAAAGCTAGATAATTACTAGTGGCAATCATTATTCTTGGGTCATTTTTCCATATTAGCATTTCAGAGAATAATAATTTTTCCATTTAAAGACAGACCAAGTACAACCCATTCCACTCACATGGTTTCTATTGCAGTATAAACAAAATATTTGAACATTTGAGGAATCTCTGTAGCAACCTGCAAGTGCAAATTCACTTGTAGTTTTTTGAAAATAGATTTTTCTTGCTTTTTATGTCATCTGTTTTCCCCTCTTTGTCCCCCCTAAACCCATTTCGAGTTATTCCTTATGAGACAAAAGATACAAAAGGATTTCATTTTTTCATCACTAAGTCAAAGTTTTCATTCATTTTTAAAAAAAATGAACAAGCATTATTTTTTTCTTTCTCTTACATTGCTCTATCTCCCATTAATAAAGAGAAAAAAATAAAACAAAACCTTGGTAACAAATATTCATAGCCAAGCAAAACAAATTTCACATTGGCTATATCCAAAATGCATATCTAATTATGTTACATGAGTCAGTCACTTATCTTTCAAGGATTGGATAGTGTTATTTTATTATCAGTCACCTAAAATTGTTATTAAACATTGCAAGGATCAGAGTTGTTAAATCTTTGGAAGGTGTTTATTTTCCAATTATTATCTTTGTACAAATTGCTCTCCAGGTACTGCTCATTCCATGCATCACTTGATACAAATCATTCCCAGTTTCTTTGACATTGTCCCTCTCAAAATTTCTTATAGTACAATATTATTCTATTGCATTTTAACACTTTATTTTGTTTAATCATTAGTCAACCAAGGGGAACCCCTTCAGTTTTCATTATTTTACTCTATCACAAATGGCTACTCTAAATACTTTTATACTTATGAATCATATTTTTATTTCTTTGATCTCTTTTCAGGAAATGCCTGGTGCAGGAGTTGCTGGATCAAAAAATATTCACAGTTTAGTAATATTTGGAAATTATTTCAAATTATTTCCCAGAATTGTTAGTCTAATTCACAACTCTACAATTAATGCTTAAGCGTGTCATCTCTTTCACAGTACTTTTATATTGGTCATTTCCCCATTTTGTCAATTTATCCAATCTGATAGATTGATTAGAAATATTTTAATTGAAATTTCCTTAATTCTTAGTGGTTTGAAACATTTGGCCATTGGTAGCATGAATTTTTGAAATACCTATCCTTTGCTTTTATCAATTGGGGATTGTTTCTCATTCTTACAAATCTGAACCAGTTCTTTACATATCTTGGAAATTTAGATCTCTATCAGAACTTCTTACTGCAATTATTTCCTATTTAACTATTTATATTGCTGTATTGACTTCACTGGTATTATTTGAGTGAATCTTTTGGATTTTCATGTAATTAAATTGCCCATTTTATCTTCTTAAATCCTCTCTATCCTTTGATCACAAATTCTTCCTTTATCCACAGATCCAAAATATTAATTTCTTCTTTCATCCTATAATTTTCTGAGGAAGTTATCTTTTCTAAGTCACGTCCATTTGGAATTTATCTATTTTGCAACATGATATATTGGATTCATTTTTTTTTCAATTTGTTTTCCTGCTTTCCCAGAAGTTTTGTGGTAAATTCTTACTTCTTTGGTTGGTGTTTTTGGATTTATCAATAACTATGTTGCTCTTTATTATACTTTTTGTTTCCTTCTATATACTGAATAACAAACCTGTTCCATTGCTCAACTAGTCTAAAAACATGTTGATAATTATTGTTGTTGTTTAGACTGAGATCTGGTTTGGCCAAATTATTTTTTATATTCTCCTTTTATGATTTCCTTTGAAATTATTTATCTTTTCTTTCCCTAATGAATTTTGTTACTGAAGTAATCCTTTGGTAGTTTCATTGATATGACTCCATAAAAGAGTGGGAATACTACAGCATAACTTATTCATAAACTACTTCTTCAGTTGTTTGGATGACTATTTATTTCTATCAAGAGCATTATTGTATTTATATTGTTCTTGTGTATAAAGCAGATGGAAAAAAGATTCCCAAATATTTTATAAATTCTGTATTCCTTTTAATTATAATTTTCCCTTTCTATCTCTTCCTGTTGAAATTGTTGGTAATTCAAACATTTTGATCATTTAGTTTATATTCTTGTACTTTACTGAAATTATTGCTATAATTAATTTTTAATAGACTCTTAGTGATTCTCTAAATAAACCATTATGTCATCTACAAGTTATAATTTTTATGCCTTTTGCTAATCAAAATTTTTTTTCATTTTCTATGGCTAAGGTTAATATTTGTCTATTAAAGAGTAGTGGTGAGTAATGGACATCTTTACTTTATACTGATCTTATTGTAAAAGTAACTAGTTTACTTCAATTTTATATATAATTATACCTCTTGATATTAAGTAGAAATTACTTATATTAAGGAAAAGTCCTTTTGTTATTGTATTTTATAGTGTTAAAAAACAGGTTTATTTTGTCAAAAATGTTTTCTTTATTAAACAATATAATTTTGTTCTTATTATTATGATCTTTTATGTTTATAGTTTTCCTAATGTTGAAATAATCTTCATTTCTGGTATAAATTCCAGTTTATGATCTTTCCCATACTGCTGTAGCCTTTCTTGTTACTAACATTTAAAATTTTTATATCAATGTTCATTAGATATATTGGTTTATTAAATTCACTTTTTGTTTTGAGTCTCCCTGATTTAGGTACCAAGACCATGACAGGGGCAATTAGGTAAGATACTATTTTTCCTATTTTGTAAACAGTTTGTAGAAAATTTGAATTAATTATTCTTTAAATGATTAATAGAGTTCAATTGTAAATCCTTCTTGTCCTGGAGCTTTTTCTCCTGGTATTAATTTGTGGTTCATTCATTTCTATTTTTGTTATTGGATTATTTAAATTTTTATCATTTAATTGATCTGAACATTTTATATTTTAAAATTATTCATTCATTTTGTTTAAGTTTTCAGTTTCATTGACAGACCCAATAATTTCTAATAATTTTCTTTCTTTCCTTTTCATTTGCTTTGTTATCTTCCTTCTTTTTGATGCCGGTAATTGTTTTCTTTGTTATATATATCTTTCAACACATCTTATTCATTTATTAATTTAGTAAGTTTTGTTTCATTTTTAATAATCTTTTTTGATTTTTTAGGATTTTTTTTTTGCTCTTTAGTTGGTTAAAAATAAGTAGTTGTTACAACTTTTCTTTAGAGTCCATGTCTGAATATACATAAGAAAAAGTGATATTACACCATGGGGAGTACTGCCATCCTACTCTTATCAAAGAGCCAAATTTTTTCATTCATGTAGTCTTTTATTTGTTTAAAAAAACAAAACAAGACACATCATCAAGGAACTTACTAATTTTTGGCTTTGCTGGTGCATAGATACAATAAATACTTGGAGATTTAAGTTATGTGTGTGTGTGTATGTGTGTAGGGATAATTAATATTATCTCCTATTATAATTAATTATAGCTTATATATCCCAAATGGGTTTCTTGAAAATCTCAATGAATCTGGCTTTTGTGTTATACTGTGTTTCCCTGATAATAAGACCTATCCTGAAAATAAGCCCTCCCCTTACTGTGTAAGATTCCTCTAAAATAAGCCCTCCCTCAAAAATAAGCCCTATTGAGATTGCTACTGTAGTGAAGGTGATCCCCTGTGCTACATGCTACATTACGGTACCCTCTGTATGCACCGATCGTTATTATTATTATTATGACATGATCATTATTGAATAAAGGTATTTTTTTGTTCACATTTACCTGTTTATTAAAATTGCTTTTAATGTTAATTAATATAAGCCCCCCCCCCCCCGAAAATAAGCCCTCTGGTGTTTTTCTGTCCAAAAAAATAATAAGACAGTGTCTTATTATCGGGGAAACACGGTGCATGGTAGAGAGTATATGTTCCCTTGGATAGAAATAGAACAATTTTCTCTATCCTGATTCCATGTTGACAGAAGCTTATAAACAGATATTGACAGTTAAGTTCTATTCTTTAAGTCATGTAAAAAAATCTTAGACATGACAACTGCATGAGACATTGTTCAAGAGAGAAATTCTAATATTTAATTCAAGTTAGGGAAAAAATTGGGAAGGGAGTAAAAAAAGTCTCATAATCAACAATCCCATGTGTGAAGTTAAGGATTGAGCTGTGGATTGAATCCCTTGAGAGACAAAAATAAAGTCTATGTAACAGTGTGTAAACATCAGCTTTATAATTCTTTCTCCCTGAAGTGTCTGTTCCCAGAGTGAGAACTTGTTGGTTGCTCCCTGTTTACAATTGGGTCCTTGGAATTTTCACACCTTGAATAAAACCTTCAGTTTCCTGTCACCTATTGACTTTGGAAACACCTCTAGGCACTATTTCCTCCCTTGTAAATGGAGTAGACTTTGCAGGTGAAATCACAGTAAGCTTCTGCAATTTTTATATCTCATTTAGAGGCAGAAGTAGTTGCTCTGATTGCCTCAGAAAAGGGAACATCATTGTCTCAGAAGGTGAATTTCTGTTCATCCTTATCAGAATTATTTCTCCTTCAGGAGAACTCGTGTCTAGATGGAGGGAGAGTGAGTGTGAAACTTTTTTTTTTTCAAAAAATTTTACTATTATTTTCTTCTTCCTGTCTTATCAACTTGGAGATATGAAATTCTGTAAAAAACCACATTCCTGAACTCTTTCACTGGCTCATATATAGTCTTCTGGTAAAATGTAAGTAAGAGTATGGAAGAGAACATTCAAAGATAATAGGATAGTCTCCTACCTCCTTAGGACTCAGAAAAAAAAAGGAACTCATTACCCAGATTTCAGAAAATTAGCTGGTTCAGTGGATGAAACCTATGGAACTGGAAATAGAAACTTGAATTCAAATCTACTTCAGGCACTGTGTGACCCTGTATGACCTTAGCAATATCACTTAATTTGTTTTTCTCAGTTTCCTGTAGGATAATAATGGCATCGACTTCCTAGGGTTATGAAATTTAAATGACATATTTGAAAGGGATTTAGGATAATACCTGACACATAATAGATACTATGTAAATACTTGCCATTATTATCTTTTATTACTAATAATATTATTGGTAAGATTGTTAATAATAAATATAACTAATGTTAGCTATAATACTTTGACTATAGTATTTTGCAAAGCTCTTTGAAATACTACTGTATCACCTCTGAAATGAGGACTATAGTTAAAGTATTCAAGGTGACTAGCACAGGAGGAGCTGTGGAGGTGGGTGAAAATCATTGTCATTTTCCTGATTTCTTTTTGCTTTGAAATGTGAGGAATATTAGCTGTTAGTCTGCAGGGGAACTTAGGAAAAACTTCCTGCGTTCATCAAGTATATGGAGACTGTTACTCAGCCAATCAAAATCTCTCAATATTTGAGGGCTGATAGCATGGCATTGTGATGATTCTTTACAAAAAATTTCAAAATTGCTTTTTTTCATAACTGGGGGAAAGGGTTCATTTAATTTTTTCTCCATTAGTAGTGCAATTTTTCTCTTCTCCTCATAGATCCCTCAAAAAAAGCATGGCTTTGGAAAATGCCTCTTCAATCACTGACTTCATCCTTGCAGGTTTAACAGATCAACCAGAGTACCAGTTACCTCTATTCTTCCTATTTATGGGGATGTATATGATCACTATAACGGGAAACTTGGGATTGACCATTTTAATCAGGATGAATTCTCAGCTTCACACTCCTATGTACTATTTCCTCTTTAACTTATCTTTCATAGATCTCTGCTACTCCTCTGTCTTTACTCCCAAAATGTTGATGAATTTTGTCCTAAAGCAAAACATCATCTCTTATTCAGGATGTATGGCTCAGCTCTATTTCTTCTGTTTTTTTGTTATTTCTGAATGCTATGTGTTGACAATAATGGCTTATGATCGTTATGTTGCCATCTGTAATCCATTGCTATATAATGTCACTATGTCTAACCAAGTCTGCTCTTGGCTATTGGGTGGAGCATATGCAATGGGGTTTGCTGGTGCCATGGCTCACACTGGATGCATGCTGAGACTGGTCTTCTGTGATGACAACATCATAAACCATTACATGTGTGACATCCTCCCTCTCCTCCAGCTCTCCTGTACCAGCACCTATGTCAATGAACTGGTAGTTTTCATTGTTGTGGGCACTAACATTATAGTACCTAGTGTCACCATCTTTACATCTTATGCTCTTATTCTGTCCAGTATCCTGAGCATGAGCTCCACTGAGGGCAGGTCCAAAGCCTTCAGCACCTGCAGCTCCCACATAATTGCTGTTGCTCTTTTCTTTGGGTCAGCTTCATTCATGTATCTCCAACCATCTTCGTCAGGATCTGTGGACCAGGGCAAAGTTGCTTCAGTGTTTTACACAAATGTGGGGCCCATGCTGAATCCCCTCATTTATAGTCTGAGGAATAAAGATGTTCAGTCTGCCATGAAGAAAACCTTGAAGAGTAGAATGTTTACAAGGACAGCAACAGGACTTTCATAATGTGAGTTGAACTTAATGGCCAAGATTTTTTTTTTTTTTGCATTGACTAATTCCAATTAACTCAGGAAGGAATCCTTATCTAAATTCTTTTCTTCATGTTCTCTACTACAAATCTTGTCAGTAGGACTTACTTCCTTAGGTATAATGTTGAAATGGAAAGAAGGGGATTAGAGTTTTAGTCTTGGAAGTTGTTTCTCCATGATCTTAATTAAGGCTCTTAGCCTTTTGGGTTTCATCTTTTTAATGTGTAAACTTGTAGACATTTGGACTATGTGGCTTTTAAAATTTTTTATCTTCATGAATTTTTGATCTATGATCCTCTGGGAAAATGTAAATGATATTATTATATCATTGAATAAATTATATCTTAATCTTTTGTTCTTTGTTCATTGTTACTGATTTGTAATTCAGGAAGAAAACACCTGAAAAGGAGTCTTTGAGCATGAAAGTTGACTTAGGTAATAAGAAGAGTCTATATATGAAGAATTGAATATTTTTTTGAGGAACAGTGTAGAAGTCATAGTTCTTGTAGTCGAAATGGAGTACAGTAAAATATAAAGAGTGCTGAGATATTATTTCAGATGTTCTTTAGTGTATCTGGTAACTAATTGACATTGACCAACTTCTCACAGCTTGTTTTCCATATCAGCAAAAAAGAAATAACAACACTAGTTCAAAAAGTTGCCCTGAAAATCTTTTGATAAAATATAGGAAAAAAGTTTGGCAATCTTAATAAGAATAGTCTCTAAATGCTAGTTATTTTTTGTTATATACCATTTTATATTCTAATATAATTTTAATTTACTGTCTTAAACACGAATATTTTAAAGTTTTTCATTCAATGTACATTGGAGATTATATGGATTTGATAGAGTAACATATTAATTTTTTTTTCATTTTTATGGCTCAAAAATCACATCTGAGCAGTTCTAGCAGTTCAGTCTCTGATAGTCATCCAGATTTGAAACAATTTGTTAGTTATATTTTCTTGATTATTTGAGGTATTTGTTTATAGTATGGCCATCTATTATTTTTCAATCCCTAAAATGTAATATGTTTCTTATGTCTAATTATAGTTATCAGGTCATGTCTTCTTGGCATTCTATGTGTGCTAAATTTTTAAATCTTTCAATAATGCATTTTACAGGTTTCCCATTTTCTTTCTTTTTTCTTTCTTTTTTTAAAAAGAATTAGTAATTTTAAATTTTATTCTTTTAAAAAAATTATTATAGCTTTTTATTTTCAAGTTATATGCATGGGTAATTTTACAGCATTGACAATTGCCAAACCTTTTGTTCCAATTTTTCCCCTCCTCCCTTCCCCCCGCCCCAAGATGGCAGGTTGACCAATACATGTTAAATATGTCAAAGTATAAATTAAATACAATATTAGTATATATGTCCAAACAGTTATTTTGCTGTTCAAAAAGAATCAGACTTTGAAATAGTGTACCATTAGCCTATGAAGGAAATAAAAAATGCAGGCAGACAAAGGTAGAGGGATTGGGAATTCTATGTAGTGGTTCATAGTCATCTCCCAGAGTTATTTCACTGGGTGCAGCTGGTTCAATTCATTACTGCTCTATTGGAGCTGATTTGGGTCATCTCATTGTTGAAGAGAGCCAGGTCCATCAGAATTGATCATCATATACTATTGTTGTTGAAGTGTATAATGATCTCCTGGTCCTGCTCATTTCACTCAGCATCAGTTCATGTAAGTCTCTCCAGGCTTTTCTGAAATCATCCTGTTGGTCATTTCTTAACAGAACAATAATATTCCAAAATATTCATATACCACAATTTATCCAGCCATTCTCTAATTGATGGGCATCCACTCAGTTTCCAGTTTCTGGCCACTACAAAGAGGGCTGCTACAAATATTCTTACACATACAGGTCTCTTTCCCTTCTTTAAAATCTCTTTGGGATTCCTTTCTTTTTTTCAAAAGTTGTTACATTTTTTTCCAATTGTAGAGAAAGACAAATAACATTCTCTTTAAAAATTAGCTCCATTTTTTCCCATTACATATGATGTTTATTGACAGTTTTAAATACATGTTCCTGACTATTTTAAGGAAAATTATATTCCTATACTCTCAAGTGTTTTTTTAATTAGGAATGGATGTTGGATTTTATCAAATGCTTTTCCTGCATCTATTGAGATGATCATATGGTTTTTGTTAATTTGGTTATTAATATGGCCAATTATACTGATAGTTTTCCTAATATTGAACCAGTCCTGCATTCCTGGTATAAATCCTACTTGGTCATAGTGTATTATCCTGGGGATAATTTTCTGTAATCTTTTTGCTAATATTTTATTTAAGATTTTAGCATCAATATTCATTAGGGAGATTGATCTATAATTTTCTTTCTCTGTTTTCAACCTATCTAGTTTAGATATCAGTACCATGTCTGTGTCATAAAAGGAATTTGGTAGGACTCCTTCAATTCCTATTTTTTCAAATAGTTTATATAGCATTGGGGTTAATTGTTCTTTAAATGTTTGGTAGAATTCACATGTAAATCCATCTGGTCCCGGGGATTTTTTCTTAGGGAGTTGGTTAATAGCTTGTTCTATTTCTTTTTCTAAAATGGGACTGTTTAGTCTATTTACTTCTTCCTCTGTTAATCTGGACAAGCTATATTTTTGAAGGTATTCTTCCATTTCATTTAAGTTATTGAATTTATTGGCATAAAGTTGGGCAAAGTAACTCTTAATTATTGCTCTAATTTCCTCTTCATTAGTGGTGAGTTCGCCATTTTCATTTTTAAGACTAATAATTTGATTTTCCTCTTTCTTTTATTTTAATCAGATTTACTAAGGGTTGTCTATTTTGTTGGTTTTTTCATAGAACCAACTCTTGGTTTTATTAACTCAATAGGTTTTTTACTTTCAATTTTATTGATCTCTCCTTTTATTTTTAGGATTTCAAGTTTAGTGTTTGACTGGGGGTTTTTAATTTGTTCCTTTTCTAGCATTTTTAGTTGCAAGCCCAATTCATTGACCTTCTCGTTCTCCATTTTATGCAAGTAGGTCTCTAGAAATATGAAATTTCCTCTTATTACTGCTTTGGCTGCATCCCACACATTTTGCTATGATGTCTCATTATTGTCATTTTCTTGGGTGAAGTTATTAATTATGTTTGTGATTTGCTTTTTCACCTAATCATTCTTTAGTATGAGATTATTTAGTTTCCTATTATTTTTTGCTCTATTTCTCCCTGGCTTTATATTGAATATAATTTTCATTGCATTGTGGTCTGAAAAGGATGCATTTACTATTTCTGCCTTATTGCATTTGAATTTGAGGTTTTTATGTGCTAATATATGGCCTTTTTTGTGTGTAGGTTCCATGAACTGCTGAGAAGAAAGTGCACTCTTTTCTGTCTCCATTTAGTTTTCTCCAAAGACCTATTACATCTAATTTTTTTTTAATATTCTATTTCCCTCTTTGATTTCTTTCTTATTTATTTTATAGTTTGATCTATTTAATTCTGAGAGTGCAAGGTTGAGAATCTCCCACTATTATAGTTTTGCTGTCTATTTCTTCTTGCAGTTCTCTTAATTTCTCTTTTAAGAATTTAAATGCTATGCCACTTAGTGCATATATATTTAATATTGATATTGCTTCATCATCTAGGCTACCCTTTAGCAAGATATAGTGCCCTTCCTTATCTCTTTTAATTAGATCAATCTTTGCTTTTGCTTGATCTAAGATCAGGATGGCTACCCCTGCTTTTTTGACTTCACCTGAAACATAGTAGATTCTGCTCCAACCTTTTACCTTTACTCTGTATGTATTATCCTGCTTCAGGTGTGTCTTCTGTAAACAACATATTGTAGGATTCTGGGTTTTAACACATTCTGCTAACTGCTTCCTCTTTATAGGGGAGTTCACCCCATTCACATTTATGATTAAAATGACCAATTCTGTATTACTTGCCGTCTTGTTAACCCCTGTTTATGTTTTTCTCCTTTCCTTCTCCTTTACCTCCCTCCCCAGTATTAAACTTGTGAGCACCACTTGCTTCTCCCTTTTTAGTATTCCCCCCCCCAGAGTTCCTCCCCCATCTTACTCCTTTTCCTCACAATTTCTGTATTTTCTTCCACTTTGCTTATTCTTTCCCTTTTCACTTTTCTTCTCCCACTTTGCAATGAGGTGGCAGAAGTTTCACCATAACTTCAATATGTGTAATATTTTTCTCTTTAAGCCTGATGGCAGTAAGATACACACTATGTTAATCCCCCTCCATTCTTTCTCTTAGATATAATAGGTTTCCTTTGCCTCTTCGTTAGATGTAGTACCCCTACTTTACCCCTTTCCTGGTACAATTTCCTTTCCACCTCTAGTTTCTAGAACAAGGTATACATGTGTTCTTTATATATCTTTATAGCAGAAATATAGTTCCCAAGATTTCTTTTTACCTTTTTAGGTTTCTCTTGAGTTCTATTTTTGTAGATCAAACTTTGGTTTTTTCATCAAAAATAGGTGAAATTCACCTATTTTGTTGAATGTCCATCTTCTTCCCTGAAAAAAGATGCTCAGTTTGGCTGGGTAAGTTATTTTTGGCTGCATACCAAGTTTCTTAGCCTTTTGAAATATCATATTCCAGGCCCTTTGATCCTTTAATGTGGATGCTGCTAGATCCTGAGTAATCCTTATTATGGCTCCTCCATATTTGAATTGATTTTTTTTCTAGCAGCTTGCAGTATTTTTTCCTTCGTCTGATAGTTCTGGTATTTAGCCACTATATTTCTTGGTGTTTTGATTTTAGGATCCCTTTCAGTAGGTGATTGATGAATTCTTTCAATTTCTATTTTTACCCTCTTTTCTATAACTTCTGTGCAGTTCTCTTGATAATTTCCTGGAAAACAGTGTCCAGGCTCTTTTTTTCATCATATTTTTCAGGAAGTCCAATAATTCTCAGATTGTCTCTCCTAGATCTATTTTCCAGGTCTGTTATTTTCCCATGAAGGTTTTTGACATTTTTTTCCATTGTTTCTTTTTCTTTTTCTTTTTTGGTTTTGCTTGACTGATTCTTGGTGTCTCCTTGAGTCATTCAATTCCATTTGTTTGATTCTGATTTTCAGTG
Source organism: Antechinus flavipes (assembly GCF_016432865.1). NCBI lineage: Eukaryota > Metazoa > Chordata > Mammalia > Dasyuromorphia > Dasyuridae > Antechinus > Antechinus flavipes. The sequence continues at coordinate 481,950,007 of NC_067400.1, forward strand.
AAGTATTTTCTTCATTCACTTTTTAAATATTTTTTTCTAATTGTCCAATTGAGTTTTTAAGTGAGTTGTTTTGTTCTATGGAATTTTTTTTCCATTTCACCAATTTTATTTTTTAGAGAGCTATTTTCTTTTTCCAGTTCACTAATTGTGTTTTTCAAGGATTTGATTTCTTTATCCACTCTATCTTTAAATGAGTGGGATGACTTCTCCAGACTCTTTTGCCAAGGTTCCCTTTCCTTTTCCCATTTTTCTTCTAGCTCTCCTGTGTCTTGTGTAATGAGGACCAGATCATATCCCCCTTTCGGGATTCATCTGGAGACAGTCAGTTTTTAGTCTCCTCAGGGTTTAAAGTCTGCTCTCTATCTATATAGAAACTATCAATGATTAAGGTCCGTTTAAAATTTTTGCTCATTTTGTCAGAGAAGAATCAAAGAAGACAAACTAGCAGAAAAAAAAAAACAAACAAAAACAAATGCAGTCTGCTTTTTTTGCAGGAGGTGGGGCTGGATGATATTACTGAGCTTCCTCTATGACTGTGGGGAACAGCAGCAAGGCCCTAGCAGGACAGCAATGGCTGCGCTGCACCTGTGCTCTAAGACTCTGAGAGCGTGCTGAGACACTGTGGGTGGGTGTGGCCAGGTCTTGAGAGACCCTAGCTTTTTGGGGTTATAGTCTTCATCCCCTGTGTTTTTAGCTTCTCTGCTTGTCTACTGGCTTACTGCCAGGGCAAAGTAATCCAGTAAAGCTCTCCCCATAGAGACAGCTGAGATTATACCCCACCCCCTCTCCAGTCTCCTCAGTGTGAGCTGCCTGCTATGTTCTTGCTGGCTGCTGCTGCTTGCCCTCAGCCTAAATGTCCTTGTCCTAGAGCAAAAACAGACCTTTTGTGGTGAATTTTAAGGATGCCTTCTGTTGGTAATTATTTGTGTTTTTTTTTCAGTCAAGCAGTAATTCCAAGGCTTGTCATGAAATAAATTCTGAGAGAAAATGCAGAGCTTAAGCAGATGTGTGCATTCTCTCCACCATCTTGGTCAGAAGTTCTCATGGGAAAAAACTGGAACCTTTCTCAGTAAGATCAGGAGTGAAACAAGGTTGCTCACTATCACCATTATTATTCAATATTGTATTAGAAACGCTAGCCTCGGCAATAAGAGTCGAGAAAGAGATTAAAGGAATTAGAGTAGGCAACGAGGAAACCAAACTATCATTCTTTGCAGATGATATGATGGTATACTTAGAAAACCCGAGAGATTCTACTAAAAAGCTATTAGAAATAATTCATAACTTTAGCAAAGTTGCACGATACAAAATAAATCCACATAAATCCACAGCATTTTTATATATCACCAACAAAATCCAATAGCAAGATTTAAAAAGAGAAATTCCATTCAAAATAACTGTCAATAGCATAAAATATTTGAGAATTTATCTACCAAAGAAAAGTCAGGAATTATATGAGCAAAATTATAAAACACTTTCCATGCAAATAAAGTCAGATTTAAATAATTGGGAAAATATTAAATGCTCTTGGATAGGCCGAGCAAATATAATAAAGATGACAATACTCCCTAAACTAACCTATTTATTTAGTGCTATACCAATCAGACTCCCAAGAAAGTATTTTAATGACCTATAAAAAATAACAACAAAATTCAAATGTAAGAACAAAAGATCGAGAATTTCAAGGGAATTAATGAAAAAAAAATCAAATGAAGGTGGTCTAGCTGTACCTGATCTAAAACTATATTATAAAGCAGTAGTCACCAAAACCATTTGGTATTGGCTAAGAAATAGACTAGTTGATCAGTGGAATAGAATAGGTTCACAGGACAAAATAGTTAATAACTATAGCAATCTAGTGTTTGACAAACCCAAAGATCCCAACTTGTGGGATAAGAATTCATTATTTGACAAAAACTGCTGGAAAACCTGGAAATTAGTATGTCAGAAATTAGGCATGGACTCACACTTAACATCATATACCAAGAGAAGATCAAAATGCCATGATTTAGGCATAAGGAACGAGATCCTAAATAAATTAGAGGAACATAGGATAGTTTACCTCTCAGACTTGTGGAGGAGGAAGGAATTTGTGACTAAAGAAGAACTAGAGATCATTATTGATCACAAAATAGAAAATTTTGATTACATCAAATTAAAAAGCTTTTGTACAAGCAAAACTAATGCAGACAAGATTAGAAGGGAAGCAACAAATTGGGAAAACATTTTTACAGTCAAAGGTTCTGATAAAAGCTTCATTTCCAAAATATATAGAGAATTGACTCAAATTTATTAAGAAATCAAGCCATTCTCCAATTGATAAATGGTCAAAAGATATGAACAGACAATTTTCAGATGAAACTGAAACTATTTCCACTCATATGAAAGAGTGTTCCAAATCACTATTGACCAGCAAAATGCAAATTAAGACAGCTCTGAGATACCACTACACACCTGTCAGATTGGCTAAGATGATGGGAATGTTGGAGGGAATGCGGGAAAACTGGGACATTGATGCATTCTTGGTGGAGTGTAAATGAGTCCAATCATTCTGGAGAGCAATCTGGAAATATGCCCCCAAAGTTATCAAACTGTGTATACCCTTTGATCCAGCAGTGCTACTATTGGGCTTATATCCCAAAGAGATACTAAAGAAGGGAAAGTGTCCTGTATGTGCCAAAATGTTTGTGGTGGCCCTGTTTGTAGTGGCTAGACACTAGAAAATGAATGGATGCCCATCAATTGGAGAATGATCAGGTATACTGTGATATATGAATGCTATGGAATATTATTGTTCTGTAAGAAATGACCAGCAGGATGAATACAGAGAGGCTTGGAGAAACTTATATGAACTGATGCTAAGTGAAATGAGCAGAACCAGGAGATCATTATATACTTCAACAATGATTCTGTATGAAGATGTATTCTGATGGAAGTGGATTTCTTTGACAAAGAGACCTAACTCAGTTTCAATTGATCAATGATGGACAGAAGAAGCTACACCCAAAGAAAGAACACTGGGAAATGAGTATAAACTATTTGCATTTTTGGTTTTCTTCCCGGGTTATTTTTATCTTCTGAATACAACAAGCAACATATTAGAATCTTTTAAAAAATCCACTCTTCTATCTGCTTCTATTTGATGGGTGAATTCATCACATTCACATTCACTGTTAAACTTATGAACTGTTTTTTTCCTTTTCATCCCACTTCATCCTGTTTATCTCTTCTTTCACTTTGTCCCTTCTAAAAAGTGTATTTTTCTTTTGACCATCACATCCTTTAATTTATCTTTTCTTCTACCAGGTCCTGTGTTCTCTTATTTCATCTTGTTTCCTAATTTCTTGTAGAGCAAGACAATATCTATATCCAAGTTTTAGCCTATTCCAATTAGAGAAAATATCAAGTGGTATTGTTACTGTCCCCTGCCTTATATTTCTTTCTACTGTAAAAGTTCTTCCTTTCATGTCTCTCTCTTCCTCCTTGTCTTAATGAATCCTTCTTTCATACCCTTTAATTTTATGTTTGAAATCATAACATATAAAGGGCTGAAAGTCTTAAAAGGTGTGCTTGAATCAGACAACCGAGAACTTAAGGCTAATTACCTATTCAATATGAAACAATGACTCTATTAGCATATGTTTGGAAGAATGGCCCTTCTCACTGTTCAGTGCTTACTCGATGTTTGGTGTATACAGATAATAGGCAAGGATTAGAGGTTGGGATAAAACAAGTCAGACTTCACTTATTTTCTACAGTGGATTTTTGTATGTCTTTTCCATTTGACCAGTTCTACTTTTTAATGTGTTCTTTTCATCTGTTGTTTTTGTGATTCTCCTGTTATTTGGCCAATTTTGTTTTTAGAGGTGCTATTTTCCTTAATTTTTTTGTGCCTCCTTTTTCAAGCTGTTGATTCTATTTTCATAATTTTTTCACATCATTATCATTTTTTCTTAATTTTCTACATCTGTTATTTGACATTTAAAATTGTTTTTCCAACCTTCCAAACTTTATTTTTGGGCCTATGACCAATTTAAGTTCTTCTTTGATTTTTTTTTTGTATCTGTTTTGTTGTCTTTTCCTGTTTTTATGAATTGATCTTTCCTGTTATATTTAACTTTCTATGGTCATATTCTTTTTTGTTATTTGCTTCCCTTTTCCTCAGCCATTTTCTTGACTTTTAACTTTATATTTAAGTTTGACTCTTAGTCGTAAAGTTGTATACTGCATAGAGCTTCATGCCTAAAATTAGGAAGGCATGAATTCCTTTCAAACTTCTGACACTTATTAGTTACCACTAGCTGACAAGTCACTTAACTCTGTTTCCTTTAGAAAAATTAGCTGGAAATGGAAATGAAAAACTACTCCAGTATTTTTGTCAAGAAAGCCCGAAATGAAGTCATGAAGAATTAGATTGGGGTATATAGGATATATATACCCTATATATATTTGGATATAGGAGGTTTGACTTTTTAAAAATCATTCTTCTGACTATGTCTTTTGCTCTTCATTTTCACCATATTAATTTTCTGTGGTCATAATCTTTTTCCATTGTTTGCTCATTTCCCCAGTCTTTTATTTTATTTTGTTTGTTAAAGTAGAGCTCTGTTTCCAGGATTGCGAATACAAAGTCTCAAGCTTCAGAGTTTTTGTGTAGCTGTTTTCTAAAATCCTTCAAGGGACTTGTAAGTTTTCAGTTCTTTCAAGATGGAATAATCCAAGTAGAAGTGAGTTTACTACCTTTCTAGATTTTCTCTTGTCTGTGAGCAAACAAAGCACTCTCTTCTGCTCTGGAACTGTGAGGAGAGTACTGGCTATATGTTCTAGTGTACCAGTGCTCCTCCTTGTTCTGGGACTGTGAGTCAGAACTGTTATCTGGAGATTCTCATAATCTAGGACAAAGTAAAAGAGTCTTGCCACAGTGCTAGCAAAGAAAATTCCTTTTGACCATCTAGTCAACCTCTTTTCCATCTGTGAAGTGAGACTGGAAGCTATGGCTGCTGCTGCTACTGTTAAAGTCACTTCTTGCTGCTGATTCAGTGGCTCTCAAGGCCTGCTCCTGGTTTACTGTGACTGTCTCCTTTCTTATAAATCTTTCCTGCCAGCCTTCTAATTCTGTGTCTGTGGGCTGAGAGGTCTGAAAACCAGCACTACTGTCATTGATTCAGAGGTCTCCAAGGACTTCTCCTGGTTTGGTGGGCCAAGAGTCTTTCTGCCATGGTCTGCAACAGTACTATTTTCACCTAGATGTAATAGACCGTTTCTACTGACCTTCTAAGTTGTCTTCCACTAGAAAATTGTTTTAATCTATCTTTTCTTTGTGAGTTCTCATGCTCTAAAATTTGTTTATTGTCATTATTTAAAGGTTTTTGGAGAAGCTTAGGGGAGAACTCAGGTGAGTCCTTACCTTTACCCTGCTCTCTTGGTTCTATCTATGTTTTATATATTTTCAAACTAACCTAAATAGTCATCTCTGTTTCAGAATTTATTTACATGCAAAAATTGTGAAACAAAACAAATTTTTTTCTTAAAAAATATAATTTGTAATGTAAATTACAATTTTGTACAAAATTTGTAATGTAATGTAGAGAATGATAACACATAACATAATTTTCAAGAACTTTAGGATGAGAATTGAACATTTGAAAATCACTAGAAGAGAGTCAGTATCTTGCTATATTCTCAGAACCAACCACATATAGAACAGCTTTAATATTTTCTCTACTACCTATGTAAGCACATATGCAATGTAGTTTTTTCTATATTTCATATAATCTAGTTTCTTAGCTATATTTTATAGTAATATAACATAGTTTATGTATTTTATTTTATAGTGTAATTTCTAATAAAACTATAAATTTAAAGGTCAGTTTTATTCTTTTTATTACATTTCTCTAATTTTGATGTTAATCTCTTCTTAGGATACATAACATTCCCTTACAGTCATGTATCATAATTTGTTCAAGTACTTTCTACTTTTGCAAATTAATCAACATGTCACTTAATAGCATGTAGATTAATTATTCTCAGTTGACCTAACAAAAAATGTCAAAATATTTGCATAGAAATAAAAAAATTATTTAAAATTTGCATACAAAATAGAAAAAGAAAAAAATGCCATGTGTACAACAGAACATAAGAGAAGACATGTGAGACATTAAATTTCCATTTGAAGAAAGTCTACATAATGAAAACTACAATTTGTATTGAGAGCTGTTTGTCTGCTTCTTGTATGTTTTCTTGTTCTTTGCTTTGTATTTCCTATTTCATTCTTTTCCCATATTTCCTATTCCCCACATGCTCCAAGAAGGCGACAGTTATTCTCATATATATTTATACACACATTTATACATAAACACATATGTAAATAGATATCTATGATCATATACCTATACATATAACATGTTATATTTACATACATGTGAAGATGCACTACATTTGTTTGTTTTCTTTCTCTGAAGATGGATAACATAAGTATGATTTAGGGAAAAGTGGGGAAATTTCTGCTGATAAGGAAGGCCAGTTCCAACAGTGGTGTTCAGAATCCAGTACACTCTTGGCGAGTGTGGGAATCAATGCGGCAGGAACATAGCTGGTTATAAGCTGTTTTAGAAGGAATGGAATTCTTGATTTCAGGTTCCAGTTCAGACTGTAGAACTGAAGGAGGACCTGAACCCAGAGGCATCATTATACCACCTCAGAAGAAGAGGTAATTAATTACACTAGCAAGCTTTTATTAAAAAATGAGAATGAGGCAAAGAAGAAAGAACCCAATAACAGAAAGCTGCTAAGTGAATAGAGAAGACTGGGGTTCATCTTTAGAGAAGGATAATAAAACAAAACCGCCTCCTCTACCCTGAACAGAAACATCAAATAGTCATCTGCCAAAAGAAAATTCATAGAACTCAAAAAAACTCTAAAAATCAAATAAGAGATATTGAGGAAAAAATTTAAAAATAAGAATAATCCAAAAAAAAAAGGTATTGAGAAAAGAAAGACAACCAATTAAAAAAGCAGATCCAAAATCTTAAGGAAGAAAATGATACTTTATAAATTAGAATTGAGCAAGGGGAAACCAGGAAAGTTATGGGACCAAGAAATAGCAAAGTAAAATAAAGAGAATTAAAACTTAGGAGAAAATGTGAAACAACTCATGAAAACTGATCTGGAGATAATGTCATATGATTTTTGCTAGTTTGGTTATTGATATAGTCAATTATGCTAATTCCTTTTTTGCCTTGATTAATTACAATTAACTCAGGAAATAATCCTTTTCCAAATTATTTTTTTCCCTCTTCTCTATTGCCCAACCTTTTACCAGTAGGATTTACTTCTTTCAGTTTAAAGATGAAGTGGAAAGAGTAAGAATTTAGAGTTCTCCATGACCTTTGTGGGTTTCATCTTTTTAATTTGTAAGTGGACTACGTAGCTTCTAAGATCCTTTATACTTATAAATCTTTGATTTGTGATCCTCCGGGAAAATGCAAAACCCACCATGGAATAATTCAACAAATCATATCTTAATCTTTCATACCTTGCCAATTGCTGATTAGTAATTCAGGAAGGAAATACATGAAGGTAGGCTTCTAGGAAAATAATATGTCCAAATTATGGAGATACAAAACAACTCTATCATCTTAGCAAATCTATAATAATTGACGTTATAGGCCCTTTTTGTATTGTATTTTTGTTATTTTTTCCTCTCAAAATTGTTATAAAAATTTAATAGGTATACTAATGTATAATTTTTCCTTAGCATAAAGACCAAAGTAATTTCCTTTCACGTATCTCTTATGCATAGCTGGAAGTTGGAAGTTGATACAGATGTTTTCTGACTCTCACAATAGATATACAATAGGCCTGGTCTGGCTCAGAACAATAATTAAACAATTCTCAGTATAATGTATATGGAATCTACTTATAATTAAAAAATGATGAGAAATGGACAAATGATTGATTTTAGTTTTTAAGGAAACATTATTTTTTGATAAAAATTGCTAGTTGCAAAGATTCTTATAATAGTTACAGCATGTGAGTGATTAGATCAAGTTGATTTGACTTATAAACCCATCTTGAAGGAAGTTTTTGTTCTCTGGTCAAATTGAGTGAACCCTAGAATAAAAATGTTGTGATCTAGTTCAGATGGATCTGAATCGGTCCCTGTTCGGGCGCCAAAATGTGGTGATCTTTTTCTTCTATGCAGCCAGGTGATAAAAGTTCAGATCTTTTATTATCTCCAATATAGCCTGGTTAGCTTAGAGGCCTATCTCTCTGCTTGGTTCCAAGAGCTCCCTCCGAATGTCACCAAATCCAAGGGTTCTGTCCTTCAGCCTCTGCCTCTGCTTTCTTCAGCCTCCAACCAGCACAGAGATGGAATGAATCTCTTGTCTCCTTCACTTGGGGCTCGGCTAGCTTTCTGATGAGTCTTTCAGACCATCTTGGTCTCAGTGGGGGAAGTGCAGGAGCCCAGCCACCTACCACAGTAGTGTGAGATGAAGATGAATCTGGTTGTCCACTGAACACTCCACTCGTAGCTCTTCCTCTGAAAACTCTTTCTTCTGCCACCAGCAGCCAAGTGGAAAATATTCTCTCTTGCCTTGCCTCGGAGAGAGGGCTTCTGGCGTAACTCCGCTGAAATCTGTCAAAGTGCTCTCTGTCTGCACCAGAGTTGCTCTTCTCCAGTCCAGCTGAACTCTCTTCTGCGACCAGCCAGCCAAGTGGAAAATATATTCTGGAATAGCTCTCTCTCTTCATTGACCTTATATGTGAATCTTCTGAGAGAATGGGATTATGGGCTTTCTCCCATAGTGCTCTCTGGCCCAAAGAGCTTTAAGGGAGGTATGAACACAAAGGTGTAAACACAAGCATTGTATTAATTAGTTCTACTTAGTACCTGGCCAAAATCTTCTTGTAAGATTAGATCAACTCTAATTAGTTAGCAGTTTGTAAGGATTCCAACATAAAAAAGACATTTTTATTTTTCTGCCTTCTAACAGTTATTATCAGAAGCTAATTGGAAAGGTGGGAAGACACCAAATTGTGAAAATATTTTTGCCATCTAATCCAACATTTTCATTTTATAGAGAGATTTGTGGCATTGGTAATGAGAAGAGTCTATGTATGAAAACTAGAACATTATTTGAGGAACCATCTAGTAATATTTATTAACTATTTGACATTGACTACATTATCACAGCTCAAGCTTCTATATCAAGAAAACAGGAATAACAACTCCAATTCCAACAGTTGTCCTGGAAATCAACTGATAAAATATAGGAAAAAAATATTTGGCAGATCTTAAAATGCTCTAAATGCCAGTTATTTTTTGTCTATTTGTATGTACTAATTTTCTTCTTATCTTTTCCAATGAGCATCCAATAAAAACAGTATTGAGGCAAATCATCATTTCACTATATTTTTATATTTAATGTTCTACATACTATATACTACATAAGTCAGGGAGTTAAAATGATTGCTTTCTGTAGTTAAGTCAAAGGATGTAAACTAACTTTCTATAGGATTGTTGAATGTAACCTCAGTACAGCTCTAGTAGCAGAGAGAACAACTGGGATGTAATATACTTATTTTTATTTTCATATGTTTTAAATTTTCTCTCACATTAAGATTTTCATTCAATGTAGCTTGGAATTTATGTGGCCTTGTTAGAGCAATATACTTTAAAATATTTTTCTTTTATTTTTTGGCTCAAGAGCCATATTTGGGCAGTTGTAACAGTTAAATCTGTGGTAATCATCCAGATCTAGTACAATTCATTAATTATAGTCTCATTAATGTTTTGATGTATTTATTTGTAGTATGGGCATTTTTCATTTTTCAGTCCCTAAAATGTAATGACTTTTTCATGCCTAATTGTAACCACCAGGTGATGTCTTGCTAGGCATTATATGAGTGTTAAAATTGAAAATTTTTCAATAATGCATTTCACAGACTTCACATTTCCTTTATTTTTCAAAAGTTTTTATATTTTATTTTTTCCAAATACCCACTAAGATAATTAACATTTATTTAAAATTTTTAGCTCCAAATTTTCTGTTTATCTCTGTTGTCTCTCCTTTCTTGGGAAGATAACTTAATAGGGATTATACATGTGCAGTCATTCAAAGTTATTTCATATTAACTAGGTTGTTTAAAAAAAACAGACAAAAATCACCAAGAAACATGGAATAACATAAAGTACATTTCAATGTACATTCAGACTCCACCAGTTCTTTATCTAAAGATGGATAACATTTTTTCAGCATAAGTGTCTTGGTGTGGTATCTTGGATTATTGTTTTGCTGAGAAGAGTAAATCATTCATAGTCTATCATCATATAGTATTGTTACTTTGTATAATGTTCTCTTAGTTTTGCTCACTTTACTTTGCATTAGTTAAGTCTCCCAAGATTTTCTGAAATCATCCTGCTTGTCTTTTGTTACAGTACAATAATATTGTATCAGAATCATATAACATAATTTGTTTAGCTATTCCCCAGTTGATGGGCAACTCTCCGATTTCTAATTCTTTGTTACCGCAGAGAAGATTACTAAAACATTTTTGTATGTATGAATACTTTTCCTTTTTTTGAATCTCTTTAAGTTATAGCAGTAGTAGAGGTAGCTTTTTGTCAAAGTGTATTTAGAATTTTATAGTCCTTTGGGTATAAGTTGGATCAGATCACAATTTTCATTTCACTAATAGCAATTTAGAACATTTTTTTTTGTTATGACCATAGATAACATTGATATTTTTCTTCTGAAAATTGTTCATATCTTCTGACTATTTAGCAATAGGGAAATGACATTTTATAAATTTGACTTGATTATATATATATATTATGTGTATATATATATGTATATATATATATATGTATGTATTTGAAAAAAATGAGACTTTTATGAGATAAATTTGCTCTGAAATATTTTCTTCCAGTTTTCTGCTTTTCTTTTAATTTTAGGTGCTTTTTTGGGATGCAAAAACTTTTTGGTTCTCCCATTTTACTTCACATAGTTCTCTCTCTCTCTCTTTCTCTCTTTTTCTCTCTCTTCCTCCTTTTGTTCATAAATTCTTTCCATATCCATACATCTACCAGGTAAAATATTGCATACTCCTCTAAATTACTTATGATATCCCAGTTTATGCCTGTTTCCTCCCTCCTCACCATTATTTTGTCTTTTTTTTTCTTTTCACCTCATGTCTCCTCAAAAGTTTTTTTTTTTGACCTCTGCTTCCCTAATTCTACCTTCCCTTCTTTTGGTTCCCTATCCTAATTGCAACTTTCAATACAAATAATAAACACAAGACAAAAACAAATAAAATTATTCCTATATTATCACTGCCACAGATAGCCATCCAAACAGAAATAGTGAAAAAGTCACAACTATTCTAAACAAAGGTTTCTTACTTTAAGCTCAGATCAGAACTAGGAGACAGTCAGATCTCTGCCTACAGTTCTCCAAGAGAAGCTACTGCTTCTTACTGATGAAAAATCTTACTGGAAAGTACTGAGGGAAAAGGAGGGATTCCCCAGAAGTTTTAAGGGGGGAAATCAAATTTTAAGGTGCTATTTTCCTCAGCAAACTTTTATAACTTCTTTCCCACTTGGCCAATTTTGCTTTTTAATGCATTCCTCTTCTAATTGGCCTTTGTTTAATTCTTCTGCCTGTGTGTTTTGATCTTTTTTGTCTCAATGGTAACTTTCTGTGGTCAAAAACTTTTTCTGTTCTTTGCTGATTTTCATTCTTTATTAAAGTATAGATCTGGTTCCAAAGTGAAGGGTGAACTATCCTAAGCTCAGGGATTTTGTGCAGCTAGTTTCAGAGATCCTCCTAAAGCCCTTTAAGTTTTCTGTTCTTTCAAGATTATATGATCCAAGGTAAAGTGTGTTTACTACTGTCCTGTCCTATGTTCTGGTCTATGAGTAACCACAAGCTCTCTTTTCTGCTCTCAAATTGTGAGTAAGATCCTGCTCCACCGTGTCTATAAATTGTAATATACTGGACTTTTCCTTACTGACTGTGAGCAAGGATTATATCCTGGATATGGGTTTCAACAATATAACAGTACTGCCTCAGTGTTAACAAAAAGATTTCCTGTGCAGCTGTTCAACCTTCTTACCATCTGTGGACTTAGACATCTACTACCTGCTTCTTCTGCTGCTTATTCAGTGGCTTTTAAGACCCCCTCTTTGTTTGTTGGGGCTTAGATTGTGCTCTCTTTTTATCCTAGTATGACAAATCTTTCAAGTAATTTTTTTTGTGTGTGTTTGTGGCCTGAGAAGTAAGGAAACTGTAATTATTGCCAGTAATTCAAAGGCTCTTAAAGACTTTTGGTTTGGGTAAGTCTAGGGCTATGCTGGCACAGACTGAACCAGATCTGTGCTCTGACCCTGTGTGACAGACATTTCCTATTAATTTTCTAAGTTGTCTTTGGCTGGAAAATTATTTTACTTTGCTCTGAATATCTAAAATTTCTTTAAAGTCATTAAAAAAAAAACATTTGGATGGGTTTAAGAGAGTGCTCAGACAATTCCCCACCTTTAATCTGCCATCTTGGTTGTGTCTTAAGTTTTATACATTTTCAAAACCAACTTAAATAGTTGCCTCTATTTGATTTGATTTGAGACTCTATTTACATGCAAAGTTATGAATAAAAACAAAGTAGATTTTAAAAAAAGAAATATAGGAGAAGTTTAAAGGTGTATTTGGAGTGTAAAGCATGATAAGATATAACATACATTGCATAACACTAGATCAAACAGAGTCCCTATCTTGCTACATTCTCAGAACCAATAGCTTTTAGAACATTTTTGCTACTTTCTGTACCTCCCATGAAACCAAATATGCAATGTAGTTTATGTTTTGTGATCTAGTTTCTTAGTTATAATTTTTAGAGTATTTATAATTCATTTTATAACAGAATTTCTGCTAAAACTATAAATTTGAAATATTAATTTTATTTTTCTTTGTTATATTTCCTTACTTTTACCATATTAATCTTTTTTTAGAGTATCATAATATTCCATTGCAGTCATATATCATATTGCTCAAGTACTCTATTGGCAAATTAGTCAACATATCACTCAATAGCAGGTAGAGTGATTGTATTCATTTAGCCTATCAAAAAAAGTCATTATTTACAAAGAAATTTTTAAAAAATATTTAAAACTTAAATGGAAAAAGAAAAAAATCATGTTTATACCAAAACGAGTCAAAATATGACATTAAATTTCCACTTCAAGAAAAGATAGATAATAAATAATGCATATTTTGTTCAGAGCTGTTCATCTTTGCTTCCTTGTAGGTTTTCTTTTATTTTCTCCTATGCACATTTTACTTTATTATTTCTCCCCTTTCCTTTCCCTACATACCATAAAAAGGCTACATTTAAATTCAGATATATTTACATAATATACATATAGACACGTACATACATACATATACACACATGCATATACATACATATACATAGAAATCTATCGGCAAATCACATATATACACATGTATATTCATTCCTATCTACGTGTCTGTGCTCCATATGTTTATTCTATGTTTCTCTGAAGATAGGTAACATCATCCTTCATATACCTAAATATTTTCTAAATCCACTTTCTCATAATTTCCTACACCCTGACAATATTTCGATCTTATACTTTCTAATTATTTTAAATAATCTAAAACAATGTCTATTAATGTGGGTGACAGAGAGTAGTTTCCCTGTTTTTCTCCTTTGATTAAATCTTCTTTAGTTTTATTTTTGTCTGAGATAAATGATTACTACTTCTATTTTTTCTAATAAATTCTATTATTGATCATAATTTTTATTATGTCTCTATTTCTCTTATCGTCTATCCTTGCAGACTCCAATGCTTTACTTCTAGCTCCTACTTTGTCTTATTATTACTTAGCTTACCCTATCTCCAAGAATTTCCCCCTACCCTCCTTCTTTATTTCATTCCCTTTAATCTACATATTCCATTTCATTCCTATTAATCCTCACAGCCTTCTAACCCTCTCTTATCTTATTCCCTTATCCTCATTTCTTTATAAAGTTAAAAGGCTCTTATATACACATATGTATGTGTATATATAATTTCTTGTTCTCACATCTCATTTGAATAAGACAATTCCTTTTTTTAACCTTTTCTTATATAGTTTCCCTTTTTAGAAGCACATTATGCTGAACTCTATTTTAGTTTTTCTTTCAAAGTACCCAATTACTAATGACAATCTTAGAACATGGCTTACTTTTCCAAATATAAAGCAGAAATAGTTTATTTTTATTGAGTCCCTTGAAATGAGTCTTTGATGGTTACCTTCTATTTCTTCTAGATCTTATAAGTCAAATTTTCTATGTCTTTTTTCAACAAAATTCTGAAAGTCTGGGAAATCATTGAATTTTAATTTCTTTCTCTTTCAGGATTATGATGAAATTTGCTGGGTATGATACTTTCAGCTACAATCATAGTTTTTTTGCTCTTCTGTACATAGTTCTAAGATCTGTGGTCTTTTAATGTAGTGGTTGCTAGTTTTTGTGTGATTTGAATTGTGTCTCCATTATATTCACAGAATTATTTTTTTAATTCCCCAAATAGCACAAGCTGTGGAGATACCTTTTGCCTCCCTCAGGTAGAGAGGTAGGGAAAAGAAGGAGAGACTAAACTTCAGAGCTTGCAGCATTGTCTCAAATGAAAAATCAGTCTTTTCTCTCTCGTATTGCCTCTGAAGTGGAGACGGTATTAGATAAGGTCACAAGTAGTAGTCTTAGAAGCTATTTAGCTTATACCTCCACATTTAGCTCTCTAATATTGATTCTCCTGGCCCAGTTACTGTTACATCCATCTCTTTCTAATAAATAACATAATCAGACTGCCAAATCTAACATCTTCTCATGCTTTTATAAACAACCCTGCATTTACCTTATTCTCACTCATTTTAGCCAATGTTTGGATTAGAATTCTTGATAATCATTGTGCCTCTGAATGTGGCAAGATAAATAGGGTCTACATATATTAAAAAACTGCACAAATTCTACCCACTACTTTCTTTTTGTTAGGGCCACTCTGAAAAGAATTAATAAAATTTGTCACATATTGTTGCAGGATCATAAGAAAAGTTCTTAAAACATTTTGCTATATTTTTCTCTATTTAAAGTTATAATTGTGAAGGGTGCCTTCCCCCCTCCCCACTTATTATTTTTATGTGCCTAGCTGTGTAAATTTGGACAAATAATTTCCTTTTTTGGGCTATGATTTCTTCAGCTGTAAAGTAAAACTGATTAGCTATCTTTAGCTTTCTCTTTATGCCTCATATTCTCTATATAATTTACATTGTGAAATTGGATAATTGAAGTAAACAACTCTCCTCTAAGGAGAAAGTTTTCTGCTAATTTCAGCAATATTCTCCCTTCTATGCAGCATCCAGGCAGTTACTGCCTTACCATGTTGACTTTTTGTATTAGCAAAAACAGGAAAAGTGAAGTCATGGTTAACTTGCAAAAGTTTTCTTTTCCTTAATTCTAGATTAAGTTCTCCCTTTAAGTTTTCCCTAAAATAGCTGTAAATTAGACTTACTTTTACTACCTATATTTGATGACAGAATAATACTGATATTTGTCTAGTTTTTGTCTAACTTTTGTCTAGCTTTCTCTTATCTTACTTTAAAAGTTTAAATGTTTTTAATTTAAATAATTTATTTCTACAATGTCTAGATTTTCCCAAAAGCTATTCTCTTTTCCTTCCAGAAATCCAATCTTTATTACAAAGGTTTTTTTTTTTTTTTTTAAGCTCTGTAGTCTTCAAGCTAAAAACCTGGTATGTTGCATTAGGATGCTTGCTGTACAAGTTGGAAGAGAAGTATTTTCTCCAGTTCTCATTAACTCTCAGAAGTTCTAATTGAAAAGTATCATATGCCAAAAGAAGAGTAATTATAACTATCAGTGCAAGCCTAAACAAGAAGCCTAACAAGGGAACAGTAAATTAACAGTGTATCTTCAAGATTGTTCATTACTTAATTAGATTTGCAAATCTGACCTCAGACACTGAACTAGCTATGTGACTTTAAACGAATGACTTAATTATGTTTATCTCATTTCCTCATCTGTCAAATGAGTTGGAGAAGGAAATAGTGAACCACTCCAATATTTTTACCAAGATACCAAAAGAAGTCACAAAGTGTCAGACAAGATTGAAATGACTGAATAACAACAACCTCTTTGATTGGGGTGGGGGGGTGTCTTTGGATTAATGAAAACTCTGCTGATTTATTCTATAGTGTTTTTTTAGTCTTGAATGTTATATAATATATTTATTTCACTAATCAACTTTGTTCTTTAACCAGTCCCAAATCTTATTGATTCATTCTTTGTGGTATAGTTTATTCATTTTTCTACATCATTTTCTTCAACTTCTTTTCATTATTTACTTTCCTTCTTTTACTTCTTCATATGAATTCTGCCATTGAAGTAACCTGTTGGTAGTTTGATGACACTAAATAAATTAAGAGATACAATTCATCCATGAACAATTAATACTTTTCCAATTCTTTGCACCCCTGTATATTTCTGTCAGGAGTGCTTTGTACTTCCTGTTTATAAAGAAGGAATAAGGTAAGCTCACAATTATTTTTACAAATTTTGTAATTTTTTAAATGGAGTTTTCTTTTTGTTGTCTCTCTGTCCTAAGATTTTTAATAATTTAGAGTAAGGTTGATCATTTATGGGATTCATTTTATACCATGGCATATTACTGGAATTATTATTATAACTAATTCTTAGATGACTTTTGTTCATTCTTTAAATTTACCACTACATTATCTGTAAAATAATAATTGTATTTCTTCTGTCTTTTGCAAAATATCAATTTTCTGTTTCCTTCCTTATTGCTAAGGCTAGTATTTCCAACACTACATTAAAAAATAATGATATATAATGGACATCTTTGCTTTACCCCTGATCTTATTATAAGAGTCTCTTAATTTATTTCCACATTACATATAATTGTACTTCTTGGTGTTAAATAGTGGTTACTTACCATGTTAAGTAAAAGTATATTTATTAATATGTTTTCTAGTGGTTTAAATAACCATTGTGTTTTGTTAGAATATTTTATTTATTGATTAATATAATTTTATAATCTTATCTTTTATATTTATAGTTTTTCTAATGTTAAACCAATCTTTATTTCTGCTATGTCCCAATTGGTAATAGTATATAATTTTTTAATATGTCACTGAAGTATTCCTTTGTTGCTAACATTTTGCTTAAATTTTAGTTTTAATCTTAACTAAAACTATTCATCTATTTAATTTGCTTTTTTTCTGTTTTGATTCTTCCTGATTTGACTCATAGGAGCAATTTAATAAGATCTTTTCTTTCTCTATTTAAAAAAAAATTAGTATGATATTAGAATTAATTGTTCTTTTAATGTTTCATAGAATCCAATTGTAAATCCACATAGTCCTGGAACTTTTTTCAACAAAAATATTCACTTATAGCTCATTTACTTTCTTTTTCTGATATTAGGTTACTTAAATTCTCTATTTGTCATTGATATGAGCATTTTATATTTTAAAAATATTTAACATTTCAATTCAATTTTCAGTTTTAAGAGATATAGAATTAAAAAAAAATCTCCCTCATTTCTTCTTGTTTTGGATTATTCTAATTATTTAATTTGATAATTTAGTTTTCCTTTTTTTAAAAAAATAAATATTGGTTTATTGATTTGACTGCTCTTTATTCAATAAGGTTTTTTGTTTTTATTTTGATAATGTCTTATTTGATTTTTAAAGAATTTATAATAGAGGTTAAATAAGTGGCTTAAAAAGTTATCTTTAGGAACTATGATGGGAGTACATAGTAGAAGAGGGTGCCTCACTGTTGTGATCTAGTTCAGATGGATCTGAATCTGCCCCACATTGGGCGCCAAAATGTTGTGAGCTTTTTCTTCTCAAAACTCAGCCAGGTGATAAAAGTTCAGATCTTTTATTATCTCCAATATAGCCCAGTTAGCTTATACCTCACCATACCTGAAATACACTTTAATCAAAAAATTGACTGTTATGTGATATTTTAATTCCATAATTCATTTATGCATTCCTTTATTCAAAAATTAAAATGAGTCATCCTAAAGGAATTTATAATTTGTCAGGGCTTGAAAGTGAATGGATTAATATATATATACCTAAAGAAGTAAATATGGCATATGTAAGTATATGTAACTTCTTTAAAACCTTAAAGACCCTGGCTTTAATATTATACTAATGAGCAAAGTATTGTACTAGTGAGCAGAATATTTTCCTCTGAATAGCAATAGGATATCTCAGTCTAATTGTCTTGATTCCATGTTGACAGGAGCTTATAGGTTTTTTATTTTCCTGTATATTCTTTGTAGAGCTCAGTTCAGGGTTGTAACCCTCTTATCTCATACTTTGCTTTATTTTCTGAATTATGTAGAAAAGTCCTAGAGAGGTTAAGCATAAAATGTTGTTCAGTAAAGAAATTCTCAGAGTCAAGGTTAGAAGAAAATAGGGGAAATCCCTTGTGTGAATTTATAGGCTGAGTAGAAGATTGAATCTCTTAGGAGAAAAAAAAGTTCTATGATAACTGTGTGTAAACATGTACATTGTAATTTCTGCTCCCTGGAGTCTGATCCCAGAGAGAGAATCTGCTGGATCTTCTCTGTGTTTCTAATATATTCCATGAGAATATACCTAGAATAAATCCTTCCTTTTCCTATCATCTGTTGATTATGAGAATATCTCTATGCATTATTTCCTCCCCTAAAGTTGAAGCATTCCCCAGGTGAAGTCACAGTCATAACCTGTGATCTTTTTAGCTCAAAACATCTCTCAATTTAGTCCAGATTCTGGATTTTAAGTTCTGATTCCCTCATTAGAAACAGGAGCAGAAGCCACAGAATTTCTAATCATCCTTATTACAGTAATTTCTCATTCAGGACCTGGGAGGTGAAAACCAGTAAGACTAACACTGAAGTGTCTAGGAAGAGAAGGGTGAGTGTGTGACAATTCATTTTTATTTCTATTCATTTTAGTTCTATTACGTCCTCCCTGCTTTGCCAACCAGGAGATTTGAGGATTCTACAAAATATCATGTTCCTAATTTTTGTCACTGACTCATATACTGGCCTTTTGTTATAGTCTAAGTGAGAGTGGGGAAGAGAACTTGCAAAGATAATGGACATCTTGGGACCATTAGTCACTTACCTCCTTAAAATTCCATATTCAGTAAACTCTGGACCTTTGGGCTTTGAGTCAGAAAGGCCTGAATTCAAATCCAGCTTCAGACACTGACTAGCTACATAATCTTGAGCAATGTCACTTAGTCTCTCTTTGTCTCAGATTTTTTTTTTTTTCAGCTAGAAGCCTGAGATAATAGTAATACCTACTTCCCAGGGTTATTATGAGATTCAAATGATTTATTTGTAAAGGATTCAGTGCAGCACTTGATATATAATAGGTGATATATAAATATTTGCCATTATTATTTTTATTACTGAGAATATTGTTGGTAATATTTTAATAATAAATATAATTAACTTTAATAATAATAATTGTTCCATAGGCATTTGCATAACTCTTTGAGATTTATCTCTGAAATGAG
Organism: Antechinus flavipes; assembly: GCF_016432865.1. Lineage (NCBI taxonomy): Eukaryota > Metazoa > Chordata > Mammalia > Dasyuromorphia > Dasyuridae > Antechinus > Antechinus flavipes. The sequence goes on from NC_067400.1 coordinate 481,969,627, forward strand.
GACAATAGCTAATGTATTTACTTGAAGTGAACGAGAATAGGGACTACTGTGGAGGATGGTAGAACTTAGCATTTTTCTGATTTCTTTTTGCTTTGGGATCTGAGAGACTTCAACTGTTAATTGGTAGGGGAAATCAGGAATAGTTTTCTGGATGGAAATTGTTACTCAGTCAATAAAAGCCCTGGATATCTTGGTGATGATAAGAACAGAACCTGGGTGACATGGCAGTAATGCTTTCTAGAATTGCATCATTTGGGGAAGAAGTTTTATTGAACTTATTTTGTTTCTAGTATGAGTTTTTTTTCCTCTCCTCATAGATTCCTCAAGAGGAAAATGGCTTTGGAAAATGCCTCTTCAATCACTGAATTCATCCTTGCAGGCTTGACAGATCAACCACAACTCCAGCTACCCCTATTTTTCCTGTTTATGGGGTCTTATGTGATCACTATAATGGGAAACTTGGGATTGATCATTTTAATCAGGATGAATTCTCAGCTTCACACTCCTATGTACTATTTCCTCTTTAACTTATCTTTCATAGATCTCTGCTACTCCTCTGTCTTTACTCCCAAAATGCTGATGAATTTTATCCTAAAGAAAAACATTATCTCTTATTCAGGATGTATGGCTCAGCTCTATTTCTTCTGTTTTTTTGTTATCTCTGAAATCTATGTGTTGACAATAATGGCTTATGATCGTTATGTTGCCATCTGTAATCCATTGCTGTATAATGTCACTATGTCCAATCAGGTCTGTTCCTGGCTAGTAGGTGGGGCATATGTAATGGGGTTTACTGGTGCCATGGCTCACACTGGATGCATGCTGAGACTGTCCTTCTGTGATGGCAACATCATAAACCATTACATGTGTGACGTGCTCCCCCTTCTCCAGCTCTCCTGCACCAGCACCTATGTCAATGAGCTGGTAGTTTTCATTGTTGTGGGCACTAACATTATAGTACCTAGTGTCACCATCTTTACATCTTATGCTCTTATTCTGTCCAGTATCCTGAGCATGAGCTCCACTGAGGGCAGGTCCAAAGCCTTCAGCACCTGCAGCTCCCACATAATTGCTGTTGCTCTTTTCTTTGGCTCAGCTTCATTCATGTATCTCAAGCCATTTTCATCAGGAGTTGTGGATCAGGGCAAAATATCTTCAATCTTTTACACAAATGTGGGACCTATGCTAAACCCTCTCATTTATAGTTTGAGGAATAAAGACGTTCAGGCTGCTATGAAGAAAACTTTGAGAAGAAGAATGTTTTCTAGAACAGAAGCAGTATTTTCATAATTAATTGCCAATATCTCAGGAAGTAATTTATCCAAATTCTTTCCTCACTGTTCTCTTTTGCCCAACCCTCAACTAATAGGATTTACTTCCTTTGGTTTAAAGATACAGCAGAAATTGTGCTGGCTTTAGAATAGGGAGGAATACAGTTTCAATTGTGGATATTTTTTCACTGTGATCTTGGCCAAGTTCTTTAACCTTTGTGGATTTGAGATTTTTATTGGTTAAAATGGAGTTTTTTAAACTAGGTGACTTCTATGATCCTTTATAACTCTAAATCTTTGTTCTGTGACTCTCTATGAAGATTCAAATATCCCAAGAAATCATTCAATAAATTACATCTTAATCTTTCATCCTTTGTGAAATGTTACTCATCACTGTAATTCATAAAGGCAATACATGAAAGGGGAAAAATGATGTTGATATAATATTACTGCTTCACCACCACTGCCTCCAAGAAAATCAAGCATAATTAAACTTATAGTTCTTTTTATACTGCAGTTTTCTTTTTTTTCTCTCTTAAATTTTTCATAAAAATTAAATGGCAATACAAAAGTATAATTTTTTCTTAATATGAAAACCTATGCTTTTAGATATGGCTGCTTCTATTAAAAGATGATACAAATTGTTTTTTTTTTTTTTGACTCTCATAATAGACATACTACAAGGCTCAGAACAATAATTAATCATTCCTAATTTCGTGTAAATGGATGACAAATGGACAACTAAGAAATACCAATCTTGAAGAAAACATTTTTAGTTCCCGGAAAAAAAATATTAGTAGGATATGTTCTTATAACAGTTCCAATATGTGAGAAATTTGAGCAAATTCATATGACTTATAAACTTTTCCTGAGGGAAGTTTCTTTTCTATTGTCAAATTAACTGAACCCTCATAATGCAAAAAGGCATTTTATATTTTTGTCTTGTGTTCTGTGATATATATATATATATATATATATATATATATATATATATATATATATATATATATATATGTTAGAATTATGCAGTGGATAGAATGCTGGTCCTGGAGTCAAAAGGATGTGAATTAAAATCTTGACTCAGACTCTTAATAGTTGTGTGACCCCAGACAAGTCACTTAATCTTATTTGCCTCCGTTTCCTCATCTGTAATATGAGCTGAAGGACATGGCAAACATTTCCAGTCCCTTTACCAAGTAAATCTGAAATGGAGTCACTGGGATTTGGACATGACTGAAGTGACTCAACAACATTTCATTTATTATCAGAAGCTGATTGAAAGGATGGAAGAGACAAAGGGGTGAAAATTTTTGGCATTTAAAACTCTCTACAACTTGGCCCCTTCTTACTGTTCCAATTTACTTGGAACTCCTCTCCTCACATCCTGAATTAACCATAATGATCTATTTGTCCCCCCAACATGACATTCCATCTTTATCTTGATGATTTTTATTGGCCATCTAATACTTATAGTACACTCCATTCTCACCCCAAACTCTTAACATCCTTAGTTTTCTTTACTTCATTCTCAGTGTCATTTTTTCATGAAGCCATTCATAATTTTTAAAGCAATTTGTACCTTTTCTCCACAAAATTTCTTTATTTTTGTATTTTGTTTATGTGTTGTATATGAAACTATACCTGTATCATTTTTTCTTTTTACTTATATAGAAATATTTTTCATCTAAACTTCCTTGTTAGATGATTTCTTTAATCTTGTCTGATAACTTATCCTGAGTGTAAAGAGCATATTTGAATTCTTTTATTTATTCAATGAGATAAAGCAAAATTCAATTTACAAGCAAATATTTTATTTTTTTTCAGAATTTACTCCAGCTATCATAAATAATAGTTTCCTCAGAATATAGTTTACTTTTTAATACCTCAAGCTTTCTTCATAAAATTTTCTTTATATTTCTTTATAAAAGAACCTTATTTCTTTGTGGATTATCCATGAATTCCCTATGGATCTACACAAAGTTAAATCCACAAATTTTCCCTGCTTTCATTAGAAAGTTATTTGCAACCAAACCCCAAATTACCAGTAAAACTTCCTTTTCTGCAACATATTTATTTGGCTCTTAATGATATGTAACAATATCTATAGTCTCTGTGGGAAAACCTAGAGATAATAATGTTTTAATATGTTAATATATATATTTTGAGCATATAACATTATATGCACATAGATATATATATATCATGCTCAAAATATTTTTTATTGCAGTCATTCAAGAACAAAAAGTTTGGAGAGAACTATATTCTAAAACATGGAACCATAGTTTTAGAACTGAAATGTATCTTAGATTCCATCTATTCCAATACTGTCATTTTTCAGCGAGGTTAAGTACTTTTCAGGGTGACATAGGTAGTAAGAAGAAGAGTCTTATTTAAAGAGCTGAATATTGTCGGAGGAACAATATAGACTTTAAGTTTTTTTTCATTGTTGTTGTTGCAAAGAAGCATGGGTATAACAAGTTGATATTTCATCTCAAATGTTATCTGAGATATCTTGTTACTAATTGAATGCAACTTTTCACAGCCAAAGTTTCCTTATCAATAAAATAGAGATAATGCCACTATTTTAAAAAGTTGTCATGAGAATCAATTAACAAAATGTAAGAAAAATATTTAACAGACATTAAATCTCTATAAATGCCAATTATTCTTTGTCTGTACATTAATTTTCTTTCCATTTTTTTCAATAGGGATCAAATAAAAATATCATTGAGACAAGTCATTATCTTGCTATATCTTTATATTTAATGTTCACTTACTTTGGCAGTATGCTTTCCAATGATATCCACATTGATAAAGAGGTTGATAAACTGTCAGATCTGGCTCAATGTTTAGGAGGCTCTGAAGGAAAGTGTGGGAGAGCAAAGGATTAGACTGATTATCAATGAAGGTCTATAGAGCCATTGTACTGAGCTTATTGTTTTATGTCTGTGAAACTTAGACAATCTACCAGAGCCATGCCTAGAAACTGAACTGCTTCCATTTGAGATTCTGAAGATGATCTGGAAGGAGAAGGTACCCGACACAGAGCTCCTTTCTGGAACTAAATTGCAAAACATTCCAACTCTCCTGCAGAGAGTGCAACTAACTCCATTGGACTGGCCATGGTTAGAATGCCAAATGTACTATTTTGTGGAGAACTCACAGAGGGCAAGTGCTCATAAGGTGGTCAGAAAAAGCAATACAAGGACACTGTCCAGGTCTTTCTTAAAAACTTTGGAATTGATGCCACGATATGGAGGACACCAAAAGGACTGCCCAGCATAGTGTGCCCTTTTCAGAGAAGATGTTAAGCTGTAGGAACAAAATGTAATTGAATTAGCTCAGAAGAAATCCAATATGCATGAAGTTTTCTAACTTTACCCCAAATATTCATAAAAACTATTTGTGTCTAACTTGTAGCAAAGCATTCTGAACTTGTGTTAGCCACAGAACGACACACTAATTTGACTCTAATATAGTGATGTCATTTTGGTCTTCTTCCAGAACAAAGGATAACATAGTAACTAATCTCATAAGTGTGAAGTGGTCCCTCACACTGGACTTAATTTGCATTTCTCTAATCAAGAATGATTTAGAGTATTTTTCCTTCAGATGAAAATTGTTCAAATCCCCTTGCCTTTTATTAATTGGGAAATAACTTGTATTCTTATAAATTTGACTCATTTCTCTAAATATTTGAGAAATTAGACCTTTATTAGAAAAATGAGTTGTAAAATTTTGTGGTTTTCCTCTAATTTTATATGCATTGCTTTTGTTTGTGCTTTTTAAACTTAATATGATCAAAAGTATGCAGTTTCTATTCCATAATGCTCTCTGTATTTTCTCTGGTTATACATTTTTTATATATTAAATCTGCCACATAAAATATTCAATTCTCCCCTAATTTCATTATATCATCTTTTATGTTTAAATCATTTATCCATTTTTTTATTTAGTCTGAGATTTTTGTATCTAGTTTTGATCAAACTCCTTTTGATTTTTCCCAACAATATTGATCAACTGATGAGTTTTGTCCAAAAGCTTGGATTTCTGTGTTTATTAAACATTATGTTACTATGGCCATTTACATCTACCATTTTATTTCTTAGTCATTACCAGATTGTTTTGATAATTACCATTTTGTAATATAGATTGAGATCTGGTACTGCTAGGCCATCTTCCTTCACTTTTTAAAATTTAATCTCTTGATATTCTTGACCTTTTGTTTCTTCCAAAAAATAATTTTTGATAATTTGATTGTTATAGAACTTAAGTCAATTAGTTTAGGTAGAATTATCATTTGTATTATGCTGATTGGCCTACCCATGAGTAACTAATACTTCTCCAAGTATTTAGATCTAATTTTTTTGTGTAAAAAGTGTTTTGTAATTGGGTTCATATCATTACTAGGTTTTTCTTGGCAGATGGTCTTCAAAGCATTTTATATTATCAAATGTTATTTCAAATGGAATTTCTCTTTATAGCTGCTGGATTTTGTTGGTAATGTATAGAAGAACTGATGATTTGTGTGGGTTTATTTTATATCCTACAACTTTGCTGAATTTAATTATTTCAAATAGTTTTTAAGCTGATTACCTAACATTCTCTAAATATACCAACATATCATCTGTAAAGAGTGATAGTTTTGTTTCAACATATAAATGGACCAGATAAATAGAATAGGAAATATAATACTTAAGTTACCCTATCTTAGAGAAAGAAATTGAGTAAGTTATAAATCCCTTAGGAAATATTTCTCAGAGCAGAAGCAATTCACCTATGAATTCTATCAAACATTTAAAGAACAATTAATTACAATACTGAAGTATAAAAACTGTTTGGCAAAAGAGGCAAAGAAGTCCTATCAAATTACTTTTAATACACAAATATAGTGCTGTTACCTAGACAAGAAGAGCAAAAGCAAAAAAAAAGCAAACTATAGACTAATTTCTCTTAGGAATATAAATGCAAGAATCTTAAATAAAATAAAAATGCTGGCAATGTATCACAAAGATCATACACTGGGAACAGGTGGAATTTTTAATTAGGAATAAAGGGCAAGGGAGCCAAGATGGCAGAGAAGGCACACATGACTCTCTAAGCTCCTCTCATTCCCCTCATAACCAACTATTTGATTCAGCCTCAAAAATAGCTCTTCACTGCTTAAATTCATGAAGATTAGAAGCACTACAATTTACCAGCTGAAGTCAATCTGGAAGATTGCCAAGAAAGGTTTGTCCTGAGGGGCCAGGAACAGACTAGCACAGGTAGCAAGAAACTAGCATCCTTAGCAGACCAGGGCGGGAGTAAAGTCTGGCTAGAGAAGTTATAGAGACGACTCTGCTATAGGCTAACTGTTCTGCCTTGACTACAAAGCAGTAAACTGGCAGAGAAATTAAAGCCTAAAATAGAGGGTACTCTAAAAAACTCCAGAACCTCATGAGATCTGGCTGTAACCCCTCAAACCTGGAAGTGACTCAGGCAGACTTTAATGCAGCCCTGCAGCCACATCCTGCAGTTTGGGGCTTTTGCGGGGGCAGTTACAAATCTGCATGGCAGGGGGGCACAGCCTGGGCAGCATCTAACCGGCACAGTGGGGGCCTCAGCCTGGGGCAATAGAACTTCCCCAGCGGACTGTGCTTCCTGGGCAGACACTTCCTGACCCTGCAAATACATTCACTGCTCAACTGCTAATGCCCACAGCCCCAGGACAGGCTTTGGCTTGGGATAGTGAAACTCTCACTGCTCAGCATCTAGCCCCAGGGCAGTCATTATCTCACACAGCGGGGGTTCTTTGCAGGGCACTTTCCCAGCTCGGCCCTGCAGTCCTGAGTTATTCCTTCAAAACTAAATGGAGAAAGGCAGAAATAGTAAATGCATTCTTTTCAGATCACAACGTAATAAAAATTACATTCAACAAAAAGTTAGGTGTAAATAGTCCAAAAAGTAATTGGAAACTAAATAATCTCATCTTAAAAAATGATTGGGTGAAACAGCAAATTATAGACACAATAATTTCACTCAAGATAATTACAACTATGAGACATCATACCAAAATTTAGGGAATGCAGCCAAAGTGATAAGAGGAAATTTTATATCCTTAGAGGCTTACTTGAATAAAATAAAGAGAAGATCAATGAATTGGGCCTGCAACTTAAAAAGCTAGAAAAAGACCAAATTAAAAACCCCCAATCAATTACTAAACTTGAAATTCTAAAATTAAAAGGAGAAATTAATAATATAGAAAGTAAAAAAAAACACTATTGAACTAATAAATAAAACTAAGCGTTGGTTTTATGAAAAAAAAAACAATAAAATTGATAAACCTTTGGTAAATCTGATTAGAAAAAGGAGAGAGGAAAATCAAATTAGTAGTCTTAAAAATGAAAAGGGAGAACTTTCCACCAATGAAGAGGAAATTAAAGAAATAAAAAGGGATTACTTTGCCCAACTTTATGCCAATAAATTTGATAACCTAAGAATTCTACCAAACATTCAAAGAACAATTATCCCCGATGCTTTATAAACTATTTGAAAAAACAGGGAATGAAGGAGTCCTACCAAATTCCTTTTATGACACAGACATGGTACTGATGCCTAAACCAGGTAGGTTGAAAACAGAGAAAGAAAATTATAGACCAATCTTCCTAATGAATATTGATGCGAAAATCTTAAATAAGATACTAGCAAAAAGACTACAGAAAATCATGCCCATGATAACACACCATGATCAAGTAAGATTTATACCAGGAATGCAGGGCTGGTTCAATATTAGGAAAACTATCAATATAATTGGCCATATTAATAACCAAATTAACAAAAACCATATGATCATCTCAATAGATGCAGAAAAAGCATTTGATAAAAACCAACATCCATTCCTATTAAAAACTCTTGAGAGTGTAGGAATAAATGGACTTTTCCTTAAAATAATCAGTAGCATCTATTTAAAACCAGTAGTAAGCATCATATGTAATGGCGACAAACTGCAACCATTCCCAATAAGAACAGGAGTGAAACAAGGTTGCCCACTATCACTGTTACTATTTAATATTGTATTAGAAATGCTAGCTTTGGCAATAAGAGTTGAGAAAGAGATTAAAGGAATAAGAATAGGCAATGAGGAAACCAAATTATCACTCTTTGCTGATGATACGATGGTATACTTAGAGAACCCCAGAGATTCTACTAAAAAGTAATTAGAAACAATCCACACCTTTAGCAAAGTTGCAGGATACAAAATAAACCCACATAAGTCATCAGCATTCTTATATATCACTAACAAACCCCAACAGTTAGAGTTACAAAGAGAAATTCCATTTAAAGTAACTACTGATTGTATAAAATATTTAGGAATCTATTTGCCAAGGGAAAATCAGAAACTTTATGACCAAAACTACAAAACACTTTCCACACAAATTAAGTCTGAAATAACCAACTGGAAAAATATTAAATGCTCTTGGATTGGGCGAGCAAATATAATAAAGATGACAATACTACCTAAACTAATCTATTTATTTAGTGCTATACCAATCAGACTCCCAAAAAACTATTTTGATGACCTAGAAAAAATAACAACAAAGTTCATATGGAAAAACAAAAGGTCAAGAATTTCAAGGGCATTAATGAAAAAAAAATCAAATGAAGGTGGCCTAGCTGTACCAGATCTAAAATTATATTAGAAAGCAGCAGTTACTAAAACCATCTGGTATTGGCTAAGAAATAGACTAGTTGATCAATGGAATAGGTTAGGTTCAAAGGACAAAACAGCCAATAATATTTATAATCTAGTGTTTGACAAACCCAAAGACCCCAGTTTTTGGGATAAGAATGCATTATTTGACAAAAATTCCTGGGAAAATTGGAAATTAGTATGGCAGAAACTAGGCATTGACCCACACTTAACACCGTACACCAAGATAAGGTCAAAATGGGTTCATGACCTAGGCATAAAGAATGAGATTATAAATAAATTGGAAAAAAATAGGATAGTTTACCTCTCAGACCTGTGGAAGAGGAAGAAATTTATGACCAAAGAAGAACTAGAGATCACTATTGACCACAACATAGAAAATTTTGATTATATCAAATTGAAAAGTTTTTGTGCAAACAAAACTAATGCAGACAAGATTAGAAGGGAAATAATAAACTGAGAAAACATTTTTTACAGTCAAAGGTTCTGATAAAGGCCTCATTTCCAAATTATATAGAGAATTGATTCTATAAGAAATCAAGCCATTCTCCAATTGATAAATGGTCAAAGGATATGAACAGACAATTCTCAGATGAAGAAATTAAAACTATTTATAGCCATATGAAAATATGTTCCAAATCATTATTAATCAGAGAAATGCAAATTAAGACAACTTTGAGATACCACTACACACCTGTCAGATTGGCTAGAATGACAGGGAAAGACAATGCGGAATGTTGGAGGGGATGTAGGAAAACAGGGACACTGATATATTGTTGGTGGAATTATGAACACATCCAGTCATTCTGGAAACCAATTTGGAACTATGCTCAAAAAGTTATTAAACTGTGCATACCCTTTGATCCAGCAGTATTTCTACTGGGCTTATACCCCAAAGAGATACTAAAGAAGGGAAAGGGACCTGTATGTGCCAAAATGTTTGTGGCAGTCCTGTTTGTAGTGGCTAGAAACTGGAAATGAATGGATGCCCATCGATTGGAGAATGGTTGAGTAAATTGTGGTATATGTATGTTATGGAATATTATTGTTCTATAAGAAATGACCAGCAGGATGAATACAGAGAGGATTGGCAAGACTTACATGAACTGATGCTAAGGGAAATGAGCAGAACCAGGAGATCATTATATACCTCAACAACAGTACTGTATGAGGATGTATTCTGATGGAAGTGTATTTCTTTGACAAAGAGAAGATCTAATTCAGTTTCAATTGATCAAGGATGGACAGAAGCAACTACACCCAAAGAAAGAACACTGGGACATGAATGTAAACTGCTTGCATTTTTGTTTTTCTTCCTGGGTTATTTATACCTTCTGAATCCAATTTTCCCTGTGCAACAAGAGAACTGTTCAGTTCTGCACACATATATTGTATCTAGGATATACTGTAATCTATTTAACATCTATAGGACTGCTTGCCATCTGGGGGAGGGGTGGAGGGAGGGAGGGGAAAAATCGGAACAGAAGTGAGTGCAAGGGATAATGTTGTAAAAAATTACCCTGGAACCCATGCCATGCATGGGTTCTGTCAATAAAACGTTATTTAAAAAAAAAAGAAAAAAAAGGAATAAAGGGCTGGTTCAATATTAGGAAGATTATCAACATAATTGGACATATCAATAACAAAAAAAATATGATTATCTCACCAGATGTAGAAAAAGGTTTTGGCAGTATAGTGCCCTCAATTCCATTATTTAAGAAAATGAAAACATAGGAATAAATGGGGCTTTACTTAAAACAATAAATTTATTTAAAATCATCAGCAAGCATTATAATTAAAATGGATAAGATAGAACTCTTTCCAATAAGAACAAGGATCAAGCAATGAAGTCTCAAGATAGGAGTATGTTGAGACTAAGTTGGCCCAAGATATTATACATATACATACACATTCATCTATTTATATAGATGTATGTATGTTTCTATATGAATATCATATCAGGTATAACTTTCTAATTTTAATAATCATAAAATAACATAATTACATAAATAACTTCTACAGTATAAACAGACTTTTAAAATCTCCCTCACTCTTTGTTTTATCAGGAGCAGAAGAAGGGGACTCCTATATTCATAAAATATATTTCATATTTCATAAAAATAATTTTTATATTCAGCAAATTCTTTTATAGGGCTGATAAAATGTTATGATATTGCTCAAACAGATAATCCCAAAAAAACTGACAAGTTTACAAATAAGAGGATTTTTTCAAGGTCTTTTTCTCTTCTTTTCTTTCTTTTTTATAAAGTAAAAAAAATATTGTCCTTCCCTTTCAAAATATATCCAGTTAAATACATAATAAATTTTAACATCATGACCATAGCCTCTAAATAATTCCATAATATCTGAATCAGAAGGAATGAAATTTTGCAATTGGTTCAGTTCCTAAATCATCTATATTTCAATTGTATTCGACTATCACAATAATATTTACTTCAATAAATTCTTCCTTTTAAATTTTAAAATATATTGTTGTTAAACAAAACAAATGATTTACTAGAAGACCTTCATTCCTAAGTTATATATATATCTAACCATGCCCACAAAGCTATAAAACTTTGCATACTTTTGGACCCAGAAATAGGAAAGGGACATATATATGTGTATACAAATATTTATAATACATTTTTAGTGATGGCAAAGAATTGGAAATTAAGGTAATGTCCATCAGCCAGTGATGGCTGAACAAGTTGTGCTATATGATTGTTGTACTCGAATATTCTCAGAAAAATCTGGACTGTAGTATTGTATGATGATAAAATGAGAATCACTTAGCTATTCTCAGCAATACAATAGTTCTAGATAATTCTGAAGAACTTAATGTAATAAACACTATCAATTCTCAGAGAAAGACTCGCAGGGGTCCTCAAACTACAGCCTGCGGGCCAGATGCGGCAGCTGAGGATGATTATCCCCCTCACCCAGGGCTATGAAGTTTCTTTATTTAAAGGCCCACAAAACAAAGTTTTTGTTTTTACTATAGTCCGGCCCTTCAACAGTCTGAGGGACAGTGAACTGGCCCCCTATTTAAAAAGTTTGAGGACCCCTTTACAAAATCTGAATGCAGATTGAAGCATGCCTTTCAAAACTTTATTATTCTTTTTGGTCTATGTTTTCTTTCACAACATGGCTAATATAGAACTATATTTTGCATTATTGCACATGTATGACTTGTATCAAATTGCTTGTCTTCTCAAAAAAAGATAGAGGAATTAAAAATAAAAAAAGTTATTTTTTTGCATATAATTAGGAGAAAATAAAATATTTAAAAAGTCTAATATCCTAGACAAAATATTTATCACAGGCAAAGAATAATCATCTAGTTGAAGGATTTCTTAATTATTTTAAATAGAAAAGTAATTCCATTTTCTCTTAATTTTAGCAATAAAAAATGCTTTACTTTTATTCTTCAGCAAATCAAGAATCTCATTTCATATCACTCACTAAATTGAGCTCACATTTACAAGATATCAATTCAAATGTTCTCCAATATTCTTTGACTTTTGGGAATGCTTTTTCCTCTTATTACATTTATTCAGGACTTTCTTTTTCTCCTCTTGTCCAATGTGACTAAAGTCCTGAGAACTTCAAAATTGCATCTCTTTTTCTACACTCTAATTCAACATTTCATTTACTGTCACTATTTTCTCAATTCCTCCTGTGTTTATTTCCCGATCCTATTCTTTTCTGTCTATAGAACTAGTTTTTTTTTCCTCCTAATGAATCTTCCATTTGCTAATTGGCACAAGTTTTCTTATTTAATATCAATTAATTGCAAATCTTTTATCTTTCTGGTTTGTAGCTTAGTCTATTGCAATTCCCAGTTTCTTTTGGATATTGCTTCTGATTTCCCTAATCAATTAAATTCTGTGGAATCATTTATGGAAAAATACAGTGGTAAAGTAAACAATGGTTTATTTTACACTCTCATATTGACTAACATGATAGAAAAGAAAAATTACAAATGGTGGAAGGAATAAGGAAAAACTAGGACATTGATGTATTGTTGATAGAGTTATGGACTGGTTCAACAATTTTGGAGAACAATTTGGAATCTTGAGATTTGGTACTGCTAGGCCCTTTTCTTTTCCCCTCTCCCCAGTTAATTTCCTAAATATTCTTGACCTTTTGTTTTTTCAGATGAATTTTGTTCTTCTTCTTTTTTTATAATGTGCTTCTTTGGTAATTTAATTGACATGTCTCTGAATAAGTAAGTAATTCATAAGATATTTTTCAATTCTACTATATTGATTTGATATGTCTATGAGCAATCCATATGTCTCTGGGCATTTAGATCTATTTTATTTGGAAAGATGGTTTTGTAATTGTGTTCATATGGGTTCTACATGTGTCTTAGTGGATAAACTGCCAAGTATTTTGTAGTTGTTATTTTAAATGTTTCTCTTTTTATAACTCCTGCTATTTTTTTGTAATATGTAAAAATGCTGATGATTTTTATGAATTTACTTTTTATCCTTCAACTTTACAAAAGTTGTTAATTGTTTAAATTTGTCTTTTAGTTGACTATCTTGGATTATGTAAGTAAACCATATCTATAAAAATAATGATTTAATTTCTTCCTTAAATTTTTTGAAAGTTGGATTTTAAAATTTTTTCTTAAATTATAAATTTAATAAAAAAACTCAAAATCATGAACAAATAAACAAACTATGGAATAAAATAGCCAGAAAAGCCCAAATATTAATTTTTGTATTTAGAGATAATGACAAAAATATGTGAGTATACATACATAAATACACATACACATAAATACTAACAAAAATAACTACTACAGTTCATTCTCTGTCCCTTTTTGGCTTCTGTTCTTTGCATATTTAGACATTTTGCTGCTTTCCTTTTTTTAAATTAATTTTTTTGTTTGACATTAAATGCCTGTACAGCTTGGCACCATATCCACCATTTCCAGTTTTATTACATGTTACATTATTATTATTATATTACCTTCATTCATTTTTTGGTTCAGTGATATTTATTTTTTTAAAAGTTCCTTCACATGACAGTTCATCTCTTATCTTCTTGGGCTGTTCCCCAATGTTAGGAATTCCACAAATTTGAATCCCCTGTTTCCTTCAAGACTTAGCTTGAGAGCCACCATTTATACAACACCATCTTCCTATTGGTATAGTATTACTATAAGCTTTCTCTTCTTGGAGTTCCTTCATATTGAGTTCTAGTCTAATGGTTTATATATTTTATTGTTTTTTCTTTAAAAAAAGACTGAGTTTTATTATACATTCTCTTTTTGTTTTAATTTTATTCATCTCTGATTTTTAAACTTCTATGATTGAGATAAATTTTTTTTTGTTTTCTGGGTTTTTAAAAATTGTATATATACCCTATTGATTGATGAAAATGTTGTTCAGAAATGATAATTTTCCTCCAAGGAGTACTTTGTATCCATCATATAGTGACATGTTTTTTCATTGTCATTATTATCCTTAATGAGATTATCATTTTTGTGATTTGTTTTTTGCTCTCACCAATTCTTTGCAATTATGTTATTTAGTCTTCATTTGATTTTTAATTCTTTTTTGAATGATTCTTTAACATAATTTTTATTACATTTTGGTCACAAAGTATATGTTTATTATTGTTCCTTTTCTGGGACTGAAAACAGACATTAAAATTCACTGTCATAACTTTGGAACACATGAATAGATGAAGAAAAAATCTTTCAAAAGATCATTGCAGAACAGCAACATATTCCTCACAAGAAGCAGAACTTAATTGTGTGCAACAAAAAGAATCAAACAACTTAATGGTACTGTGTGGACTATATCCATTTGGATTCTGGCCTATAAAGTACACAGTGACCTTGAAGAATTGTGCTCAACATATTATCTTTTTTTTTAAATAAAGTTTTATTTTCAAAACATATGCATGCATAATTTGACATTGAGCCTTACATAGCCTTGTGTTTAAGATTTTCTCCTCCTTTCCCCCACCCTCTTCCTTAGATAGCAAGCAACCCAATATATCTTAAATATCTGTTAAATCTAATATATATAGACCTGTTTATACAATTCTCTTGCTGCACAAGAAAAATCAGATCAAAAAAGAAAGTAAATGAGTAAGAAAACTAAATGCAAGTGAACAACAACAAAAAGAGTGAGATTATTATGTTGTGATCCACATTCAGTTCCTACAGTCCTCTCTTTGGGTGTAGATGTCCCTCTTCATCACAAGATCATTGGAACTGACATCAGTCATCTCACTGTTGGAAAGAGTCATCTTCATCAGAATTGATCATTGTATAATATTGATGCTGCTGTGCACAATGATCTCCTAGTTCTGTTCCTTTCACTCAGCATCAGTTCATGTAAGTCTCTCCAGGCCTTTCTGAAATCATTCTGATGATTGGCTCTTACAGAACAAAAATATTCCATAACATTCATATATAATGGGCATCCACTCACTTTCTAGTTTCTTGATACTATAAAAAGGGCTGCCACAAAAATTTTTGCACATGTGGGTCCCTTTCCTTCCTTTAAGACCTCTTTAGGATATAGGCCCAATAGAAACACTGTTGGGTCAAAGGGTATGCACAGTTTGATAACGTTTTGAGCATAGTTCCTAATTGCTCTCCAGAAAGGCAGGATCCATTCATAACTCCTCTCACAATGTATAAGTATCCTAGTTTTCCCACATCCTTTCCAACATTCATCGTTGTCTTTTCCTTAGCCAATCTGAGAAGTGTACAGTAGTATTTCAGAGTTGTTTTAATTTGCATTTCTCTGAACAATAGTGATTTAGAGCACCTTCTCATATGATTAGAAATAGCTGTAATTTTTTCATCTGAAAATTGTCTATTCATATCCTTTGACCATTTATCAATTGGAGAATGGCTTGAATTCTTATACATTTGAGTCAATTCTCAATATATTTTAGAAAGAAGGCCTTTATCAAAACCCTTAAATGTAAAAATGATTTCCCAATTTATTGCTTCCCTTCTGATCTTGTCTGCATTAATTTTGTTTGAACAAATCCTTTCTAACTTAATATAATCAAAATTATCTATCTGGTATTCAGTTATGAATTCTAGTTCATCTTTGGACAAAAATTCCTTCCTTCTCCACAGATCTGAAAGGCAAAATATTCTATGTTCCTCTAATTTGTTTATAATATCACTCTTTATGTCTAAATCATGAACCCATTTAAATCTTATCTTGGCATGTGGTGTTAGGTATGGGTCAAACCCTAATTCCATACTAGTTTCCAATTTTTACAGGAGTTTTTGTCAAATAGCAAGATGTTATCCCCAAAGCTGGAGTATTTGGGTTTATCAAATACTAGATTGTTGTTGTTATTGATTATTTTGTTCTGTGAGTCTAACCTATTCCACTGATCGATTATATTTCTTAACCAGTACCAAATGGTTTTGATGACTACTGCTTTATATTATAGTTTTAGTTCTGGCACAGTTAGTCCACCTTCATTAGCATTTTTTTCATTAATTCCCTTGAAATTCTTGACTTTTTGTTCTTTCAGATGAACTTTGTTACTATTTTTTCTATATCTGTAAAATAATTTCCTGGGAGTTTGATTGTTATGGCACTAAGTAAATTAATTTAGGTAGTATTGTCATTTTTATTATATTCACTCTGTCTACCATGAGCACTTGATATTTTTCCAACTGATTAGATCTGACTTTATTTGTGTGGAAGTGTTTTGTAGTTGTGTTCATATAATTTCTGACTTTCCCTTGGCAGATAGATTCCCAAATATTTTATACTATCAACAGTTATTTTGAATGTAATTTTTTTTGTAGTGCTTGCTGCTGGAGTTTGTTGGTAATATATACAAATGCTGATGATTTATGTGGATTTATTTTGTATCCTGAAACTTTGCTAAAGTTGTGAATTGTTTTTAATAGTTTTTTATTGATTCTCTAGGTTCTCTAAGTATATCATCATATCATCTTCAAAGAGTAATTTGGATTCTTCATGACCTACTCTAATTCCTTTAATCTCTTTTCTTTTCATATTGCAAAGCCAACATATAATATCTTTTAATATTAAAATCTAAATAAGATATTATTGTATTATTTCCAATTTGTACATCATGCTTAAATTCACAGGAGCTTTGTATCTCACCCTATGTAGTCTACACCCTTATTAGATGAGAAAACTGATACCCAGAAGGACCAGGTGAAGGTTATACAGATAACTGGTGAAAAAATTGGAACCACAAACCCAGGTCTCTTACTTCTGAGGGCACTGCTTTTTTAATTGTACATTCTCTCTCTTATGAGGAAGGAATAAGATGAATTTAGATTTCTTTCAAAATTCCTCAGATATGTGAGTTTCCATGTTCTCACGAAAGGATTATGAACTCTATCTGGCAGCCTCATGGGAGATAGTCCTTAAGAAATATGAGGACATATATTGATGCATGGGAAAGCCAGTGAACCAGTGCTCTGCTTCAGGACAGAGCAAATGGAATTGAAGTGACACTACTGAACATTAAAAATGGACTCCTCCCACCCCCCAGGCTGTGAGCTCTTTGAGAACAGGGATTGCTTTTTGCTTTTAGTTATTCCTCAGGATTTGGCACTGTGACTGGTATTTAATAGAGTATAAATGTTATGACTTATAAGTGGGTTAAGTTATTTAAAAGAACTTTCTGGACATAGTTATATGATATATAATAGTTCAACAAAAACAATATGTATTGTTCTCTGATTATGGTGCTGAAATTGTGTTATGGTGCTAATGACTGACAGATGTTAGCAATGTTCCAAGGATGTGAGAAAAATCATTATTATATAATGAGATATAGTAGTCATTTGTACTTGAATAATAGCTACAGAGAATAACTTCTATTTTTAAGGGAGTCTTGGAGTTTGGTCTTGGAAACAGTGATATACAACAGAAGAAACTCTAGATAGTGAATGATATGTTGTAATATTCTAGTCAGGACCTAACAGACACTTATTAAGATAGAATTATTATTTCATAACTGACTGCAGTTCTTACTGTACAGTTTATTGCTGCATGGAGAGCCTTTAACTCATGTGTGTTTGTGAAATCCTTACATGTTCCCCCTAATTTTCCCAAATTTGTTTGCTTCTTTCCATCCTCTCAGCAAATGATTTTCCAGTACATTTTGATTTCTCCTAAACCTCCTCTTCTCCCCCAAAGGACTATTAAAGTCCTCTCAAAATTACTCCCACTATCTTAACATTTTATTCTTGCCTAAGAGTAACCTATTTACTAATATTCTTGATAGCTTCCCTTCTCTATCTGAGATTTTTTTTTTTGATATTCTCTCTCTTTTTAGTCTTCAGACTAATTGCTCTTTCCCTGCTAGTTACAAATATTCAGAGATCTATTTTATCTTTTAAAAGCCTTCACTTGACTCTACAATTCTTTCAGGATGTTGTCCTGTGTTCATTCTCCTTTTTCCTTGTGAAACTCTTGCAAAAAAAAATATAGATAATTTTTTTCCCATTGCCTCATGAGCCACTTGAAATCTGACTACAGAGCTGTTCACATAGTTGAAATAATGCCCACCATTATTAATTACAATCTCTTAATTGTAAACTCCAATGTTTTTCCCTTGATCCTTATCTTTGCGGATATCTTTGTGGTATTTGAAACTTGATCACCTGCTCCACCTGATTGTTTTCTCCTCGTGTTTTTGTGATTTTTTTGGCTCTGTAGGTGACAATATATCTGCCATCCCTGAGCTCTTTGTTGTATACCATGCTTACAATACTTTCCATTTTATTCTTCATATTATGAAACCTCTAGCTCTTTTTAAGATTCAGCTCAAAAAGTAGATAAGAAAAATAATGATTTATAAATCAAAGAACAGATGGCAAAGGAAAGTGTTTTTTTTTTTTTTTTTTTTTTGGTAAAGCAAGAATTTAGCTGGTTAACCCAGATCTGTGATTGCTATCTCAAGCTTAAATGTGCAGATTCTAGATAACTGTATGCTATGCTTATCTTAAATAAATAGTGGTAGAAATCTGTCAGAAATTCTCTTATTATTATGTATATATCCATATGGATTCCTCTCAGAATTATATCTTACTTGACATTTCAGACTTGGATAATTGTTGACTAGAAAATGTACATGCTATATCAAATAGACATGTATCTGTGACACATACCTAAAATGAGAAAATGCTGAAATAAAGAGATTAGCTATGTTAATGAATACCACACAAAAATATGGTTAGAGATATATGATAGAGTACTCAATCTAGCAAGCTATGTTACCATTCCTAAAAGAAGAATGGAAAATAGAAAGAGAAGAAATGGTATGGGAGAAGATGAAGGAGAAGGAAAAAGAAGAATGGAAGGAAGAAATAAAGAGGAAAAAATGGGGAGAGAGAAGGAAAGGGACTAGGGAAACAAAAGGAAGAGAAGGAAATGGGAGAACACTTTGAGATGAAATTTATTTTTCTATAATAGCCATAAATTTGTTAGTTTGTTAAATGTTTACCCAGATTTTTATTTTATTTTATTTTATTTCTTTTTTTCTTTTTTCTTTTCTTTTCTTTTTTTTTTTTTTTTTTTTTTTTGCTGAGGCAATGGGTTAAGTAACTTGCCCACGGTCACACCACCAGGATGTGTTAAGTGTCTTGAGGTCAAATTTAAACTCAGATCCTCCTAACTTCAGGGCTGGTGCTTTATCCACTACACCAACTAGTTGCCCCTGTTTACTCAGATTAAAAAAAAATTCACATCTCTAAAAGATGTAGACATAAATGAGATAAATAAATTTCAATTAGCTATATTTAGAATTAGCATAATAGCCAGAATTAGAAAGAAATTCTTATTTTCTAATGTCAATTTTATAGGAAGTCTTTAGTGGAACAATCTATAGATAAAAGCTCAGTTCAATGCTATTAAACATGCTTTTCAGATGAAAGCATTATTAGCATGCTTATCAAATTTTCAGATGGTGCAAAGTTGGGCTGAATAACTAGCACACTGTATGGTAAGGCATATTAAAAGCTTAAAGTAAAAAGATTATAAAGGTTTATTTCAAGATAATTCAATACAATACAAAATTATAAAAAATCTATATGTTAGGTATTGCACAATTAGGGATAAAAAGGAAAAAACATTAATAGCAAAAATAAAAACAAACAAAACCCAGTTTTTTTCAATGATGTCACATTCTAATGCTACCTGTATATGTTTATGTATATTGCATGAAATTATAATTGCACAAGAACAAAATTATTTTTGCAATCATATGTCTTGCTGACTCTCATCATTGTTTGGATGTAACTGTTTTCATTTCACAGTGGAGCCACCCAAGAGGACGCTGAGAATTTTCATGTGACAATCACTTTTCTGAAGGAATACCCTAGAAAGTTCAGAAAGATATCTACTGAGTAACTTTCTTCATGAAGAATTACCCCACATCATCATGAACTTCATCCAGACTGAGACCTCAAAAGAGGTGAAGGGGGCATCAAAAAAGTCTTCTATATGCGATCTTTTTATTGATCTTTCTAGTTTTCTCCCACATTACTTTCATATATATTTATCTGTGGAAATATTTCCCACCTAATAGAATGTAAGCTCTTCAAAGAAAGGGAATGTTTCATTTTTCTTTTTGAATCCTCAACATCTAGCCCAGTTATGATATGTAGTAGGGGATTAGTAAATTCTCGTTGAATTGAATCGAGAGAATAAATGTGGATGAGAAATGGACTTGAAAGCAGCTTCCTAGGAGGATGGGAATAATTTGGAATCTAGAACTAGTACTCCAAAAAGAAATCGCTCATCCATAGTGTCAATGGACAACATAAATCAGTGTGAAAAGACACAAAAGACAACATATCCATTTGTGATCCAATAAGTTCAGAAAACAAGTAGATCCTTTCAGTCACATGAAAATTTTTGACAATGTTTCTCTCCTTGAGGAAATCACTTAGCAGTTAGGTATGATTCAAATGGAATTTTTTAAATGAAAATTTTAAAAATATCATAGGATTATAATACCATAAATGATTTTCTGTCCCATTCATTTAACTGTTGAAGGACTTCAAATAAGCCTTTTCATTCTCAGGAGAGTTTCTTAGACAAGAAAAAATAAATAAACTAAAAAGGAATGTTAGATGAAAATTTCTGGGGCTCAAAACTGGTATCCCTAACTTAGGTATCATGACTATATTTGATCTATAGAAGCAGCTAAGGTTTTTTTTTTTTTAAGATTAAGTGCCTTCCTCTTTACTCTAGCTAATTCTGGTTAAGCTGCTAAACTTCTTTATGATTTAACCTGCCAGACAGTGGCTCAATCCAACCTCACAAAATATTTCCTTACTTCTGGTGTTGAGTTTCCCTGGGCATCTTGTCTTTTTCCTTGCTCTGACTATAAGTTTTCCCAACTTTATTTCATATTTGTCACTTCTGGTGCCTATTTTACCCCTTATAGTTTGTTTTTAGCCTTTTCTCCTCAAGAAACCTGTCTTATTCAAAAAAAAGAGTCATAGGGCAATTAGGTAGAATCCTATTTTTTCCCCTATTTTGCAAACTGTTTGTAGAAAATTTGAATTAATTATTCTTTTTATGTTTAATAGAATTGAATTGTAAATCCATCTTGTCCTAGAGCTTTTTCTCCTGGTGTTAATTCATGGCTCATTCAATTTCTATTTTTGTTATTGGATTATTTACATTTTCCATCATTTCATTTATCTAAGCATTTTATATTTTAGAATTAGTCATCTATTTTGTTTAAGTTTTCAGTTTCATTGGCAGATAGTTATACCCAATAATAGTTTCTAATAATTTCATTTCATTCTTTTTCATTTATTTTAATATCTTCTTTCTTTTTGATACTGGTAATTGAGTTTTCTTGTTTTAAAATATACTGCTTTAATCTGTATTTTCCATCACATTTAGTTATTTTTTAATTGAGTGAGCTTTTTCATCTTATTTTTGGTATACTCTCTTCTTTGATTTTTCAGGATTTGCTTTTGGTCTTTAATTGTGATTAAATAAATAGTTTTAAAAGATTTCTTTAGGGACCAAAATGGCATGTGTATAAGAAAAAGTAGCATCACAACATGGGGAATATTGCCATTCTACTCTTTAACCCTTTCCTTCATTTATGTATTCCTTTAGTTATTAAAAAATAATACAAGATATATCATGAAGGAATTTACAATTTGTTGAGGTTTGGTGGTGAATGAATGCAATTTCTACTTGGAGAATTGTGTGTGTGTGTGTGTGTGTGTGCATGCATGTGTGTGTAGACACAATTAACAAACTTCCTCATATCCAAAAGCTATATAATGGTAGAAGGTCCTACTTCTTGAAAAACTCAGTGAGCTTGGCTTTTGTATTATACATGGTGGAGAGAATATGTTCCTCTGGATAGAAGTAGAGCAATTTTCTCTAACTTTATTCTATGTTAACAGAAATTTATAGACTGCTCTTGAGAACTGAGTATTCCTTACTCTATGATGTCATACTTTCTCTTTATTTTTTGTATCATGTAAAAATGTCTTAGAGATGGCAGCTGCATATGGCATTATTCAAGAGAGACATTCTCTAATAAGACCAAAGTTAGAAAAAAAATTTGGAAAATGAAAGTCTGGAATCAACAATCCCTTGTATGAAGTTAAGGGTTGAGTTAGGGGATTGAATCCCTTGAGAGAAAAAATAAGTTCCTTTGTGC
This sequence comes from Antechinus flavipes, assembly GCF_016432865.1. Lineage (NCBI taxonomy): Eukaryota > Metazoa > Chordata > Mammalia > Dasyuromorphia > Dasyuridae > Antechinus > Antechinus flavipes. The sequence goes on from NC_067400.1 coordinate 481,992,274, forward strand.
AGTATGTAAACATGGGCTCAGTAATTCTTTCTCCCTGAAATGTCTTTTCCCAGAGAGAGAACTTGCTGTTTCCTCACTGTTTCCAATTGGGACCATGACATTTTCATACCTAGAATTCTGGAGACACCTCTAGGCACTATTTTAACTCCCCTGTAGGTGGAGCAGACTTTCTAGGTCTACTCAGTTAAAAACTTGTAGTTTTTATATCTCAAAACATACTCTACATCATTTCAGATGGTGAGATGTGCACTCCAATTCCCTGCTAGAAAAGGAAGCCTCACTGTCTCAGAGAACAAATTTTTGATCACCCTTATCAGAATTATTTCTCTTTCAGGAGAAATTAGTAAGGGTGAACACTCAAATGTCTGGACAGAGGAAAGGTGAGTGTAAAACACAACCTTTTAAAACATTTTGCAACTTTTTTTCTCCTCCCAACCTTGCCAACCTGTAGATAGGAGATCCTACAAGATACCACATCCCTGAACTCTGTCACTATCTCATATATGTCTTGTGGTCTTGGTAAGAATGTGGAAGAAAGCATTAAAGATAATTGGATACTTTCTACCCTTAATTCCCAAATAAAATATCTTATCCCTACTCTATGTCACTGGCTCATCTATAGGTCTTCTGGTAAAATGTAGGTAAGGATGTAGAAGAGAACATTCAAAGATAATGGGGTAGTCCCCTCGCTCTTTCGGACTCTATACCAAGAGGAAAAGGGACTCTGAATCAAGGTTTCAGAAAAAATTGATGGTTCAATGGCTAGGATCATTGTATTGGAATTAAAAACTTGAATTCAAATCTAGTTCAATCACCTACTCCCTATGTGACCTTGGGAAATGTCACTTAATTTGTTTGTCTCAATTTTTTCAAGTATAAACTGAAGACAATAGCATCTACTTCCCAATGTTGTAAAATTCAAATAATATATCTGTAAGGGATTTAGGGGAGTACCTGACCTATAATAGGTGCTATGTAAATGCTTGCCGTTATTATTTTTATTACTAATAATATTATTGATAATTTTGTTAATAAGTTGACTATAGCTTTTGCAGAACTCTTTGAGATACTACTTCACCACTTCTGAAATAAGAACAGTAGCTAAAATACTTACCCAATGTGTCCAGCAGAGGAGTGCTGTGGAGAAGGGGAGGAGACTACTGTTATTTTCCTGATTTCTTTTTGTTTTAAAATCTGAGGAACATTAACTATTACTCCACAGGGAACCTCAGGAACAATTTTTTGCATTAATCAAGTTCATGGAGACTGTGGCTCAGCCAATTAAATTACCTAGATATTTTTGGAATGATAGCATGGAATAATATTGATGCTTTCCAGAAATTTCCAGATTTACTCTTTTTCTTAAATGGGAAAGAGAGTTCATTTAGATTCTCCCTCCTCATTAATAGTACAATTTTTCTCTTCTCCTCATAGATCTCTCAAGATGAAAGAAAATGGCTTTGGAAAATGCCTCTTTAGTCACTGAATTCATCTTTGCAGGCTTAACAGATCAACCAGAGCTCCAGCTACCCCTATTCTTCCTGTTTATGGGAATGTATATGATCACTATAATGGGAAACTTGGGATTGACTATTTTAATCAGGATGAATTCTCAGCTTCACACTCCTATGTACTATTTCCTCTTTAACTTATCTTTCATAGATCTCTGCTACTCCTCTGTCTTTACTCCCAAAATGTTGATGAATTTTGTCCTAAAGAAAAACATCATCTCTTACTCAGGATGTATGGCTCAGCTCTATTTCTTCTGTTTTTTTGTTATTTGTGAATGCTATGTGTTGACAATAATGGCTTATGATCGTTATGTTGCCATCTATAATCCATTGCTATATAATGTCACTATGTCCAATCAGGTCTGTTCTTGGCTATTGAGTGGGGCATATGCAATGGGGTTTGCTGGTGCCATGGCCCACACTGGATGCATGCTGAGACTGGTCTTCTGTGATGTTTACATCATAAACCATTACATGTGTGACATCCTCCCCCTCCTCCAGCTCTCCTGCACCAGCACCCATGTCAATGAGCTGGTAGTTTTCATTGTTGTGGGCATAAATATTATAGTACCTAGTGTCACCATCTTTGCATCTTATGCTCTTATTCTGTCCAGTATCCTAAGCATGAGCTCTACTGAGGGCAGGTCCAAAGCCTTCAGCACCTGCAGCTCCCATATAATTGCTGTTGCCCTTTTCTTTGGGTCAGGTTTATTCATGTATTTCAAGCCATCTTCATCAGGGTCTGTGGACCAGGGCAAAGTAGCTTCAGTCTTTTACACAAATGTGGTGCCCATGCTAAACCCCCTTATTTACAGTTTGAGAAATAAAGATGTTCAGGCTGCCATGAAGAAAACCTTAAGGAGAAGAATGTTTACAAGGACAGCAACAGGACTTTCATAATGTGAGTTGAACTCAGGGAATCAAGATTTTTTTTTTTTGCCTTGATTAATTGCAATTAACTCAGGAAGGAATTCTTATCCAAATTATTTTCTTCCCATTCTCTATTGCACAACTTTCTACCAGTAGGAGTTCTTTGAGTTTAAAGATGAAGTGGAAAGTGCAAGAGTCTAGAGTAAGAGGGTTAGGATTTTAATACCGATGTTCTTTCTCTATACCCTTTATAGGCTCTGTCTTTTTAATTTGTAAATGGACTATGTGGCTTCTAAGATCCTTATAAATCTTTGATCTGTAACCTTGTGGGAAAATGTAAAAACACCATGTAATCATTCATCAAATCATATCTTAATCGTTCCTCCCTTACCCATTGCTAATTAGTAACTTAGGAAGGTAATACATGAAGGTAGGCTTCTGGATAAATATTGATGTGTCCAAGTTATAGAGATATACAACAACCCCTTCAACCTTCTAGCAAATCTATCATAATTGGTCTTACAGCCCCCTTTGGTATTGTATTTTTGTTACTTTTTTCCTCTCAAAATTGTTATAAAAATTGGATAGGTGTACAAAAGTATAATTTGTTCCTAATATCAAAATTCAAAGTAATTTCCTGTCATATTGACTGATCCAATCCCTTATGCTTCAATGCATAGCTCTCTATTGTATGTTGCTACAGATATTTTCAAACTCTCACAATAAACATACAATAGGACTTGTCTGTCTCAGAACAATAATTAAACATCCTCAGTGTGGTGTAAATGGAAGCTATTTATGACTAGAAAATGATGAGAAAAGTTTTAAGGGGAAAAGTTTTTATTTTCTGAAAAAATTGCTAGTAGTAAATATTCTTATAATAGTTATAGCATGTGGGAGATTAGAACAAGTTGATATAATTTATATACCTCTTCTGAAGGAAGTTTCTGTTCCCTGGTCAAATTGAGTGAACCCTTAGAATGGAAAAGGAATTTTTATTTTTGTTTCCCAACAGTTATTATCAGAAGCTAATGGATGGATGGGAAGACACCAAGTTGTGAAAAATATGTTTGCCATCTTGTCCAACATTTTCATGTTGGATGTGAAAGCTAAATACTTGCCTACATTGACATAGGTAGTAAGAAGAAGAGTCTATCTATGAAGAATTGAACATTTTTTGAGGAACAGTTTAGAATTTAGAGTTCTTATAGTTGAAAGGGAGTATAGCAAACTATAAAAGAATGCTGATTTTATTTCAAATTCTCTCTAGTGTATCTAGTAATTAATTGACATTGACTGACTTCTCACAGCTTAAGTTTTCCACATTAAAACAGAAATAACAAAACTAGTTTAAAAAATTGTCCTGAAAATCATTTGATAAAATATAGGAAAAAATGTTTGGCAAATCTTAAAGTGGTCTCTAAATGCCAGTTATTACTTGTTATGTACCACTTTCTATTCTCCTATGTTTTTAATTTCCTGTCTGAAACACCTATGCTTTTAAGATTTTAATTCAATGTACCTTGGATATGGATTTGATAGGGTAACATATATTAATTTTTTTATGACTCTTTTAAAAACACATCTGAGTAGTTCTAACAGTTCAATCTCTGATAGTCATCCAGATCTGAAACAATTTGTTAGTTATACTGTCATGATTATTTGTATTGTGAGCATTTGTCATTTTTTAATCTCCAAAATGAAATATATCTCTCATGTCTAATTAAAACCACCAGGTCATAGCTTTCTAGATATTCTTTGTGTGCTAAAATTTTAAATCTTTCAATAATTCAGTTTGCAGATTTCCTTTTCTTTTCTTTTTTCAAAAGTTTTTTTTTTTATGATTACCTATAAAGATACCTATAAAGGTAAAGGCAAACAACTTTCACTTAAAATTTATCTCCAAATTCTCTTTCCCTCTGTTCTCTCATTCTTTCTTGAGAAAACAAGCAGTTTGATAGATATGCATGTGCAGTCATGCAAAATATATTTCAATATTAGCTATATTGTAAAAAAAAAAAACACAGACAAAAAATCCAGAAAAAAAAAGAGTAACAAAAAGTATACTCCAGTGTGGATTCAGACTCCAAATGTTCTTTCTATAAAGATGGATAACATTTTTAATCATAAATGTCTTGGTAGTATTTTGGATAATTGTATTGCTGAGAATAGCTAAGTCATTTATAATAGAATTATAAATTCTTTCCATACACATAGATCTGAGAGGTAAATTATTCCATGACCCTCTAAATTAGTTATGGTATCACTAATTATATCTCAATTTATATCTCAATTCTCCTCTCCCCATTTATCTTTCTCTCTATTTATTTTTATTCTTTTCCTCCTCAAAAGTTTCTTTTGCTTCTGTTCTCTGCCTCTCTAAATTTACCCTCCCTTCTACTGATCCCTTATCCAATTAAAATTCTTAATACAAATAATAAACACAAAACAAAAACTCATAAAATTCTTCTTAATAAATAGCTCTGCAAACATATATAGACATACAAGTTGCAACTTTTCTAAACCAAGAGTGCTAACATTAAGCTTAGAATCAGAACTATGGATTTTGAGATCTAGGGGAGAGTCAGATCTCTACTTGCAGTCCTCCAGGAGAACCTACTCTTGTTTGAAAGTCCTTCATTTCATTAAATATCCACTTCCCCCCTGCAGGATTATATTCAGTTTTTCTGTGTAGCTATTCTTGGTTGTAATTCAAACTCCTTAGCCCTCCACATACAGTTAGTTGGATATATTTTATGAATGACTTACCCAATTCTATTTTTTAAGGAATTATTTTCTGCAGCTAATTTTTGTTTGTATTTTCCAACCAGTTCTACTTTTTAAGGTATTCTTTTCCTTTGTGGATTTTTGTGCCTCTCTTATCATTTGGCCAATTCCTGTTTTTAGAGGTATTATTATCTTTAATTTTTTGTGTTTCTTTTTTCAAGCTGTTTATTCTATTTTCATAATTTTCTCACATCATTCTCATTTTTTCTTAATTATAATGCCACTTTTATTTGATTTTTTAAATTGTTTTTGAACTCTTCCAAACTTTATTTTTGGGCCTTATGACCAATTTATATTTTTCTTTGATTCTTTTTGAATTTAGCTGTTTTGACTTTGTTGTTTTTTTCTGTTTTTATGAATTTATCTTTCCTCTTATGATATTTAATTTTCTATGGTCATGTTCTTTTTTGTTATTGTTTGCTCCTCTTTTCCTCATTCAATTTCTTGACTTTTAACTTTATGTTTGTTTGCTTCTAAGTAGTAAGATTGTATACTTCATAGCTTCATGCTTAAAATTAGGAAGACATGAATTCCTTTCAAACCTCTGATACTTACTAGTTATCACTAGCTGACACTTACTAGGTGTGTGAACCCTTGTTTCTTTTAGTTTCCTCACACATAAAATAAGCTGGAATTGGAAATGACCATCTACTCCAATACCTTTGCCAAGAAAGCCCCAAATTAAGTTATGATGAATTAGAAGATGAATTACACACTTTATCTTGTAGCCTTTGGATATGGGAGGTTTGACTTTTTCATCTTCTACTGACTGTATTTTGATCTTCCTTGTCACCATATTAACTTTCTATGGCAATAATCTTTTTTTGTTGTTTTCTCATTTCCCCAGTCTCTTATTTTATTTTTTAACTCTTTGTTAAATAGAGCTCTGTTCTCAGGATAGAGGATGCAATGTGCTAAATTTGTGTACCTACTTTCTAAGAACCTTTTAAGTTTTCAGTTCTTTCAATGTGAAATAATCCAAGGAGAGGTGTGTTTACTACTGTTTTCTAGTCTGTGAGCAAGCACAAGTTCTCTCTTCTGCTCTGGAACGGTGAACAGAGTCCTGTTCAATTGTGGCTATAACTTCTAATGTCCCACTTGCTCTGGGACTGCTTCTGTGTGCTCAGGACTATATCCTGGAGATCCTTATAACCTAGGACAAAGTAAAAGAGTCTTGCCACAGTGCTAGCAAAGACTTCCTTCTGACCAGCTAGTCAACTCCCTTACCATCTGTGGAGTGGGAAGCCATGGCTGCTACTGTTACTGTCACTGACTGCTGCTGATTCAGTGGCTCCCAAGGTTTGCTGTGACTGTGCTCCTCTCTTACAAATCTTTCCTGCCAGCTTTCTAAGTGGTGTTTTGTCTGTGGGCCGAGAGGTCTGGAAACCAGCTCTACTGCTGATTCAAAGGTCTCCAAGGACTTCTCCTGGTTGGGGAGGCAAGGCTTCCAGGCATGGCCTGCACCAGTACTGTGTTCTATTCTCACCTTGATGTAATAGACCTTTCCTGTTGACCTTCAAAGTTGTCTTCCATTGGAAAATTGTTTTATATATATTTGTGAATTCTCATGCTTTAAAAAATTTGTCTAGTGAAATTATTTAAAGGTATTTGGAGGGACTTGGGGGAGAGCTCAGCCTCTTACCTTTAAGCTGCCATCTTGGTATTGTCTAAGTTTTATATGTTTTCAAAACCAACCTAAATAGTAATCTCTGATTGCGAATCTATTTACATGCAAAGTTGTGAATCAAAAAGAAGTGTTTTTCTTTAAAAAAAAACATAGAAACAATTCAAAGATATATTTGTAGTGTAAAGCATGATAAGACATAATTAAACATTTTCAAATCACTAGAATAGAGTCAGTATCTGGCTACATTTTCAGAACCAACATTGCTCCTTTGATCACAAATTCTTCTTCTATCTATACACCCCAAATTTTAATTTCTTCTTCGATCCTGTAATTTTCTGAAGAAGTTATCTTTCTAAGTCACATTCATTTGGATTTTATCAATTTTTCAACATGAGGTATTGTATTCATTTTTTTTCCAACTTCCTTTCCAGCTTTCCCAGAAGTTTTGTGGTAAATCTTTACTCCTTTGGTTGGTGTCTTTGGATTTATCAATAACTATGCTGCTCTTTATTATATTAATTCTATATACTGAATAACAAACCTGTACCACTGATCAACTAATCTAAAAACATATTGATAATCATTGCTATTGTTTAGATTGAGATCTGGTTTGGCCATATTATTTTTATATTCCCTTTTATGATTTCCTTTGAAATTATTTATCTTCTTCTTCCCCTGATGAATTTTGTTATTGAAATAATCCTTTGGTAGATTTATTGCTATGACTCAAAAAAAGAGGGAATAATATGTCATAACTTACTCATGAACAATTACTACTTCTTCAGTTGTTTGGACCCTTATTTATTTCTGTCAAGAGTATTATTGCATTTATATAGTTCTTATATATAGAAGAGAGAGAAAAATAGATTCCAAATTATTTTATAAATTCTGTATTCATTTTAATTGTACTTTTTGCTTTCTACCTCTTCCTCTTTAAATTTTTGGCAATTCAAACATTTTGATCATTTATTTTATATTCTTGTACTTTACTGAAATTATTGCTATGATTAATTTTTAATTGACTCTCAGTGATTCTCTAAATAAACCATTATATCATCTGCAAGTTACAATTTTTTATACTTTTTGCTAATCACCATTTTAGATTCATTTTCTAGGGAGAAGGCTAATATTTCCATAATGAAGAGTAGTAGTGAATAATGGACATCTTTACACTGATTTTATTGTAAAACATATCTAGCTTATTTTGGTTTTATATATAATTGTACCTCTTGATGTAAGGTAGAAATTATTTATTATATTAAGGAAAAGTTCATTTATTACTATATTTTATTGTGGTTTTTAAAAAAAGCTGTTGGATTTTGTGAAAAGTTTTTTCTTCATTAAACAATATAATATACTTTTGTTATTATTATTATCTTTTATATTTATAGTTTTTCTAATGTTGAAATAACCTTCATTTCTGGTATAAATCCCAGTTAATGATCTTTTCCATGCTGTTGTAGCTTTCCTTGTCACTAACATTTTATTCAGATTTTTATATCAGTGTTCATTAACACTGATATTGGTCTATTAACTTCACTTTGTGTTTTGAGTCTTCCTGATTTAGGTACCATGACCATATTTGAATCAGAGAGGCAATTAGGTAGGATTCTATTTTTCCTATTTTGTAAACAGTTTGTAGAAAATTTGAATTAATTATTATTTAAATGTTTAATAGAATTCAATTGTAAATCCATCTGAAGCTTTTTTTTTTCTGGTGTCAATTCATGGTTCATTCAATTTCTATTTTTGTTATTGAATTATTTAAATTTTCCTCATTTATTGATCTGAGTATTTTATATTTTAAAATTATTCATTCTTTTTTTAAGTTTTCAGTTTCATTGACAGTTAGAACCAACAATTTCTAATAATTTCCTTTTTTTCCTTTCCTTTGCTTTGATATCTCTTCCTCTTTTTGTTGCTGGTAATTGAGTTTTCTTTTTATTTGGTCATTTTATTTTAGTCATTTATTAATTTAATAAGATTTGTTTTACTTTTGGTATTATCTCTTTTGATATTTTAGAATTTATTTTTGTCTTTAATTGCTAATTAAATAAGTAGTTTTTAAAAAGTTTTCTTTAGGGACCATGATGGAATGTACATAAGAAAAAATAGCATTACCATATGGGGAGTACTGCCATCCTATTCTTATCAAAGAGCCCTATTCTTTCATTCATGTTTTGTTTTATTTTTTAAAAAAGCAAAACAAGACACATCATCAAGGAAGTTACTAATTTGTTGGCATTTGCTGATGGATGGATGCAATAAATACTTGAAGATGAGATAGAGAGAGAGAGAGAGAGAGAGAGAGAGAGAGAGAGAGAGAGGAGAGAAAGAGGGGGAGGGAGAGCTGTAGTATGTGTGAGTATGTGTATGGGTAATTAACATTAACATATCCAAAATGGGTATAAGAGAAGAAAGTCTAGCTTCTTGAAAACCTCAATGAATTTGGCTTTTGTATTGTATATGTAGAGAATATATGTTCCCTTTGTGTAGAAATAGAACAATTTTCTCTATCTATCCTGATTCCATATTCATAGAAACCTATAGACTGCTATTGAGAGATAAGCTCTATTTTCTAAATCATGTTAAAAAAAGTCTTAGAGATAACATCATAAGACATTGTTTAACAGAGAAATTCTCAGAACAAGATTAAAAAAATTTGGGAACCAAGGTAAGAGTCTGGGAATCAATAATCCCTAGTGTGAAGTTAAGGGTTGAGTTGAGGATTGAATCCTTTGAGAGAAAAAAAATAAGCTCTGTGATAACAGTGTGTAAGCATGGGCTTTATAATTCTTTCTCCCTGAAGTGTCTATTCCCAGAGTGAGAACTTGTTGTTTACTCCCTGTTTACAATTGGGTCCATGGAATTTTCACACCTTAAATAAAACCTTCAGTTTCCTATCATCTGTTGATTTTGGAGACACCTCTAGGGACTATTTTCTTCTCTGTAGATGGAACAGACTTTCTAGGTGAAGTCACAGTAAGATCCTGGAATTTTTATATCTTATTCAGAGGCTGAGGTAGTTGCTCTGATTGCCCCAGAAAAGTCTGGCTTTTTTGAGCTAGTGTCTCTTATCAGTGTCTTTCAAGGTGAATTTCTGATCACTCTTATTAGAATTATTTTCCTTTAGGAGAACTTGTGTCCAGATGGAGGGAGGATGAATGTGAAACCACCTTTTTCAAAAATTTTTACTACTATTTTCTCCTCCTTGCCTTGCCAACTTGAGATATAAGCTTCTATAAAATATCACATTCCAGAACTCTGTCACCAGCTCATATATAGGTCTTTTGGTAAAATGTAAGTAAGTGTGGGGAAGAGAACATTCATAGATAATAGAGTAGCCCTCTACTTCCTTAGGATTACATACTTAGAAAAAAAAAAGGAACTCATTACCCAGGCTTCAGAAAACTAGATGGTTCAAAGGATGGGACCTATGGAATTGGACAGAGAAACCTGAATTCAAGTCTACTTCAGGCACTGTGTGAACCCTGTATGGCCTTGGGCAATGTCACGTAATTTGTTTTTCTTCTTTCCCTCAAGTATAAATTGAGGATAATAATATTATCTGCTTCCCAGGGTTGTGAAATTTAAATTATATATTTGGAAGTTATTTAGGGTGGAACTTGACATATGATAGGTGCTATGTAAATCCTTGCCATTGTTATTTTTATTACTAATAACATTATTGGTAATATGGTTAATAACAAATATAACTAATGTTAGGTATAATACTTTGATTATAGGATTTTGCAGAACTCTTTGAGATACTATTTCATGATCTCTGAAATCAGGACAGTAAAAGTATTTATCCAAAGTGACTAAAACAGGAAGAGCTGGGGAGGAGGGGAAAAACCATTGTCATTTTCCTGATTTCTTTTTTCTTTGGAATGTGAGGAAATCAATTGTTATTCTGTAGTGGAACCTAGGAACAATTTTCTGCATTCATCAAGTTCATGTAGACTGTTAGTCAGTCAAAATCCCTCAAAATTTGGGGTTGATAGCATGACATTGTGATGATGCTTTACAAAATTTTCAGAATTGCCTTTTTTCATAATTTGGGGAAAGGATTCATTTAGTTTTTTCTCCATTACTAGTACAATTTTTCTTTTCTCCTCATAGATGCCTCAAAAAAAACATGGCTTTGGAAAATGCCTTTTCCGTCACTGAGTTACAGGCTTAATAGATCAACCAGAGCTCCAACTACCCCTATTCTTCCTGTTTATAGGAATGTATATGATCACTATAATGGGAAACTTGAGATTGACCATTTTAATCAGGGTGAATTCTCAGCTTCACACTTCTATGCACTATTTCCTCTTTAACTTATCATTCATAGATCTCTGCTACTCTTCTGTCTTTACTCCCAAAATGTTGATGAATTTTGTCCTAAAGCAAAACATCATCTCTTATTCAGAATGTATAGTTCAGCTCTATTTCTTCTGTTTTTTTGTTATTTGTGAATGCTATGTATTGACAATAATGGCTTATGGTCATTATGTTGTCATCTGTAATCCATTGCTGTATAATGTCACTATGTCTAACCAAGTCTGCTCTTGTTTATTGGGTGAAGCATATGCAATGGGGTTTGCTGGTGCCATGGTCCACACTGGATGCATGCTGAGACTGGTCTTCTGTGATGCTTACATCATAAACCATTACATGTGTGACATCCTCCCCCTCCTCCAGCTCTCCTGCACCAGCACTTATGTCAATGAGCTGGTAGTTTTCATTGTTGTGGGCATAAATATTATAGTACCTAGTGTCACCATCTTTGCATCTTATGCTCTTATTCTCTCCGGTTTCCTGAGCATCAACTCCACTGAGGGCAGGTCCAGAGCCTTCAGCACCTGCAGCTCCCATATAATTACTTTTGCTCTTTTCTTTGAGTCAGGTTCATTCATGTATCTTCAGCCCTCTTCATCAGGGTCTGTGGACCAGGGCAAAGTAGCTTCAGTCTTTTACACAAATATAGTGCCCATGCTAAACCCCTTCATTTATACTCTGAGGAATAAAGCTGTTCAGGCTGCCATGAGCAAAACCTTGAAAAGAATGTGTACAAGGACAGTAACAGGAGTTTTATAATATGTTTTGAACTCAAGGACCAAGATTGCTTTTTTTTTTTTTTTTTTTTTTTTGCCTTATGTGAGGGATGTAGAAGACTCTTACCCAAAATGACACTCAGAGATCACTCAGTAGAAAGCAGAAAGATTGTTTATTAAAATCTCTGGAGAATGAGCCATCCCATCATGAGAAAAGAAAAAGTTAGTGGTAGGAATGCTAAAAAAGTAGTAAAGATACACAGTTTTTATACAAGAGATTATATCACAAGTAAGAGAGCATTGAAAAGGGGAAAGGGAGGCATCTAATTGGTTGTTGCTATCTGGAGAGATTGGAATGGAAGGTTTCTGTTTTCCTGAAATCACCTGATTTTTAGGCAACAGAAAATCAGGCCTTCAGGCTTTAGATAGACAGTGGTCAAGCTAATAGACTAAATATCGCTAAGTGTCAAATACTGATAAATGTCATCAGCTCAGGTTAAGTAAATATGTTTATAGCTGGCCAAGGCACAAGTAAATATAGGCCTGCGTATATTATACAGGTCATAGGAGAAATACAGAAATAATGAAAATAAAATACAGAAAAAGAATTCATACATTCCTGTAAGTTCTTCACCTTATCTCTCTATTCCACACAATTCCCCCTTATAATATGTAAATAATTTTTATCATATTTCTATGAAGAACTTACACACTGTTCAAAATCAGTTAACATATCTCTACATTACATATCTATATATTGTTTATCAATTTCACCATCAAGGTCATCCCTTTCTAATATATTCCAGCCTGCTCTCTGAAGAATCATTATTTTAATAGCATCTTTTGTATGCAATATTTTGATAGGGATCATTGAACTATTCTGATTACTAATGTAATAATACAGGGTAGACAGAGTGGTAGCAGGAGCATACTATTGATTGGAATAAGGCCATACCATAAAAATTACTTCCACCAACTATCTTGAAAACAGTTATCACAGAACAGATTACCATTTGGCAGACATAAAAATACAAAGATTAACAAAGATGACAACATAGGGAAACTGAGGTACAACATTACATACTCTCCTTTTGAATATTTGAATTATTGAATTACCTCCCCTAGATACCTGGGAGGTCTCAGCACCATAATTTTGACCAACCTTATGTGAAGCAAATAAATCAAAAATAAAACTAGAAAATGCAAGAACTTATGGCAAAGGCAAGTCTCTTCCTGACAATGCCAGAGTTATCAGCAGTACAAAGGCCCTTATCTCTGCCAGAGAATCCAGTTTGAAATGGACAGTTCACTGTGTTAGGTGGTCTTCAATCATTTGTGCACTTAATTCAGCCTCTGTTTCTATAGGGAGTAGCAGTGCTCAAGACAATCATGCTGCCCATGCTAGGAGGGGCATCGTAAGTCTGTCAGGGATTTCAAAGGAGGGAGCTCCACCTGTCTTGGATCCAGAAAGGATTTCTGAGCAGAATATGCACAATTATGCCATGGAGGCAAGCAAACACGGAACTTTAGAGGCGTGATCTCAAAACTGTAATGTCCCTTGAAAATGCTGAGATACCAATTAAGAAACTGGGGTAAGAAACTACCAGTCCCAAGACATGTGTATATCTTGGAGATTTCCTAAAAACAGACAATCAGAGAATAGTTTGCCAGAGTAATCCCAATAGAATAAGGGATTTCCAAGCTAAAGCATCAAATAATCATTTCACATATAAAGTTTCTATACATCCATAACAGCAATAATTGCACAATTTAACAATTTTCATCCCAAATTTAAACATACAGTAATACAGTTGTAATTTTAACATTAATTCATCATTTTCCCATTTCCCCATATCAATCCAAATTACATCAGAGCAGGGGTGATGTCTCAATCTAAGCTGCTTCAGGCTGAGAAATGGACGAAGGCTCTCAATCCATTCAGGGGTATGGTTGTGGCATGCTGACAGCTACCAAAGCTTCAGATGGGATGATCCATGTCTCAGAAGAGGTTCACTAATCTGAATTTGACCAACATCCAGAACAACAAAAAAGCTAAATCTAACAAGATTAGAATAGTCTGAGATAGAAAGTCTTGATTCACCAGACTGCTGCCAACTGTGAAGATCCAGCAGCTGAGTTTGCTTCACAAAGTAGGCAAATGGCTATCAGCTATATTCCCAATAAATAAAACACCAGTTATATTTCACAAACCATTGTTAATTGTCTTCTTATCATTTAAAAACCTTTTGAAAAACACTTAAATATCATAAACTCAATATCCAATAACAGACAGATGATGAGGCTAAATACTTATTTGCCTAAGCATTTAGGATATAATGATTACATATAATCAGATTGGAAACAACAAAGTATGACATAATTGAATTACCTTAACAGTTTCTATTGACCATTTCTCTGATCACAGAAATAAGTCATAGGAAGAAAAAAAATGCAAGAACATAATTATAACATAACAAGCAGTTAGAACTCAACCTTCAGCACACAAGAGAGTGGAGTTTTAAAACTCCCAAATAGTATTAATAGTAAGAAATTGATCCCAGAAAATTCACACAGTTCTTACATACCAAGTAGATGCTGAATCTTGAATAAGTTGAATATTATACTAATCATTTTGCTTTTAAAATACCCAATACACAGAAAAATCCCAAACTATATATTGTTCACAACAAAAACATTTTCAAAAGGACAAAAGCAAAAACTATTATTCTTGGAGCTCCTTTCAGATAATTGGCATCAATACAGTTAATTAAAACTTCCTAATTTCACGTAAAAGAATCTGAAGAGTTCTTGAAAACATCAATTAAACTTTTTTGAAATAACCCTTTCAAACTATATGTCACATTTCTGATCATATTCCTTAAACAAGAAAACCATTATGTATCTAAAGAAACAAATATTCAATCAATTCACATCTTGTAAGACCAGCCTGTCCCTTTAAATTACCATTTGCTTTCTTCAGCAAGAGGAACCAAAGAGCTGCAGCACCTTTCCACTGCTACTCTCCCCCCACAAAAACACATCTCGTTTCACAGCCATCTCTCTGACTACCCTTTCCAACCAGTTCCTCCTTTTTCCCACTGATTTCTTCTTGAAATCATTTGCTCCTACTAATCAATCTTTCTTAAATCACCCTCATTCTCCTATCCCATCTCTCTGTCTCTCTCCTCTCAGTGCTTACTTGCTCAAACCTTCTCCAACTTTCTTTAAACACTCCCAAACCAATAACCCTTCTGACAAGATGCTCCATTGAAACTATTAATTGTTTTTGCAAATCAATCTTTCTTTTCCCTTTTCTTTAAATCACCTTTTTTAAACTTTAAGATTCACAATCAACTTTGAAACAAATTTCATAAAACTTATAATATAGTTTATAAATTACCCAATACTTCTAAAAAGCAACATACCATTTAAGTAGGGAGATACAAATGCAACCTCCCCTAAGGTAAGCTACTGGCATTTTGTTTAATAACCTATATTTTTAATTTGAAGTCCGACCAAATAATAAAACAAAAAGTTTTTCTCTTCAGTTGTAAAGGCTGCAATATTCAAACAATTCTTAAGATTTTATACTCAGAATAAATCTAACATGTGCAAGGCAACAGTAAAATTATTTCCGATTTCAAAATTAAAATACCTCTTTAAAATATAGTAAGTTCCCAAAACTCTTAATCAAATGTTGCATACAAACAATTACCAAATTTAGCCTTCGTAAATATTCTATTATCTAAATCCATGAAAGCAAACTTGCTAATGATAATTTTTCTTTCTTCTCCTGAGACAATTTTTAGAAACATGCCTAGTTTTCCCGCAGGTCTAACAGGTCAGAGAACCCCCATAATTCAGCTATTTACGTCTCTTACTCTATCTTATTCCTCCTTCCAATATCTGCAATTTCTTATTTCCAGTCTTAACAAACATACCAATTTAAAAGTTATTTTAAAATTAACCAGTACTTTAGTTTGTGAAATTTCCTAAAATCTACCTAGATATTCCATTAAATTTCTTTTCTTTAGTAAGCCAGAAAAGAGTTAAGCACCAATCCTTGCTTTATCTTGAGATTTTTTTCCTCTGGCAGGATTCCACAAGCCTGAGTTCTGATAACAAGGCTTCTTGCTTACAGGAGGGATAGCCACTGTTCTTCTATTTTCCAAAATTTCAATCTATGTTTTTATTTTTTCCTGCTCTGTCTCACCTCCCTTCCTGCAAAGCTGCTGCAGTCAGCCAGAGGTACAGGGAAAGAAAGAAAAAAAAAAGATTTTCTTTTCTTGAGAAGTCCAAAACTAGTTCCCAAATTACCTTACCATCATCTTAAGACCAATACATTCTTAGCCACTTTGTAAGAATTACTACTCTGAATGAATTCCAATTCCCACAATTCAGCCTGATATTTTTCTAAACCTGTAACACAGAGGCTGAATTCTTATCTCTTACGAGCTTTTAAACTTTTTTTTTTTTAACTTTTTATTGACAGTACATCTGCATGGGTAATTTTTTACAACATTATCCCTTGAACAAACTTCTGTTCCGACTTTTCCCTTCCCTCCCTCCACACCATCTCCTAGATGGCAGGCAGTATTATACATGTTAAATATGTTATAGTATATTCTAATTACAATGTATGTGTGTAGAACCAAACAGTTTTCTTGTTGCACAGGAAGAATTGTATTCAGAAGGTAAAAATAACTTGAAAAGAAAAACAAAAATGTAAACTGTTCACACTCATTTCCCAGTGTTCCTTTCCTGACTATAGCTGATTCTGTTCATTATTGATCAATTGGAACTGAATTAGAATCTCTCTTTGTTGAAGATATCCACTTCCATTAGAATATATCCTCATACAGGATTGTTGTTGAAGTGTATAATGAACTTCTGGTTCTGCTCATTTCACTCAGCATCAGTTCATGTAAGTCTTTCCAAGCCTCTCTGTATTCATCCTGCTGGTCATTTATTACAGAAAAATAATATTCCATAACATTCATATACCACAGTATACTTTAATCATTCTCCAATTGACGGGCATCCATTCATTTTCCAGTTTCTAGCCACCACAAACAGGGCTGCCACAAACATTTTGGCATATACAGATCCCTTTCCCTTCTTTAGTATCTCTATGGGATATAAGCCCAGTAATAACACTGCTGGATCAAAGGGTATGCACAGTTTGAAAACTTTTCAGGCATAATTCCAGATTGCTCTCCAGAATGGTTGGATTGGTTCACAACTCCACCAACTATGCATCATTGTCCCAGTTTTCTCACATCCCCTCCAACATTCATCATAATTTTTTCCTGTCATTTTAGCCAATCTGACAGATGTGTAGTGGCATCTCAGAGTTGTCTTAATTTGCATTTCTCTGATCAATAGTGATTTGGAACACTTTCATATGAGTGGAAATAATTTCAATTTCATCATCTGAAAATTGTCTGTTCATATCCTTTGACCATTTATCAAATTGGAGAATGGCTTGATTTCTTAAAAATTAGAGTCAATTCTCTATATATTTTGGAAATGAGGCCTTTATCAGAACTTCTAATTCTAAATTTCCCAGTTTCCCAGAAGTTCCCTTCTAATCTTATTTGCATTAGTTTTGTTTGTACAAAAGCTTTTTAATTTGATATAATCAAAATTTTCTATTTGGCGATCAATAATGATTTCTAGTTCTTCTTTGATCACAAATTCCTTCCTCCTCCACAAGTCTGAGATCTAAACTATCCTATGTTCCTCTAATTTATTTATAATCTCGTTCTTTGTGCCTAAATCATGGACTCATTTTAATCTTATCTTGTTGTTTGGTGTTAAGTGTGAGTCCATGCCTAATTTCTGCCATACTAATTTCCAGTTTTCCCAGCAGTTTTTGTCAAATAATGAATTCTTATCCCAAAAGTTGGAATCTTTGGGTTTGTCAAACACTAGATAGCTATAGTTGTTGACTATTTTGTCCTGTGAACCTAACCTATTCCACTGATCAACTAATCTGTTTCTTAGCCAGTACCAAATGGTTTTGGTGACCTCTGCTTTATAAATAGTTTTAGATCAGGTACAGCTAGGCCACCTTCATTTGATTTTTTTTTTCATTAATTTCCTTGAAATTCCTGACCTTTTGTTCTTCCATATGAATTTTTTTTTCTAGATCATTAAAATATTTTCTTGGAAATCTGATTGGTATAGCACTAAATAAATAGATTAGTTTAGGGAGTATTGTCATCTTTATTATATTCGCTCGGCCTATCCAAGAGCATTTAATATTCTTCCAGTTATTTAAATCTGACTTTATTTGTGTGGAAAGTTTTTTGTAATTTTGCTCATATAATTCCTGACTTTCCTTTGGTAGATAGATTCCCAAATATTTTATGCTGTCGACAGTTATTTTGAATGGAATTTCTCTTTGTATCTTTTGATGTTGGATTTTGTTGGTGATGTATAAAAATGCTGAGGATTCATGTGGATTTATTTTGTATCCTGTACCTTTACTAAAGTTGTGAATTATTTCTAATAGCTTTTTAGTAGAATCTCTGGGGTTCTCTAATTATACCATCATATCATCTGCAAAGAGTGATAATTTGGTTTCCTCATTACCTACTCTAAGTCCTTTAATCTGTTTCTCAACTCTTATTGCCGAGGTTAGTGTTTCTAATACAATATTGAATAATAATGGTGATAGTGGCAACCTTGTTTCACTACTGATTTTACTCATAAAGGTTCCACTTTATCCCCATTACATATGATGCTTACTGACTTTTAAATATATGCTCCTGACTATTTTAATGAAAAGTCCATTTATTCCTATACTCTGGTATAATAGTTCTGTGATTTAGCCATGATATTCCTTGGGAATTTATTTTTGGGGCCTTTTTAGGAGGTGATCAGTGAATGCTTTCAATTGCTGTTTTACTTTCTGATTCTAAGTTGTCAGGGTAGTTTTCCTTTATGATTTCCTGTAAGATAATGGCTAGGTTTTTTTTTTTTTTTTCATCATGGCTTTCAAGAAGTCCAATAATACTTAAGTTGTCTCTCCTAGATCTATTTTCCAGGTCAGTTGTTTTTTTCCTGGAGGTTTTTCATATTTTCTTCTATTTTTTTCATTTTTTGACTGATTTTTGAAGTCTTATCAAGTCATTCACTTCAATTTGTTCAATTCAAATTTTTAGTGTATTATTTTCTGTAGTTATTTTTTTAGCTCCTTTTATATTTGGTCAATTGAGTTGTTTTGTGCATTGCATTTTTTTCCATTTCACAAATTTTGTTTTTCAATGAATTGGTATCTTTTTCATATCTATTTTTAGGTTATTATGTGCTTTTTCCATTCTTTCTTTCAATGATCGCATCTGCTTTCCACATTTTTCTTCTAACTCTTTTTTAAGATCTTTTATGCAGTCTTCTAAGAATGCCTTGTGAAATGGGGACCAGCTCATCTTTCCCTTTGGGGCTTCATCTAGATTTGCTTTGCCCTTAGGAACCTCAGGATTTGAGGTCTGTTCTCTCTCTCTCTCTCTCCATAAAAGCTGTCTATGATGAAAGTTCTTTTTAGTTTTTTGTTCATTAATTTTTTTTTGAGGCTTGAGTTATACTCTTAATGGGAAGGAGCTATCGCTGCTTTAGTTTTAGTTTGAGTAGGTTCTCAGAAGGTTGGGCAGAACACTGAAAGTTATAGCTACACAAATTTATTACATAACAAATTAGTAAAAAATAAATTCCTTCTATAAAATTCCAAACAATTGATGATTTGGTCTTTTCTTCAACAGTTCCAAAGCATGAAGAATATAACTGTCAGTGTCACTATTAATTCTCATCATTATAATGCAAACTATTGTTATTTTGGTGCTATGATTATAATAATATTTTCATAATTTGCAATTTTTATCTTTGCTAAAGTCTTATAAGACACTTTCCTTAATTTTTTGTTTGACAATCTTCTATCTAGGCAGAATTTTACAAGAATACCCAAATGAATACTAGCACATAGACATCAGAGTTTTATCCCAGACCCTGACATGTAGGAAACACACTGTTTTATCTTTGATCGCAAAATTGGCTACTCAGCCTCTTTACTTATTTGTTAGGGGAAAAAAAGTGATGCACTTGCCAGAGCACAGTAGGGAACCTTGACATCCACAGCTCTCTACCACTACACGTTTGCAGGAACAAAGTCCTCCCAATGGACTGCTTGAACAAAAGAATAATGAACTAGATGCCAAGATCAGTTGATATATTTATCGGACAGAAAAACAGCTAAGGAAGTGCTGGTCACTATTAACCAAGTCCTAAGTTAACAGAGCTCACCACTTTGCATTTTCATGCAAAAATAATCTTTTTTGGATATCCTTTTCAAAGTTGTAAGTGCTTTCTCAACCTCTCACATACAGGATCAAGAAAAGAAGCTGGTATATGCTTTACTTGGCTTTGCCACATTTATGTATTTAATCTATCCCTGTCACTCAGCCACTTTCTTCTTGAGATCCTTATAATTATCAAATAGGTAACTCTACTTCAATATATCTCTTTCCCAATAAATTCAGCATCTGATTTTCAAATTTCTCGTACCCCTTCTTCTCCCCCTCATGAACATTTGGGCTTCTCAGATACCCAATTTCAACTATTGTGATCTCTGAATTCAGGCTGCTTCAACTATCTTTCAACTTCTTTAAGTATCAATTTAAATAAGTTGTTTACAGATGACAAAATTTCTAGATATGATCTAGGGATGTATACATAGAGAGTGAGTGAAAATGAAAGAAGTAAGAAATCAAGGAAAATAATAATGACATTTCCCCAGAAAAAGGAAATCCCTAATGAGATAAGTCTCTTTGGAAGTCTCTGTAGATTACTAATGAGATCCCAGAGATCTTATAAACAACCATAAAAATCTTAAGGTACATCATCAGGAGTTCTGTTAACACTGATGAACACTATTTCTTGATAGCTAAATAAGATACTCTGGATAGAGGCACAATTAGAAATAAACATCCACAAATTTAATCAATTCTCAAAGCATTTTGGAGATGGTTTGTGTCCTAATTCCCATCTACATTAAAAAGGATTAGAAGCCTCTCTATCTACACTATATTAATTTTTTATACAAGACATTGACTTGGAATGAATATGCTTTTCAGGATAAAGAGGCTCTAATATTCAATGCTAGAAGGTAAGTAGTTGATTAATTTGAAATTTTTCTTCTAAAAATGGCACTTCAGGACTTTACAAAATTCTCTTCTGTGCATCACTTATAATATCATGGGTTTGAAGATTAAGAAGTGATAGTTTTAAAAATAGATTTTAAAGGCATGAGGAAATACATCTCAGAATGATTGAACTACTGAATTTTAGAGTTAGAAGAGACTTTCCATCTAGTCCAAACCATACACTACAATTTTCCATATTATCCATACAACAGTTGGAATCATGTTACTTCTATTTGAAGATAAGCTCTGAGGGGGACTCTACTACTGTCAAGGCAATCTATCTCACTTTGGGTTGTGTCAAGATTTTTATCCTTTCATTAAATATAAATTTGCCTCTTTGTTACTTTTAAATATTGTTCTTTCTTTCTGTACTTTGGAGACAAACTGAACAAGTCTAATCTCTTTTCAGCATGAGAGCCCTTGGAATACTTGGAAATAATTACTGTGTTCATCTGATTCTTCCTCTCTCCAGACAAAAATTTCAGAAGTAGTTAATATTATCCTTATAAGGTATTCATGTCATACATGACTCTCATTGCCCTTTTCTGAATATTCTCCAACTTGTAAATGTCCTTTCTAAACCATGGCAAACAGAATAGGATAAAATGTTTTATGAATGGTTTGACCAGTGTGGAATATGGTAAATCAACAGAGCTAAAATAGAAGCATCTGTCTGTGTATTATTAATGAGATCTGGGTAATCTTATAAATAGTCATAAAATCCTTCAGATATTTTGAGAGGAACTCTACTAACATTAATGAATACTGGAAATTCAGATTATATTCATGCAGACCAAAATTATAATAGTTTTTTTCTGATTGCCACATTATACATCTTAGTTATATTGACTATGCTATCAAATAAAAACCCAGATTTTTAACAAACAAAATGATTCTTAAACATATCTCTATATCTTTTGAACAAATGAAACATATTTTAACTGCTGTTCACAATTTTACATTTATGTCTGTATTAAATTTCAGCATAAAAAATTGAGCCCAATTCTTAAACTGCAATGACATTTTTGGATCTTGTTTAGGATACATTGCAAGTTTACTTGTTGCTAAGTTTTGTAGAGTATTTGAATTTGATAAACATACTATCCATGCTTCCATTCAAGTTATTTAACAATAACAAATCAAACAAAAATTCCCAATGCCCTCTACTGGATACTACCTTTCAAGATGGCATTTAAAAAATTAAAATAACTCTTTGTGAGTGCACCAAATTGCAATTCTGTGTAATTCATGTCACTTCATTCTTTTTGATTGAAAGATTGAAGACATGAAAGAATTATACCTTTTCCTGAATTGCACCAATATTAGACCTTGGGTGATATACTTATTGCATTTCTTGCCTCCAAAGCCTTTTCACAAGTATTTAAAATATAAATAAAATACCAAGATCCAAATTTTAATAATTTTAGAAAACATTATTTAAAATTTAAGATAAAACTACTATAAATGAGAATCATCAAGTGAGAATAAACTTTAGGTTCTATCTTTTATGCTTATCAATAATAAGAAATAAAACTTCAATATCATCAAGGTTTTTCCAAATGCACTATTGATTATGAGTAAAGACCTTTGAAACCATGAATGGTTATAAGGATAAAAATAATTATATGAAGTGGTAAGATGGTACTTTCAAACAAGCTGGTATACATGCATTACATAACTGAAAACTAATGATCACAAACATTTGTAGGAAAATGGAATTATGCAAAAGATTATGTCATACATGATTTAATTATGTCTGAGATCATTTTTGAAACTTAACAAGGACATCCACTTTATTGTTGTTTTTGTTTATCTTTCATGTTTTCATATTCTTGCCTCCTCCTGCTCTACAATCAAAAGTAATGGAGAAAGGAAATTATTCACTAGTCACTGAGTTCATTCTCACAGGGCTGACAGACCAGCCAGAGCTCCAACTACCTCTCTTGTTCCTGTTCCTAGGAATTTATGTGGTCACTACAGTGGGGAACCTGGGCATGATCATATTGATTAGACTCAGTTCTCATCTTCACACCCCCATGTACTATTTCCTGTGCTGTTTGTCCTTCATAGATCTCTGTCAATCAACTGTCATCACACCTAAAATGCTGGTGAACTTTGTGTCAGAGAAAAACACTATCTCCTACCCTGCATGCATGACCCAATTCTGCTTTTTTGCCTTTTTTGCAATTTCTGAATGTTTCATGTTGGCTGCTATGGCATATGACCGCTATGTCGCCATATGCTATCCCCTTCGTTACAGTCTTATAATGTCTTATCAAATGTGTTCATGGTTGGTGATTTGGGTCTATGTACTGGCCCTGGTTGAGGCCACAGTTGACACTGGATGCTTGTTTAGAGTGTTCTTCTGCAAAGAAAATGCCATCAACAATTACTTCTGTGATATCCATTCAATCTTGAAGCTCTCATGCTCTAATATCTATATCAATGAAGTGGTGGTCCTGTCCTTCAGCATATTTAATATCATTTTCCCAACATTAATCATTTTTTCCTCTTATGTTTTCATCATTGCTAGCATTTTAAAAATTCCATCTATTGAAGGCAGATCAAAAGCCTTCAGTACCTGCAGTTCCCACCTTGCAGCAGTTGGTGTCTTCTTTGGCTCTGCGGCATTCATGTACCTGCAGCCAGCTTCAGTCAGCTCCATGGATCAGGGGAAAGTGTCTTCTGTGTTTTACACTATCATTGTGCCCATGTTAAACCCTCTCATCTATAGTCTGAGAAATAAGGATGTCAAAATTGCCTTGAAGAAAGTGATAAAAAAGAACATTTTCTTGTAAAGAGCAATATCAGAATAATTAGCTTGAGGAAAACAGACAATGATGGCTGCAACTAAAAGTTAAATTTCTAAAGTTTAACAGCATGAATGAAAAGAATATTAAGGCTAGAGAAGGATTTTTTAAATTTCAGTTGCCACCCACTAGTTTTTCAGTTCAAGAAATTGTATCCAAAATAGGATAAATGACTTTTTTGGCATGTTTTCATTAATTCCCTTTCCTTTCCTTCTTTCAGATGAATTTTGTTATTATTTTTCCTAGCTCTGTGAAATTTTTTGGCACTTTCAAGAATTAAATTTTCCCTAACTCCTATTTTGGCTGCATCCCAATGGTCTCTCATTGTTATACTCTTTAATGAAATTATTGTTTCTCTCATTTGTCCTTCGATCCACTTATTGATTAGGATAAGATTGCTTAATTTCCAATTAATTTAAATCTATATTTCCATGGTGCTTTGTTGAAAAAAGAAAGATATATTCTTTTCTATTCCAGTTCATTTTTTTCCAGAGGTCCATCAGAGCTAACTTTTCTGAAATTGTATTCACTTCCTTAATTTCTTTGTTGTTTATTTATCTACTTATGACAGTTGACAACTGAAGCTGTTTTTCTATTTCTTTCTTCCTGAAGATTTATTTTAGGAAAATGTAGTTACTTTCTTTATCTCTTTAATTAGATTTTTTTTTGCTTTATCTAAAGACAGAATTGCTACTCCTGCTTTTTTTTTTTTTTTTTACTTCAGGTAAAGCATAAGCAGATCTGCTGCAGTCCTTTGCTTTAACCCTCCATGTATCTTTCTGCTTCAAGTATTTTTATTGCAAACATATTGTTAGATTTTAATTTTTGATCTACTTCACTTTCTGCTTTAGTTTTATAGGAAAATTCATCCCATTCACATTCACAGTTATGATTATGAACTATATATGTCCCTTTATCCTATTTTTCCTCCTTTTTGTCCTCTCCTTTCATCCTTTTCTTTCTCACTAATGTTTTGCTTCTGACCACAGACTCTCCCAAACTGTTCTATTTTCTGTCATGCCCCTCTTTTCTTTTCTTTGTGTCCTCTAACTTCACTGTAGGTAGGATAGATATTTATGCTCAACTGATTATGTATGTTATACCTTCTTTGAGCCTATTTTAAAGAGAGCAATGTTCAAGTTTCAAAGTTCAAGGTTTTAGGTTCACTCTTTCATCTTACTCTCCACTATAAAAATAGGCCTTTAGCTCCTCTTCATTTGAAATAATTTACCCTATTCCCTCTCTCCTTTCCTTATGTTTCCATATAATATTCTCAAAAATACCATATATCTACATTCTCTATATTTATTGGTTGTTGTTCTTCAATCTTGAAGAGGACCAAAATGATATCACTATGTTAAATCAAATTAATGTGTCAGACTGTGACTAACCCGACCAATACAAGTTCCAAATTCTCTGCCCACAGTTGGATACAAATAGTCCTTATAAACATTTGGGATAGATCCTTTTTTGCACATCTCATATGTCTTTTGAACTAATTCCATTCTGTTTTGCTCATAGAACATAGTACCTTTTCTCATGAAGGCACACAATGCTGGGTGATTCACCAGTGTTTCCCATGTCATACAATCAATCCTAAAGTTTTCCAGAGAGACCTTGAAAGGGTCATTGCATCACTTTTTCTGAGCACTTTGTGAGCACATATTTTGTGTGAGTTAGCAATAAAATAATCTTTTTGGGAAGCATACATTTGGCATTTGAACCATGTGAACAACCCAGAAGAGTTGCATTCTATGCAGTAGAATCTGAATTCCTGGCAGTTTAGTGTCTGGTATCTTATTCTGCCAAGTGATCTTCAAAATCTTCCTAAAAAAACTGAAATGGTAGCAACTCAGTTCTCTGGCATGGCACTGGTTCAGGTTTCACATGCAATGATGTTATCATAATGGTTCTGGAGACTTTCATTTTAGTAATCAGGTCTAATACCTTCCCTTTTCCAACATTTTCCTTTGAAGCCTCCCAAACACTGGGCTAGTTCTGGCCATGTATCAACCTCATTACTGATTTCTATATCTCTTGAATTAGCTTTCAAAGTTAAGTAAACTTATCCACAACATTCAAAACTTCTCTATTTGCGGTAACTGCTGATTTCACATACGGATGGTAAGGTGGCTGATGTAATACCTGTATTTTCTTGGTGTTAAGACCAAAATTGGTCTCTTTGGTTTTAGACCAAAATTAGTACAAGCCATACTTTGTTGTATCTCAGTTTCAAAAGCTACATCAAGTGTACAATCAACTGCAAAAAAAAAGTCATGCACCAACATTACCTTCATTTTAATATGACACAAAGTGCTATACTGATCATAGACTTACTCTCTCCAACCTGAATATTCACATTCAACAAAAGGGGCAGCTCCAAGGCAAAAAGACTACCAGAAGAATTAATATCAGTAATTTAGAGCACTTTTCTGAGAACTGGTTTAGTAAAGAAGAGATCTTGGTCTTTTGACTTCTAGCTTCATGAAAGAAAACATATTATTCCATATTCTAACACAGAAAGGGATCTATAGAAGTAGACAAAAACTCTGGCAAGAAGTGAAATAGAGAAGAGATGGAATCTCAATCATGTTCTATCCCAAACTTAACAAGTCAGAGATTTCAGAGAAATTCTCTTTGAGCAAGATATGAGATTCTTTTTCTTGGTTCAGTTGAGATAGCTTGCTCTCATTAGGAGAAGTCATTTGTTCAGTGTATTGACCAATATATTCTCATCCATATATCTTCTCTGATTTCTGTTTGATATCAGCTGAGATATATAGTTTCCTTACAGATAAAACTCCAAGAAACAAAAGTTCTGGTCATAAAAACCAATTTATTAACATCTGGTCAATGATCCATAACTTAATGGTCACTGATTTCACTCAGTAATCCAAGGCAAGGGAAACTCTGAAACACCTTAAATCAAGAGTGTTCCATCTATGAAAGAACCCCTAACAAGAGAAACTCAATCCTGGCTGGTGAACACTTAAAGAAGTAGTAGCCAAGAGTACTCAGCTAGGGCAAGTGCCCACAGATGAAAGGGTCCTTGCCCTTTGATATAGTACAGCCCAGAGTTTTTCTGGTTAGCACAGCTATGCTTGGTATCTCTCAACAGTGGCAGGCCCTTCAATCTTCTACTCAACCATCAAACCCTTCCCAGTATCTCAGAGATGAAATTTTCTGGGGCTAAGGCTGCCTCTCAACCAAACTGTCCTCGTGATTCTTGATTTTTGATTTTGCATTTTCCTTGTGGTGTTCTTACTTCCCTCAGGATGAACTTGCTCTATTCTCTGGCTAAGAATATGACTTTATCATAAGACTCTGTAGTCTCCAGCAATATAGATTAGGAAAGCCATTTGAATCTAGACGGTGCTAATTTTCACCTTCATTAACTATGTTACTCCAAACTTAAATGAAGAGATCAAGGACATAAGCTTATTCATCCCCAGGAGGAATCTCGCTCAAACTGGATCCTATTTCCAAGGTAATCAAACACAGGTTCTCAGTTGGTGTAGGGCTAGGGATGATCACATCATTCAGTCATGTCTTTCATACACTTGACATTTTTTGAAGTGAAGTCTTGAGCAAAACACAAGCAGCAAGAATATATTGAAAAAAATCAATAATGTATCATTAATATAATAGTATCATGTTAATTTCTTTCAGTTTTATTTGCGATTCACTATTGTCTTTAAGTGATTGGCATGTCATAAAAGGGAAGAAGTACTTGGATAAATATATATATATATGCTTACACACACATATGTGTGTATATATATATGTTATATATATATAGTCATTAAGGATATGTGATGAAGGAAGAGGATTCTGGGAAGATAATGGAGTAAGTCGGAAAACTTTCAGCTCTCCAAATTTCCTCATTAAAAAATAAGAGAGAAGAAGAACATTATTTTCAGAGCAACAGAAATAAATATAGTATAAAACAATTATTCTCCTAAAACAATTTTTAAAAAATCCCAGGAAATTCCAATCTTCAGGGGCAGAAGATCAGTATCAGTAAAGTGCAAAAACCTCCAGGCTATGTCTGCAACTTCAACAAACAACAGGCCCTAAGGGGCAACTGAATTGAGAAGATGCCTAAACCCAAGAAACTTTCATCTCAGAGACAGTGGGGAGTGTCTAAAGACTAAATAAGAGAAGACTGAATGGTTAAGATATGAAAAGCACTACTGTGCTAACCAGAAACACCATGCGCTGTGCCAAACTAAGGAGCAGGAACTTTTTTGACTGTGGGTACTTGAAGTAGAACAGAGTCTGTAATTTCAGTTCCACAACAAAGAGGTTAGGTGTAGTTAGCAGCCATCAGAGAAACTGTAGATCATTTATAGGGCAGTGTAGCTGGGGACCCACACCATGGCTTAAAAGTAGAGTGGAGTAGAGAGGGGTCCAAATTTATGCCCCAAGACAGACCTCAGAAGCAGGATCTGAGGGTTGGAGCTTCAGTCCCCATAACTCAAAGCTACAATTAGATTACACTAGTACCTGATAAAGACAAGATAAAGGAAAAGTAAATAAACAATGAATAAACAAAAAAGAACCTTACCATAGAAAGTTAACATTAGGATAAAAAAGATATGAGTTAATATTCAGAAAATATAATGACAAATTTCTCTTTTTTTTCAGTGAGAAATAACAAATGTTTCCAAGCATAAAAAGAATTCTTAGAGTTGAAGAGGACTTCTAAAATTGCATAGGAGATAGAGGGGGAAAATAGGAAAAAAATTAAGAGTAATCCAAATTAAAAAAAAATTATGAAACATCAACTAACATGAATTAGAGAATCAGAAATCTGAAGAATAAAATAATTCCTTGAAAGCTAGAATTGGGCAAGAAAAAGTTAATGATATTCGAGGACACCAAGAAATCATAAAATAAAAATCAAAAGAATGGACAAGAGAAGAAAAAATGAAATATCAGGAAAATAACTAAGAAAACAGAATGAAGAAAAATAATGAAATAGTCTAACTGCAAATTATGGTAAAAGAAAAAGAATCTTCACACAATATTACTGGAAATCACTGAAAATCGTTCTGAAATTCTAGAACCAGAAGGCATATAAATAGGAAAGACAGAAACGAAAACACAACAATAACTACCTGAAAGAGATTCTAGGAGGAAAACTTACAAGAATATTATAGACAGGGGCAGCGAGGTGGCATAGTGGATATAGCACCAGCCCTGAATTCAGGAGGATCTATGTTCAAATCTGCCCTCAGACACTTAATACTTCCTAGCTGTGTGACCCTGGGCAAATCACTTAACCCCAATTGTCTCAGCAAATTAAAGAAAGAAAGAAAGAAAGAAAGAAAGAAAGAAAGAAAGAAAGAAAGAAAGAAAAAGAAAGAATATAATAGACAGGTTTCAAAGTTCCCAAGTCAAAGAAAACAGATTGGAATCATTAAAAAAGAAAAGAAGTAAATTATATATCTAAAATTGTATAAAAGTGTTCGACATTCAGCAAGACTTAAGAAGGCAAGGGTTAGAGTGGGAGGAGCTTATAAAGTAGGGAGTTTCAGAGGGGTGAGTAGCTTAAGGAATAGGAGGAAAAAGTATAGGATAGAAGTAAAGCAGAAGAGTGAGGAGGGATACAGCAAATAGGATGAGGATAGTAAGGAAAAAGAGGAAAGTGGAAAATACACAATGAGTAATCAGATTAGAATGTGAATGAGATGCTGCCCACTTTCAGAGAAAAATGAGAAGTGTATTCTTACATGTGTAAGTGTATGAGTGTATCCTATATCCTATGTTTGTAGATACCTATAATATTTATAAATATAGATTTAGATTTATCCACACTTAAATACAAACTTCTTAAAGCTGAGGAGCTAGGAAAAAAAAAGAGAAAAAATAAGGCAAAAGGTGCACAGTGTAGAACCAAAACAAACAAACACAAAAAGGAAACAAAGAAATAGATGTGTAGAATTTATTATATAGATGTTCTTGATACTGAAATGTGTGGTTTTATATTGAACACGCTTATGGTTTTCTGTGTGCATGGCAATAGCAATATTTCTTTTTTCTTTCTTTACTTT
Source organism: Antechinus flavipes (assembly GCF_016432865.1). Classification (NCBI taxonomy): domain Eukaryota; kingdom Metazoa; phylum Chordata; class Mammalia; order Dasyuromorphia; family Dasyuridae; genus Antechinus; species Antechinus flavipes. Next base: position 482,022,177 of record NC_067400.1, read on the forward strand.
GTATGTAATTTAAAAATAATTTAAAAAATTTATAGACAAGAAAAGGAATAGTGATCAAGAGTGCAACATGAACTTTCAAATTATTTTTCCTAGATTAACATTATTTAAAAGGTACAGTTCTAGCCCCATGCCCTTTTTCTCAGAGGAAGAAATCCACCAACATCATGGCCACAGTCTCCTGCTTCCCTCCTGGAAGGAAGTTCTTGTAGGGAAGAATGGGAGGAAGAGCCTTTAGAAAAATCCATTCTAGGCTCCCTGTGACTCACACCTAGACACACACATGTGAACCCTCATAATCTACATGCACACATGCCTACAAGTAATATATTCCAGTATGCAAAAAAGCTATATTTTTGGCCATTAATTTTTGAAAGAAAAAAAAGATTCTGTGATTTTTGGGGGTATATTTTTAATGATTTTTCCAAGGTTCTATACCCTTGTTCCATAGGAGAAGCTCACTTCTAAATTGTGATATCAAAATAGGGCTCTCAACTTAAACAGCCTCCTGCTTGACTGATTGGCAATATGGAGTAGTCCCAAATTCCTGGCATCTGATTTGGGCTTATTTATACTTATGCTGTTGTATTTAAATTGGAATTTTATTTAATCAAAAACTGTGTTATATAGTTTACATTTCTTTATTCTCCATGTTTTTGGAAGGAATTTTGAAAGAAGGATTTTTTTCAAAAAATTTCTAGAAGATACCTTGGAAGAACTTCAGAACAGGTCTATTTCAATTGGATAAGGGGACAGTCTGCTGAGCCCAGAATGAAGCATAGGGAGACAAGAAGTTGAAGTGGAGAGTCAGAGCATTGTAGCTTCCATGCACCTGGGAATCTTTTGTGAGCCTCTTAGGCCACTTTGTCCTGGTTGCAAACAGGCGGTTTGGCAGATTTGCCTTTTGTAAAAGACAAATTATAAACCATTGAGCCCTAGAAGAATGCTAGACCTAGCCACCATTATCTAGCACTGGAAATCAATCGGCTGAACTGTCCCAAAGAAAATTAAAGCACCTGTTACTCCTTTGCCTTACAAAAATGAATAAAAAAAAAGAACTCTTACCTTTTATGAAGAGAGAGGACAGACCTCAAATCCCAGGGTTCATAAAGGCAAAGCAACTCCAGAAGAAGTCCCAAAGAGAGACATGAGCTGGTCCTCATTTCACAAGGCTTTTTTTGAAGACTGCATAAAGGATCTTAAAAGAGAGAAGGAAAATGAGGAAATGAATTGAGATAATTGCAAGAAGGAATGGAAAAAATGGAAAAAGAATGCAATAAACAAACAAATTGAATTGGCCATTTGCAAAATGAGCTAAAAAAGATAACTGAAGAAAATAATACACTAAAAATTAGAATTGAACAAATGGAAGTGAATGACTCAATAAGACTTCAAGAATCAATCAAACAAAAAAAAATGAAAAATAGAAGAAACTATGAAGTATCTCCTAGAAAAAAAACCAACTGTCTTGGAAAATAGATCTAGGAGAGACAATCAAGGATTATTGGGCTTCCTAAAAGCTGAATGAAAGATGAAAAGATGAAAAAAAGAACGTTTTCCTACAGTAAATCATAAATGAAAGCTACCCTGATGTTTTAGAATCAGAAGGTAAGGACTTACGGTTAAGATGGCGGAGAGGAGGCTCACAGTTGCATAAGCTCCGCGCTTTCTCTCACTATCCACTTCATTACAAGCCTCTGAATCAATGCTTGACTGAAAAAAACCCACAAATAGTTACCAAGAGAAGCCATCCTTGAGATCCGCCAAGAAAGGTCTGTCTTTACTGGAGGGCTGGGGCGGTTTTAGATCGGGCGCAGGCGGCGGGCAGCGGCAGTGAGGGCACAGGAGCAGACTGGAGAGGGGGTGGAGAGTGATCGTAGCCGTTTCTGCGGAGAGAGCTTCGCTACAGGTTTGGATACTTTCCTCCGGCAGCAAGTCAACAGCCCAGCAGAGAAGCTAAAAACACCGGGGCTGAAGAATACAACCCCAAACAGCTGGAGTCTCTCAGGACCTGGCCGCCCCCGCCTTCCCCCCCCTCAGTGACTCAGCACGCTCTGGGATCTCAGAGCGCAGGCGCAGCACAGTCCTGCTAGTGCCTCACTGCTGCCCCCTGCAGTCTGTAGAGGAAGCTCGATAACACACCCAGCCCCCCCCCAAAGAAAGACTCCAGTTTTTTCTGTTTTTCTTTGGTAGTTTGTCCCTGATTAATAGACAGAATGAGCAAGAAGCTGAAGAGGACTTTAACCCTTGACAGCTTCTACACAGATAGAGAGCAGATTCTAAATCCTGAGGAGACTAAAAACAGGCAGTCCCCAGGTGATTCCCCAAAGGAGGAGATTGTCTGTTCCTCAGCACAGATGAACCTCATAGAAGTGATTAAAAAGGCTCTCACAAGGGAGCTAGAAGAAAAATGGGGAAAGCAGAGTGAGGCTTGGGAAAAGGAGAGGGAGGCTTGGCAAAAGAGCCTGGAGAAAGTTAAAGAGAGAGTGGATAAAGAAGTAAAATCCTTGAAAAATAGGATTAGTGAACTGGAAACAGAAAACAGCTCTCTAAAAAACAAAATTGGCGAAATGGAAAAAAATTCCACAGAACAAAAGAACTCAATGGGACAATTAGAGAAAGATTTTAAAAAAGTGAGTGAAGAGAATACTTCACTGAAAATCAGAATTGAACAAGTGGAATTGAATGACTCGAGGAGACAAGAAGAATCAGTCAAGCAAATCCAAAAAAATCAAACAATGGAGAAAAATGTGAAATACCTTCTGGGGAAGACAACAGACCTGGAAAACAGATCCAGGAGAGACAATCTGAGAATCATTGGACTCCCAGAAAAACATGATGAAAAAAAGAGCCTGGACACTGTCTTCCAGGAAATTATCAAAGAGAACTGCCCAGAAGTCATAGGAACAGAGGAAAAAATAAACATTGAAAGGATTCATCGATCACCCACTGAAAGGGATCCTAAAATCAAAACACCAAGGAATATAGTGGCCAAATGCCAGAACCCTCAGATGAAAGAAAAAATATTGCAAGCGGCTAGAAAAACCCAATTCAAGTATCAAGGAGCCACAATAAGGATCACCCAGGATCTGGCAGCATCCACATTAAAAGATCGAAGGGCCTGGAATATGATATTCCGAAAGGCTAAGGAACTTGGTATGCAACCAAAAATAACTTACCCAGCGAGAATGAGCATCTTTTTCCAGGGAAGAAGATGGACATTCAACGAAGTAAGCGAATTTCATCTATTTCTGATGAAAAAACCAGAACTTAACAAAAAGTTTGATCTACAAATATAGAACTCAAGAGAAATCTAAAAAGGTAAAGATTAATCTTGGGAACTATATTTTGACTATATAGATGTATAAAGAATACATGTATACCTTGTTCTAGAAATTGATGTGGAAAGGACATTGTACCAGAAAAAGGGTAAAGTGGGGGTAGTACATCTCATGAAGAGGCATAGGAAACCTATTATATCTGAGAGAAAGAATGGAGGGGGATGAATATAGTGGGTATCTTACTGCCTTCAGAATTGGCTTTAAGTGAAAAATCTTAAGACATATTCAATCTATGGTGAAACTTCTCCCACCTCATTGAAAAGTGAGAAGGGAAAAGTGAAAAGGAAGGAATAAGCTAAGCGGAAGGGAATACGGGAACTGGGAGGGAAAGGGGTAAGATAGGGGGAGGAACTCTAAGGCGGGGGGAGGGACACTAAAAAGGGAGGGCTGTGAGAAGCAAGGGGTGCTCACAAGCTTAATACTGGGAAGGGGGGGAAAGGGGAAAGAAGGGAGGAAAGCATAAACCGGGGTTAACAAGATGGCAAGTAATACAGAATTGGTCATTCTAACCATAAACGTGAACGGGGTAAACTCCCCCATAAAGAGGAAGCGGTTAGCAGAATGGATTAAAAGCCAGAATCCTACAATATGTTGTTTACAGGAAACACACCTGAAGCGGGGAGATACATGCAGGTTAAAGGTAAAAGGTTGGAGCAAAATCTACTATGCTTCAGGTGAAGTCAAAAAAGCAGGGGTAGCCATCCTGATCTCAGATCAAGCTAAAGCAAAAATTGACCTAATTAAAAGAGATAAGGAAGGACACTATATCTTGCTAAAGGGTAGCATGGATAATGAAGCACTATCTATATTAAACATATATGCACCAAGTGGGGTAGCATCTAAATTCTTAAAAGAGAAACTAAGAGAGCTGCAAGAAGAAATAGACAGTAAAACTATAATAGTGGGAGATCTTAACCTTGCACTCTCAGAATTAGATAAATCAAACCACAAAATAAATAAGAAAGAAGTCAAAGAGGTAAATAGAATACTAGAAAAGTTAGATATGATAGATCTCTGGAGAAAATGTAATGGAGACAGAAAGGAATACACTTTCTTTTCAGCAGTTCATGGAACCTATACAAAAATTGACCATATATTAGGACATAAAAACCTCAAACTCAAATGTAGTAAGGCAGAAATAGTAAATGCATCCTTTTCAGACCACGATGCAATGAAAATTACATTCAACAAAAAAGCAGGGGGAAGTAGACCAAAAAATAATTGGAAACTAAATAATCTCATACTAAAGAATGATTGGGTGAAACAGCAAATCATAGACATAATTAATAACTTCACCCAAGAAAACGATAATAATGAGACATCATACCAAAATGTATGGGATGCAGCCAAAGCGGTAATAAGGGGAAATTTCATATCTCTAGAGGCCTATTTGTATAAAATAGAGAAAGAGAAGGTCAATGAATTGGGTTTGCAATTAAAAATGCTAGAAAAGGAACAAATTAAAAACCCCCAGTCAAACACTAAACTTGAAATTCTAAAAGTAAAAGGTGAGATCAATAAAATTGAAAGTAAAAAAACTATTGAATTGATTAATAAAACTAAGAGTTGGTTCTATGAAAAAACCAACAAAATAGACAAACCCTTAGTAAATCTGATTAAAAAAAGGAAAGAGGAAAATCAAATTGTTAGTCTTAAAAATGAAAAGGGAGAACTCACCACTAACGAAGAGGAAATTAGAGCAATAATTAGGAGTTACTTTGCCCAACTTTATGCCAATAAATTCGACAACTTAAATGAAATAGAAAAATACCTCCAAAAATACAGCTTGCCCAAACTAACAGAGGAAGAAGTAAATATCCTAAACAGTCCCATCTCAGAAAAAGAAATAGAACAAACTATCAATCAACTCCCTAAGAAAAAATCCCCAGGACCAGATGGATTTACATGTGAATTCTACCAAACATTTAAAGAACAATTAACTCCAATGTTATATAAACTATTTGAAAAAATAGGGATTGAAGGAGTCCTACCAAACTCCTTTTATGACACAGATATGGTACTGATACCTAAACCAGGTAGGCTGAAAACAGAGAAAGAAAATTATAGACCAATCTCCCTAATGAATATTGATGCTAAAATCTTAAATAAAATATTAGCAAAAAGATTACAGAAAATTGTCACCAGGATAATACACTATGACCAAGTAGGATTTATACCAGGAATGCAGGGCTGGTTCAATATTAGGAAAACTATTAGCATAATTGACTATATCAATAACCAAACAAACAAAAACCACATGATCATCTCAATAGATGCAGAAAAAGCATTTGATAAAATCCAACATCCATTCCTAATAAAAACACTTGAGAGCATAGGAATAAATGGACTTTTCCTTAAAATAGTCAGGAGCATATATTTAAAACCATCAGTAAGCATCATATGCAATGGGGAAAAACTGGAACCTTTCCCAGTAAGATCTGGAGTGAAGCAAGGTTGCCCACTATCACCATTATTATTTAATATCGTATTAGAAACACTAGCCTCGGCAATAAGAGTCGAGAAAGATATAAAAGGAATTAGAGTAGGCAATGAGGAAACCAAACTATCACTCTTTGCAGATGATATGATGGTATACCTAGAGAACCCCAGAGATTCTACCAAAAAGCTATTGGAAATAATTCATAATTTTAGCAAAGTAGCTGGCTACAAAATAAATCCCCATAAATCCTCAGCATTTTTATACATCACCAACAAAACCCAACAGCAAGAGATACAAAGAGAAATTCCATTCAGAATAACTGTTGATACCATAAAATATTTGGGAATCTATCTACCAAAGGAAAGTCAGGAATTATATGAGCAAAATTATAAAAAAGTCTCCACACAAATAAAGTCAGACTTAAATAATTGGAAAAATATTAAGTGCTCTTAGATCGGCCGAGCGAACATAATAAAGATGACAATACTCCCTAAACTAATCTATTTATTTAGTGCTATACCAATCAGACTTCCAAGAAAATATTTTATTGATCTAGAAAAAATAACAACAAAATTCATATGGAACAATAAAAAGTCGAGAATCTCAAGGGAATTAATGAAAAAAAAAATCAAATGAAGGTGGCCTAGCTGTACCTGATCTAAAATTATATTATAAAGCAGCAGTCACCAAAACCATTTGGTATTGGCTAAGAAATAGATTAGTGGATCAGTGGAAAAGGCTAGGCTCACAAGACAGAATAGTCAATTATAGCAATCTAGTGTTTGACAAACCCAAAGCCCCTAACTTCTGGGAAAAGAATTCATTATTTGATAAAAACTGCTGGGATAATTGGAAATTAGTATGGCAGAAATTAGGCATGGACCCACACTTAACACCATATACCAAGATAAGATCAAAATGGGTCTATGACCTAGGCATAAAGAACGAGACTATAAATAAATTAGAGGAACATAGAATAGTTTATCTCTCAGACTTGTGGCGGAGAAAGAAATTTGTGACCAAAGATGAACTAGAGACCATTACTGATCACAGAATAGAAAATTTCGATTACATCAAATTAAAAAGCTTTTGTACAAATAAAACTAATGCAAACAAGATTAGAAGGGAAGCAACAAACTGGGAAAACATTTTCACAGTTAAAGGTTCTGATAAAGGCCTCATTTCCAAAATATATAGAGAACTGACTCAAATTTATAAGAAATCAAGCCATTCTCCAATTGATAAATGGTCAAAGGATATGAACAGACAATTTTCAGAGGATGAGATTGAAACTATTACCACTCATATGAAAGAGTGTTCCAAATCATTATTGATCAGAGAAATGCAAATTAAGACAACTCTGAGATACCACTACACACCTGTCAGATTGGCTAAGATGACAGGAAAAAATAATGATGAATGTTGGAGGGGATGCGGGAAAACTGGGACACTAATGCATTGTTGGTGGAGTTGTGAACGAATCCAACCATTCTGGAAAGCAATCTGGAATTATGCCCAAAAAATTATCAAATTGTGCATACCCTTTGATCCAGCAGTGTTTCTATTGGGCTTATATCCCAAAGAAATACTAAAGAAGGGAAAGGGACCTGTATGTGCCAAAATGTTTGTAGCAGCCCTGTTTGTAGTGGCTAGAAACTGGAAAATGAATGGATGCCCATCAATTGGAGAATGGCTGGGTAAATTGTGGTATATGAATGTTATGGAATATTATTGTTCTGTAAGAAATGACCAGCAGGATGAATACAGAGAGGACTGGCGAGACTTACATGAACTGATGCTAAGTGAAATGAGCAGAACCAGGAGATCATTATACACTTCGACAACGATATTGTATGAGGACATATTTTGATGGAAGTGGATTTCTTAGACAAAGAGACCTGAGTTTCAATTGATAAATGACAGACAAAAGCAGCTACACCCAAAGAAAGAACACTGGGAAACGAATGTAAACTATCTGCATTTTTGTTTTTCTTCCCGGATTATTTATACCTTCTGAATCCAATTCTCCCTACGCAACAAGAGAACTGTTCGGTTCTGCAAACATATATTGTATCTAGGATATACTGCAACATATCCAACATATAAAGGACTGCTTGCCATCTAGGGGAGGGGGTGGAGGGAGGGAGGGGAAAAAATCGGAACAGAAACGAGTGTCAATATAATGTAATTATTAAATAAAAAATTAAAAAAAAAAAAGAATCAGAAGGTAAAATAGCCATTGAAAGAATACACCAGTCATCTCCTGAGACTCCAAAATTAAATCCCCAAGGAATATCTTGGCTAAATTTCAGATCTACCAAGGAAAAGATATTGTAAACAGCCAGAAAGAAACAATTTAAATACCAAGAAGCCACAATTAGGATTACCCAGGACCTAGCTGCTTTACCTTAAAGGTAAATCTAATATTCCAAAAAGCAAAAGAACTCCAATTACATTACATTAACTTTCAGGGAAGAATATGGATATTCAATGATATAAGGGAATTTGACCTATTTATAATGAAAAGACCAGAACTGAACAAAAAACTTGATCTCCAAACACAGAACTCAAGAGAAGCATAAAAAGGTAAAAAGGAAAGCATTCTTGAGAACTATATTTCTATTGGGTATAATTTGATTTTATTATGATAATATGAAAAAGAAACTAGAGGTGGAAAGGAGATTATACTGAAAGAAGAGGGAAAATGAGGTAAAATAAGGGTAATTATATCTCACAAAGAGGCAAAGAAAACCTATTAATAATTTCAGGAAAGAAGGGAGGGGGGATGAGCATTGTGTGAATCTCTTTGGCTCTAACATAAAATATCAGACAGATGTATTTGGTGTCACAAAGAAACTTGTCTCACCTTATAAGGAAGTAGGAGAAAAAGGGGGAAAAGAAAGGGAAAGACTAATAGAAGGGAAAACAGAAAAACTAGGGGAAAGGTATAAAAAAGGGGGAGAGGCTATAAAGGGGAAGGACTATTTGGGGGAGATGGTCATAAAAAGCAAAATATGGGGAGGAAGGGAGGAGGAAAAGGAAGAGAAAAGCATGACCTAAGGTAAATAATGGAATTAGTTATTTTAACTGTGAATATGAACTGTGAAAGGATGGACATTCAATGATATAGAGAATTTATCTACTTCTAGTAAAAAGACCAGAAGTGAACAAAAACTTATCTCCAAAGACAGAACTCAAGAAAAATATAAAAATGTAAAGAGGAAAGAACTCTTGAGAACTATATTTCTGTTAGGGGTATATTTATAAAGTGTTGGTATAATTTGGTTTTATTATGATAACATGAAAAAGAAACTAGAGATGGAAAGGGACTGTAATGTAAAAAAGAGAAAAAAGCAGATAAAATAAGGGAAATTACATCTCAAAAAGAGGCAAAGAAGACCTATTATAATTGAGGGGGGAAAGTGAAGGGGATGAGCATTGTGTGAATCTTACTCATCATATTTGGCTCGAAGAGAGAATATCTGACATATTTGGTTTCACAGAAAAACTTATCTCACCTTATAGGGAAGTAGGAGGGAAAGGGGAAAAAGAAAGGGAAAGACTAATAAATAGAAGGGAAAGGTTTAAAAAAAGGGGGGAGGGCTATTTGAGAGAGGTGGTCATCAAAAGCAAAATACTCAGGAGGAGAGAAGGGAAGGGAATAGAAAAGCATAATTTAGGGTAAATAAGATGGCAGGAAATGCAGAATTAGTTTTTTAACTGAAAATGAAGGGGATGAGCTCTCCCATAAAACGGAAATGAATAGCAGCCTGGATTACAAGCCAGAATTCTACAATATGGTGTTTACAAGAAGCACATTTAAAGCATAGTATCATATACAGAGGGAAGGCAAAGAGATGGAGCAGAATATATTATGCTTCAGGTGAAGAAAAAAAAAGCAGGCGTATCAATCCTGATCTGAGATCAAGTAAAAGCAAAGATTAACCTAATTAAAAGAGATAATGAAGGAAACTATATCTTACTAAAGAGTACCATAGATAATGAAGCATTATGAATACTAAACACATATGCCCCAAGTGAGATAACATCCAAATTCCTAGAGGAGAAGTTGGGAGTTGCAAGAAGAAATAGACAGCTAAACTATACTAGTGGGGATCTCAACTTTGCCCTCTCAGAATTAGATAATTTGAATGACAAAATAAATAAGAAAGAAGTCAAAGAGGTAAATAGAATACACAAAAAGTTAAATGTGATAGATTTTTGGAGAAAATCAAATGGAGACAGAAAGGAGTTTCCTTTTTTCTCAGTGGTTCATAAAACTTATATAAAAATTGACCATGTCACAAAATCTCAAAATCAAATGCAGAAAGGCAGAAATAGTAAATGCATTTTTTTCAGAACATGATGCAATAAAAATCATATGCAATATAAAGCCAGGAAAAAAACAGACCAAAAAGTAACTGGGAAATAAATAATCTCATCCTAATGAGTGAATGAAGCAGGAAATCATAGACACAATTAATAATTTCATCCAAGAGAATGACATTAATGAGGCAACCTACCAAAATGATGCATCCAAAGTGGTAATAAGTAGAACTTTTATATTTTTAGATGCTTATTTGCATAAAATTGAGAAATAGAAGATCAATGAATTGGGCTTACAACTAAAAAAGCTGGAAAAAGAACAAATTAAAAACACCCAATAAAATACCAAACTTGAGATTCTAAAGCTAAAAGGAAAGATTAATAAAATTGAAAGTTAAAAAAAATTGAATTAATAAATAAAACTAAAAGTTGGTTTTATGAAAAAAAACAACATAATATTTACATCTTTAATAAATTTGATTTAAAAAAGGAAAGAGGACAACCAAGTTGTTAGTCTTGAAAATGAAAAAGGAAACTTTACACCCATGAAGAGGAAATTAGAGCAATGATTACAAGTTACTTTGCCCAACTTTATGCCAATAAATTTGATAACTTAAGTGAAATGGAGGAGTGCCCACAAAAATATGGATTGCCCAGATTAGCAGAGGAAGAAGTAAATTGCTTAAATAGTCCCATTTTAGAAAAAGAAATAGAACAAGCTATTAATCAACTCCCTAAGGAAAAATCTCCAGGACCAGATGGATTTACATGTGAATTCTACCAAACATTTAAAAAACAATTAATTCCAAAAGTATATAAACTATTTGAAAAAAAAGGGGGGGGATGAAGGACTCCTACGAAATTCCTCTTATGACACAAACATTGCACTGATACCTAAACCAGGTAGGATGAAAATAGAGAAAGAAAATTATAGACCAATCTCCATAATGAATAGTGATGCAAAAATCTTAAATGAAATATTAGCAGTGATTACAGAAAATCATCCCCAGGATAATACACCATAACCATGTAGATTTATACCAGAATGCAGGGCTGGTTCAATATTAGAAAACTATTAGCCTAATTGGCTTTAACAATAACCAAATTAACAAAAATATATGATTTTTCTCAGTAGGTGCAGAAAAAGCATATGATAAAATCCAACATCTATTCCTGTTAAAAACACTAGTGAGTATAGTAATAAATGGACTTTTCCTTAAATTAGTAGCATCTGTTTTTAAACCACCAGCAAGCATCATTTATAGTGGTGATAAAGTGAAACCATTCCCAGTAAAAAGTAGGGTGAAACAAGGTTGCACACTATCACCATTAGTAGTCAATATTGTATTAGAAAAGCTAGCTTGGACAAAAAGAGAATAAAAACAGATTAAAGGAATTAGAATAGGTAATGAGGAAACCAAATTATCACTCTTTGCAGATGATATCATAGTATACTTAGAGAATCCTAGAGAATCAACTAAAAAACTATTTAGAAATAATCCACATATACTTAGAGAACCCCAGAGATTCTACTAAAAAGCTATTAGAAATAATCCACACCTTTAGCAAAGTGTCAAGATACAAAATAAGCACACATAAGTCATCAGCATTATTATATATCACTAACAAAATCCAACACTTAGAGTTACAAAGAGAAATTTCATTTAAAATAACTACCGATAGTATAAAATATTTAGGAATCGATCTGCCAAGGGAAAATCAGGAACTATATAAGCAAAACTACAAAACACTTTCCACACAAATAAAGTCAGATCTAACCAACTGGAAAAATATCAAATGCTCTTGGATAGGGCGAGCAAATATAATAAAGATGACAATACTACCTATAAATACTATTTATTTAGTGCTATACCAGACTCCCAAAAAACTATTTTAATGACTTAGAAAAAATAACAAAGTTCATATGGAAAAACAAAAGGTCAAGAATGTCAAGGGAATTAATGAAAAAAAAAATCAAATGAAGGTGGCTTAGCTGTACCAGATCTAAAATTATATTATAAAGCAACGGTTACCAAAACCATTTGGTATTGGCTAAGAGATAGATTAGTTGATCAGTGGAATAAGTTAGGTTCAAAGGACAAAACAGTCAATAACTTTAATAATCTAGTATTTGACAAACCCTAAGACCCCAGCTTTTGGGATAAGAACTCACTCTTTTACAAAAATTGCTGAGTAAATTGGAAATTACTATGGCAGAAACTAGGCATTGACCCACACTTAACACCATACACCAAGATGATGTTCATGATCTAGGCATAAAGAATGAGATTACAAATAAATTAGAAGAACATAGGATAGTTTACCTCTCAGACCTGTGGAAGAGGAAGGAATTTATGAAGAAGAACTAGAGATCATTATTGATCACAAAATAGAAAATTTTGATTATATCAAATTGAAAAGTTTTTTGTGCACACAAAACTAATGCAGACAAGAGTTAGAAGGGATGCAATCAACTGGGAAAACATTTTCATAGTCAAAGGTTCTGATAAAGGCCTCATTTCCAAAATAAATAGAGAACTGACTCTAATTTATAAGAAATCAAGCCATTCTCCAATTGATAAATGGTCAAAGGACATGAACAGGCAATTCTCAAAGAAATTGAAACTATTTCTAGCCATATGAAAAGATGATCCAAGTCATTATTAATCAGAGAAATGCAAATTAAGACAACTCTGAGATAACACTACACACCTGTCAGATTGGCTACAATGACAGGGAAAGATAATGGGGAATTTTGGAGGGGATGTGGGAAACTGGAACACTGACACATTGTTGGTGGAGTTGTGAATACATCCAGCCATTCTGGAAAGAGATTTGGAACTATGCTCAAAAAGTTATCAAACTGTGTGCATACTCTTTGATCCAACAGTGTTACTACTGGGCTTATATCCCAAAGAGATTTTAAAGAAGGGAAAGGGACCTGTATGTGCAAGAATGTTTGTAGCAGCCCTCTTTGTAGTGGCCAGAAACTGGAAACTGAGTGGATGCCCATTAAGTGGAGAATGGCTGAATAAATTGTGGTATATGAATATTATGGAATATTATTTTTTTATAAGAAATGACCAGCAGGATGATTTCAGAAAGGCCTGGAGAGACTTACATGAATTGATGCTAAGTGAAATGAGCAGGACCAGGAGATCATTATATACTTCAACAACAATACTATGTGATGATCAATTCTGATGGACATGGCTATCTTCAACAATGAGATGAACCAAATCAGTTCCAATAGAACAGTAATGAATTGAACCAGCTACACCTAGCGAAAGAACTCTGGGAGATGACTATGAACCACTACATAGAATTCCCAATCTATTTTTGTCCACCTATATTTTTGATTTCCTTCACAGGCTAATTGTACACTATTTCAAAGCCTGATTCTTTTTGTACAGCAAAATAATTGTATGGGCATGTATACATATATTGTATTTTACTTATACTTTAACATATTTAATATATATTGGTCAACCTGCTACTTGGGGGAAGGGGGAAGAGGAAGGAGGGGAAAAGTTGGAACAAAAGGTTTTGCAACTGTCAATGCTGAAAAATTACCCATGCATATATCTTGTAAATTAAAAGCTATATAATAAAAAAATTAAAAATAACAAAAATTTAAAAAGAAAAAAATAAATAATCCACAACATTAGCAAAGTTGTAGGATATAAAACAAATCAGCATTTTATACATCACTAACAAAATCTAACAACAAGAGATACAAAGTGAAATTTAATTTAAAATAATTGTTGATAGTATAAAATATTTGGGAATCTATTTGCCCAAGGAAAGTGAGGAACTCTATAAACAATACTACAAAACACTTTCCACACAAATAAAGTCAGATCTAACCAACTGGAAAAATATCAAATGTTCTTGGATAGGGTGAGCAAATATAATAAAGATGACAATACTACTTAATCTCTTTATTTAGTCCTATACCAATCAAAACTCCCTAGAAATTATTTTACTGAATGAGAAAAAATTAGAACAAAATTCATCTGGAAGAACAAAAAGTCAAAAATTTCAAGGGAATTGAAGAAAAAAAAATAAAGGTGGCCTATCTATTATAAAGCAGTAGTCGTCAAAACCATTTGATACTGGTAAGAAACAGAATAGTTTATCAGTGGAATAGGTTAAGTTCGCAGGACAAAATGGTCAATGACTATAGTAATCTAGTGTTTAACAAATCCAAAGATCCCAGGTTTGGGGATAAGAATTCACTATTTGACAAAACCTGCTGGAGAAAATAGAAACTAGTATGACAGAAATTAGGCACTAACCCACACCTAACACCGTATACCACGATAAAGTTGAAATAGGCTCATAATCTAGTCCTAAAGAATGATATTATAAACAAATTGGAAGAACATAGGATAGTTTACCTCTCAGATCTGTGCAGTATGAAGGAATTTGTGACCAAAGAAGAAGTAGAAATCATTATTCATCACAAAATAGATAATTTTGATTATATGATGTTAAAAAGATTTTGTACAAAGAAGACTAATGCAGACAAAATTAAAAAGGAACCAATAAACTGGGAAAACATTTTTACATTCAAAGATTCTGATAAAGGCTTCATTTCTAAAATATTTAGAGAATTAATTCAAATTTATGAGAATTCAACCCATTCTCCAATTAATAAATGGTCAAAGGATATGAACAGATAATTTTCAGATAATGAAATTGAAACTATTTCTAGTCATATGAAATGATGCTCCAAATCACTATTGATCAAAGAAATGCAAATTAATAAACTCCAAGATAACATTACACATACCTCAGATTGGCTAAGAAGAAAGGAAAAGATAATGATGACTGTTGGAGGAGATGGGAGGAAACTGGGACACTGATACATTGTTGGTGGAATTGTGAATGGAACCAATCATTCTAGAAAATGGTAGAGAGATCCAACCATTCTGCGAATGGATCCAACCATTCTGTAGTTCCTCAGATAGTAGCAGAGAACAGCAACATAAGTAATGAAAAGAAAACAGCCCACTGGAAACTACTAGAAAAGAGCTGCAAAAATAAATCTCAATAGAGGTATCCCAAGGAGAGCCCAATAGTAAAAAGAACATAGTGGCAAGGGAATCCAACTCAGTGAAGAAAGCAGCATCATTGGTTGAAATCAACCATAGACATCAATTATTCTAAAAGTGGAAAAGATATAAATCACTTTAGAAATCTATGTGTTTTTACCACATAAGTTCCCTGTATATCTGCCTAACCTGAAGAACTTCTAAATAATATGTATTCCAACACAGTGTCCGTGGAGTCCTTCCCTGCTGGATTTATCATTTTTCACTTTGTATGTTAGGGAGCCCAAGAAAACAATGTGATAAGAAACAGAGCTGTAAGAACTAATAGTAGAGGAAGGATCAAAGAATATTGACCGATAAAATTGTTCACAGAGTGTTGGGTAGCGTGCATATATTTATTACAGTTGAACAAATCACTGAAAAAAAATCTCTTTATAGTATTCTCAACAATTGACCATTGGGTTCTCTTTTCAACAGTTCCAAGCACAAAGAATAACTGCCACTGTTGATTGTCATCATTATAAAGCAAACTATTGTTATTTTGGTGCTATGGTTATAATTATACTTGCATAATTTGTCACTTTTTCTAGTGAATTCTTATAAGACATTTCTCTAATATTCTGTCTAACAATTTTCTATCTAGCCAAGAATAGACAAGAATACCCAGAAGTAAACTGGCAAAAAGACCACAGATCTTTATCCCAGGTTCTGACATGAAGGAAACAAACACCTTTTTATCTTTGCTTGCAAAATTAGCTACTCAGCTTTCATACTTATTTGATTAGGGAAAAAGCTGATACATTCCATAAGTATACTAGGGGACCTTCACAACCACAACTCTCTATCGCTACAATTGCAGGAACAAAGATCTCCCAATATGCTGCTTGAACAGAAGAACCACGTACTAGAGACCAAGAATCAATAAATATATTTACAGGAGATAAGCAGTTAAGGAAATGCTGCTGGACACTGTTAGAAATGCCCTAAACTATCGTAACTCACCACTTTTCACAGCATACTCTAGAATTCTTCTCTAATATTCCCTTTCATCCTCAACTTGCTTTTCATCATTTCATTAATTTTTTGGTGTTCACTGAAGCCTACCACTCTCCTGCAGAAATAATATTGGTGGATACCATTTTCAAAGCTGTAAGGTCCCTCTCATATACAGGATCCAGAAAAGAATTAATATGTTCTTTATTTGCCTTCTTTATTTGGCCTTGCCACCTCTGTAACTCAGCCACTACTTTTTTGAGATCCTTATAGTTGTCAATTGTGGGACTCTAATTCAATTTATCTCTTCCCCAGTACATTCAGCATCTGATGTTCACAGTCTTATACTCCTCTTTCACATCAACTGCCAATTTTCTCAACTAATGATCTCTGAATTCAGACTACTTCAACCATGAGGAATGCTTATATCTCAGACACTACCTCAAACTTCCAAATACCAACTCAGATAACTTGGTTCCAGATACAAGAAATTCTAGCTACCATCTAGAGATCATGTTATGAAATGTTCAATGTAAACACAGAGGGTAAATAAAATTGAAAGAATGAAGAGGTTAAGAAAAGTATTAATGACTTCTTCCCAGAAAAGGGAAATCCCTTATGAGATAAGTCTCTTTGAAATCTTCTGTAGATTACTAATGAGATCCCAAGGTTCTTATACACAGCCATAAAAGACTTAAGACACATTATCAAGAATTAATGATGAGCACTATTTATTTTTCTATAGCTGAAGAGGATACTCTGGATAAAGTCACAATTAGCAATAATCATCCAAAAATAAAATAAATTTCCAAAGCATTTCAGAGACAATTTATGCCCTACTAAAAGCTTCTGGCCTTCTATACCTGGATAATATTAATCTTGATAGAAAATATTGACCTGGAAGGATTCTGTGAATGAAAAGCCTGTAGAATTCAATGTTAGAGGGTAAGCATTTGATTAATTGTAATTATTCTTCCTTCTCAATAGAGATTAACAAAACTTCAGGACTTTACAAAGGAAAAGGTAGCTCCTAATCTATTGTGGCATTACTGGCAATAGCATAAGACTGAAGACTGGGAATAGGTGGTTTCAAAAAAAGATTTTGGAGGCATGAAAAACACCAGTTCAGAATTATAGCACTGCAACGTTTTAGAGTTAGAAAGGACCTCTCATATACTTTAAGCCATAAACTACAACTGTCCCAAACATCTATAGAGTAGTGTGGATTCTCCTACTACCAAGGCAACCTATCTCACTTTGACTTGTGTATAGTTATCAGAGATTTGTATCTTCACATCAAGCCTTAATTTGCTTCTTTGATACTTTCATGCATTGCTCTTAGTTCCATTGTTTGGAGACAAACTGAAAACTCTAATGCCTTTTCGGCATGACAGCCCTTAAAATACTTAAAAATAATTGTGATGTTCCTCTGATTCTCCCTCTCTCCAGGGTAAAATTTCAGAAGTACTTCAAATTATCCTTATAATATTCTCATATTCATGTCCCTCTTTGTCCGTTCCTGACTGTTCTCCAGCTTCTCAATGTCCTTCCTAAACTTCACCAAACAGAACAGGATAAAATGTACTATTTGTGGTTTGATCAAAGTAGAATGTGGTAGAACTATCAATAGAGCTACTACAAAAAGTCTCTGACTTTGCATTACTAATGAGATCCCTTTAATCTTATATAGAACCATAAAAGCTTTCCTATACATCAGCAAAAGCTCTGCTAGCAATGATAAATCCTGGACGTTAAGAATATCTTCTTATAGACCAAAATTACATTGGTTTTTTTGAGAGCCATATTATATGTCTTTTGGTATATTGAATTTCCAGACAGCTAAAAAATCAAATCTTTGTCAAACAAACTGGACTTTTAAACATATTGTTATATTTTTTGAATTAATGAAACACATTTTAACTGCTGTTCACAATTTGCATATCTGTATTAAATTTCAACATAAAAGATTAAGCCCAATTCTTAAACTGTCGTG